>NC_071497.1:55868113-56205806 GCF_028500815.1 Rissa tridactyla
TTCAGAGAACAGTAAAATCAAAACGAACTAACTCTGCAGTTATATCAGACACATCTACATAATTTGTTTATATGTCCATCAACCCATAAAAGAGAATGAGAGTTAGAACAAAATAAATATACCAAGTATCAGAACAGGTAAGAATGAATTTGAAGCTGGTATATGGAGCTCAGTGTGGAGCATGCAGGCTCATCATTAGGTAAGAAACTGAAAACCATTTACTAAGGTACCAGAATTACTTGCCATGTCTTTGGTTCAATACATTTTATTAAACCAGTCTATAACAGGACTGCTCTCAATCCATTAGCTCTTCGTCTTACAAAAGTCTAGGGTAGCTAATATCTTCAAGTATCAGTACTATTTGCAATGAAAGCACTGACCTGCCATTAGCCTATTCAGAAGTAGGCTAGATGGTCATATTATTGATCCAAGAAACATCTGGTAGCATCAAAGACTGCACGGACAATATAAAATACACATATTTGAAAAAACAATTTTTCTTATGTTATTCTGAGATTCACATTGTGAAGCGTTAGATAGGTCTGCGTTTTGCTGCCCAAACACAGAATGAAAAAGTTTGGTGTTGCAGAGCATTATTACCTTATAGTACTGGACACTAAAAGAAGTTCAGAACCTAAACCTGTACAGCTGTGTAAAAGAACAGCCAGCCACATACAGCCACGGTCTGTCTCCCACACTCATACATCCACACAAGATCCTCCAGCCACCCTCTGAAGCTGGGAAGGTAGTACAACCAGAGATCTGTGTGGTTGCAAAGCGTAAATGTTATAATCACTTTCTTGGCTAGGTGACTGCATTATTAACCTGTTTATACCAACTTATATGCTATGCCACAAGAACTCCTTGGCATTAGGACACTCTGAAGAAGTGTGTTCAAAACAGTTTTGTCTTCATCAGTAAGTAGTTATGCACGATTCTTGACATGCCAAGTGTGCTTAAACTAAAACCTCTTTACTATGCTTCAGTATTTTAAGTCTGCATACAACTAAATGTGTGCTAACTGACAAACTTTTTAAAACATTTTTCTAACATGGGTAGGGCAAAACGCTGTGTAAGTGAAGACGGAAGGCTTACAAACTTCTTCAGTGAGGGTTATGATGCAGTTAGGAGGAACTTGCTAAAAAGTTACCAAATGCTGATCGTTTGTAGCAAGTAGATTCAAAAGGCATCACAGTGTTAAGATGACTTTGCTCTCATCAAACAGTATGCTTAGTTTAGGCTTTTTCCTTTTCTCTTTTTCATTCAACAGAACGCAATAAAGAATATGTGTCATTTTATCGTTATCCATTTTGGGTGGCTGTAATAGATAAAAGGATCATTTAAGATCTATATGCCTTTTTCAATAATTACTATCTAAAGTAATCAGAATTGCCATCAGCCAGTTGTTCCTTACGTTTTCACAAAAGATCAGGATTCTGCTTGTGAGAGAGCGACAATATGATGCACTGCTCATTGAATTTTTCTGCCAAATGAATAGGTGGTATTTTCCCACAACGGCAGGGAGAGTGTCGTGGTTTAACCCCAGCCGTCAGCTAGGACCACGCAGCCACTCACAGTTTTCCCTTTTCGCCCCAAGAAGGGCAGGGAGAAGAGGGAGAAAAGAAGGGGAAAGGGAAGGGGAAAAAAACTCGTGGGTTGGGATAAAGACAGTTTAATAGAATAACAGAAAAAGGAAAATAACAATAATAATGGTAAAAGAACATAAAAGATAAAGTAATACAACATAAATCACTCTTACCACCCGGTGAACTGGTTGCCCAGCCCATCCCGACCAGTGATCACAGATTCCCCACCCCCAGCCAACCCCCATTTATATACCAAGCATGACATCTGTGGTATGAAATATTCCTTTGGCCATTCCATTTTTCTATCTATGCTTCTTCTCAGCTTCTATGGGAAGCTGAAAAAAGTCCTCGAATAGTGTAAACATCACATAGCAACAACTAAAACAACATGGATTATTGATATTCCTTTCATACCAAATCTGAAAACACAGCAACTACTAGAAAGAAAATCAACTCTATCACAGCTGAAACCAGGACAGAGATAAAGAATTTCTGTAGTCATAGTCTAATACAAACTAATGAAGCTTCTATGGGCAAAAGAAAAATACGGTTAGCTTCCAGTGGATTGGGCTCAAAATTTAGCATAACTAGTTCATTTACAAGTAGCAGTTTGACGTTCTCAACACAATCAGGTAATCAGATTCAGCTCTTCATAATCAGCTCATCTAGGATATTAAATATTAATATTTTTAACTAAGAATTTTGTGTGAGCATAAAAACCTAAATACTGCATTTCTGATGCTGTCATATCCTAAAGAATATTTGGTTTAATCAGAGACACAAGACTTTATGCATGGGGTTCACATTACTATTGTTCTTATTTAAAACCATAAAATGCATTCCTTTACTGATTTTTAGTCCATTTTTTAAAAATGCATTTATTCCAGATTAAATAAATAAAACTCCTATTGACATTTAAAGGCTTCAACTTCATAGAAATATCTTGTTTGCATTTCCTGCCAAGGAATATTGTGTTACATGACTTTTCCTCTGAGAAGCCTTTACATGAGGTTTGTATTTGGCAGAGAGAGAATTGATAAGACCGAACAAATGGTCCTGTATGATACCCTGGTTGCTTTTTCAGCTATAGTCTATTACTCAGACAGAACATATCTGAAGAGTGAATGAGATTTCTGCATTAACTTCCAACAGTCCCACACATTTCTAGAAGATGTTCTATCCCCACTTGCAGCTAGCCCAAAATCTATCATAATAAAAGCTGGTATCACTTCCATAGGCTGGCAGGCAGTAAAGACCAATCTAAGATAATTCAACCTCATTCTGGCCAACTGTATTTCTGGTTTCAAAAAAAACCACATCTGTTTGTTTTATACAGTGACACCAAAAAAAAAAGGCTGGAAATATAGACACTTAAAAGGAAATCACCATATGCAGTTCTCTTGTTTATGCCTTGAAAACTGCCTTCTTATTATGATCTATTAACTGTTAAGAAGAACACCTACTTAAATACGTTCTACATTCATAAATATGTTCTTCATGAAAAAAAAAAACAGGAAAAAAAAAGGCAAATACCAGTAGCTCTCCATTAAGCAGTGCAAAAGCCAATATTCTTGGCTGTTTGACAGAGTGAACTGAAGTGAGAAAACTAGGTTTAAAAGAAGAGAAAAAACAATCAATATGAAATACTATTGACTACTCTAATTCTATTAAATAAACGTTATATAGATTCAGTATTGCAAAACTGAAATACTGTGATCAACTCAAGGCCTACTCTACCCTTAAAGACTTGCACTAAAGAAGTAAGTTTTCTCTCTGTGTAATCAGATAATTAAATAATTTCTATCAAAGAGAACTACCTTAATGTAGTACCCCAACTTAAAGCAGCAGAATTTGTTACCCATTTTCATAATTTTTAATAGATCTTTTCCTTGCTTGCTGCATATCTAAAAGGCTACCAATATTTTAATTAAAGAAAATAATAACTTACATTCTATAACAATTCTAATTAAGTATCTCAACTCTACAAATAGAATTGAGTTTAATTTCAACAGTCTCCAAATTTCTGGGTATTTCCATTCCATTTTGAAGAATTGATGATGGAGGTGAAATCCTCAGTTGCAAAGTTTAAAAAAGACCTACTATCTCAATGGTCAGTCATGTGCATTCAAAAAATAGAGTGATGCTTCCTTGCAGACCTTCATGAGTTTAGGTAATACAACTGTATGTTCTGAATTGTAGGAGCTTTCTCTGTAAGTTTGGGCCTGGCATTCTAACATGAACAAACTTCATATTGCCCTCAAAGAATCATCACCCTCATTTATTCAGGCAAAAGTTGTAATTATGTCCTTGTGTTAACATGGTTTTTCCCAAAAAGTAAAGACTGATGTTAAATTAAATATCTTGACAGCAGGACCAACAGGACAAGAAATTAAACTATACAGAGAATAGGACAGAATATGTAAACATCTTCAGTAAAGGATGGAAACTACTAAGAATTCTTATTTTTCTCCTAATGTTTTTTTCCTTATTCCCTGTTAAACATATGTAAGTGCTTTAAGTCGAAATTCTAGAAAATAGCACTTAAAAGTTTTTTGTTCAGCACGGGTCTCTGAATACTTAATAGGGTTATTTTTTATTTATATTGCATGTGATAAGACCAAATTAGATCATTAAATTTTAACATTCCATGGAGGAATGATAATGGCTTTCTGATGATGTCAGAATAGTTAGTATAAAACTTTTGCGTTTACTTTTCCAGTGTGATCAGCATCTTATTTTATTGTGCAGATGTCACTCTACCAAATTATTATCAAATTGTTCCATCTTTAAGTAGATAATTCTATGCCATATGTTTGTGTAGGAATTAAGATTCTTACACCGGAACATACCATATTGCTCTCTCTCACTAAAATACAGTTAAAGAATTAATGCTTAATAGACACATGCAGTGAACGCTAAACCTGCCGCTGGGAAGGACGTGACACAAAAAGGAGAACTTTACAGTTGAAAAGAACATCAAGTAACCAACCCTACTGGAAAAGAACTAGTAATTTAAACTCAAGACTTGTACGATCACAAAATCACATGAGGGAAGATAGAGGAACTGTGAATTATATTATTTGATAAGTTGCCTCTAAGATTATCTACTTTCTGAGAAAATATAATTTCTTCAGCTTCTGTTGACTTAAATGGAAGCTGAGGATGCATCATGCCCTGCTGAATCAGAAGCTTTGTGAGTATCAGTAGTTTAAGGGGAAAGCAAATTGTTTTCAAGAGGGACACAAACAGAAGAAAATTTAAGTTAAAGGAAATCATAAATCAAGATTGCAACCCAGGACAGAAACATTGGGGTTTTTATCCAAATTTATCAGAAGCATATGTGAAATGTTTGTGTTACAGGAAAAAACAGTGGCAAGACGACCTTTCTAAAATGAGATGCATGTCTTCTTAATATCATTTTTCTGAAAAACATGTACTCATTACACATCACATCTTCTACCCTTTATACTCTAAAAAGGCAAAATGACCACTTCCAACTTCTTCACTGTTGATTACAAACAAACACAGAAGGAACTGTGATGGACTTATTGTATGCTATGTCTTCTTTTTCAAGGATAACATTCTTAAGGAAGACATCAATGGCAGTAAAGAGAACTGGTAAAAAGCTCTCCCAAAAGTTCACATTCTTCATATAGTATTAAGTGGAATGAAAAAAATCACCTAAGAAGAGGCCTGCAATTACCACAGAAATTTCCACAACTATTGTCTTTTGCTAGGTACATACCAAAAAAGGTCTGGATCATGAGGATTATTTCCTTACAATGTTCACTTCTTTCATGCTGATTATAGGGGAAAATGGAAAAATAAAGAAAACAAGATACCAAGCAGTATACTGTAAGTACTAAAAGCCATCTATTTAAAGACACACTAGTTACTTTTCCTAATTTTATTAAGGACAGCTTTTAAGCAGTTTGAGATTTTATTACTGTGCCATTTCTGGAGATCATAACAAGCAATATTCCAGTTTAAAGGAAGTAAACCCACATGGTTCTAATGACAAAATGGAAGCAGAATCCACACAGCTGTTTCTATTGTGCAAGAAGTTCATTTTTTTGCCCTTTCTTGTCCTCCTGGCTCTGGAATTCAGCATTCGTCTCTGGGAAAAAATAAGCCTATTCATTCCTGTCACATGCTTTTGCAGTTTCAGTTATGTCCACAGAATTACACCTACACCACATGTCTTCTTCCCCCATTTTAACCCACGAGGCTGCTTACTCTAATATTAAGAACTGAAAAAATCAATCCCACTTCTGTGCCTGTGCTATCTATTCAACTCGGCTCCAGTCAATGAACAAAGCTTTCTTAATTTGCTTTCAAATGAGAATCCTCCCTTTTCAACAACTTTTTGAATCAATCTTTCTTGAACAGAAATGATCAAAATAGCATAGTCTTTCAGGTGGTAACTATAGTCCTCAGATGGTTAGTTACTACGGTCTTCTACAAGGGTAGTGATACTTCCATATTGCTAGGACAAAAACAAAAAAAAAGTTGTTACTGGTATTATCTACAATTGCATTTCTTTTATTCAATAACATCCTTCTCACTTAAGGGTGAGAATAAGGGTGAGCTGATAAGGGTTCTCACACTTATCAACTAAGTAGGCCCAGGGTCTTGGTGGTACTTCATCATTTCTAAGTGACAAGGTCCCAGCTGCCAGCAGCCGTTCCTGTTGCTCATACCCTGAGGACCATCTTTTTAAACCACCAAACAAGCAAATGAAATGGAAGTATTTGACACTGTGGTGGCTAGCATATGTCCACCAGAAGCTGTGCCACAGCACTCTCCAATTAATGCAACAATATCACTTAGGACTAAGGGATGTTTTTCCCCGCATTTGAGAAGATACACAAACTAGGGATGTGACAGGATTGCGCAGTTGCAACAATTAAGTAAAAAGCATCTCTTTCTCAAGTAAAAGGCTACGGTTTCTAATAATCATTTTAAAATATCCATGATATCAAACAGTAAAAAAAATTACCAACGAGGCAGTCCCACTACCACCACTCCACACCCTCTTAGGCCCAGATTAATTCGTAGCTTGAACACTTGTGTTCAAGGTTTCCTGCCCTTCCAGACGACTTTGCCTGCAGTCCTGTTACTCAAAAAATTTTAGTTGCTCAAGTAGCATTTCTAGGTTTCTGGGAAACAGAAGTTTCTCCAAACTTGGAAAAGTAGCAACTATTTTACATTTGAATAAAATGAGAAACAGAGAGTAGACTTATAATAATTATGGGCAAAGGAATCTGCCTCAGATTTTTCTGCTTGACTTAACAGGACTTTACCTCTGATGCATCCTGAAAGTTCATGATTCTCACAGCCTGCTAGCCAGAAGAGGAGACAATGCTTAAATCTGTAACTGGGCTCAAACTATGTGCTATAACTAAGTAGGCCTGTCTGCAAGTCTGTTTCAGAAGCTGTGACCAGTAATTAATACAGCTCTTCACAGCTCTTCTAAACCAAAGAAGGTTTTAATCTTAAAGGAACAGATAACTTTGAATGAAAAACAATGTTTAAACAATGAAAATTGTCCACGGATATTTGTCTTCCACAAGCTGAGCCCAATTGCCTCAGATCATGTGTGCAGTCTCAGTCTCTATATCTGCCTGGTCTTCTGTGAATAATTCTCAAACATTTTCCAAACAACAATACTTTTTTTAACTATTTCAATTGTCTGAATTAACCTCTCCAAGCCATTACAAGCAAATACATCATTACAGCTAGGCTTGGAAGAAATGCTTTCTCAATTAAAATATGCGCATTGTTTTTTATCCTGACAACTGGGAGGTTTAGTTATTTAACCGTAATGATAGCCTCATGATAGCTTCTTTAACAGACTTGCTATTGAATTACAATATTGCGTATGCAGCACATTTCCAACACAGTCACGGGGCAATCTCCTCCTTGCTGCAAGACCGGGTCTCACACGCTGGTACCGAGCTGCTCTGCACATTCCACAGCACTCAGTTCAAACACAAACCACGCGCTGTATTCAAAACACTTTCTTCTCTCTTCATGTAAAAAGCACCATGAGGTGCAGGTGCACAACATACACAGCACTACCATTGACTGGGTGACATACATTATGAAAGTTACCAGTTACAGGTGACGGGAAGACTTTAATATTTACCTTGCTTCCAGGTCTGGATTATTACTATTTTTATTAACCCCTCTACAGATCAATTATTTGTCTCCACAGAACTTTGACAGCAATTTTGAAATGAAATCAAGATTTGAAAAAAAAACAGAGAGTAAAGGTCATGTGTCTTTAAACATTCTCAACAACGTCAAGAATACTTTCTGTCTGTCCTGAATGGTCCTTTCTAGTCCACAGCAATTAACTATTTATTGATTTAAAAGATGACAATGCATTCTAATATACTAGAACCAATATACTTTCTTAAAAAACTCACCTACAATATCACATTACTTTAATCCAGGGTCCTGTTTATAGAAGAAAATGACAAATTGGGGTAACCTGCACCAAGGGATACAAACATTACTGAGAATTGTTACGAATCGGACAAGTAACCATGCTATAGAAAAAACAGACACTATGTAATTTGTACTGAAACAGAACATAAAATAAAAGGTAAATTACAATTCACTGTTTTTAAAAGTCATATTCAATTTGGCCTTCTTTACAGTATCTCAGAAAAAACTGCAAAAGGAAATGCTACCACCCTATAGCAAAATTCTCATTATGGAGATTTCGATTCTCCTTGGCTTTCATGGTCCAGTTTTGTAACTATTAAAAGATTCAGAAAACAGTTGAGTGTAATTGTGACTTGGTCGTGACTGGCAGCAGAATCTTTTGTTAATCACCACTATATGCAAAGGTACCCAGCTTTACAGACAGTATGGCTAGGAACTCATTTAAACTCCAACTATAAAACTGTTCTTAGAAAAGGGAAGACAGGCACATGGAAGACAGATTAAAAAGCATACACCAAAGACATTCATTCGTACTTCCTTCCACCCTTGAATGCTCAGACTTATTTAAAGTCACTTAGAAATTTCCAGGTAATATTTTCTGTTTCAGGAAATCATCAGTGCTTATCGGGCCATCACCCAAAGGAACCTAAGCATATACACATGACAAAATAGCTTCCTCTGCAGTTTGATCGAGGAATGTGTCATCTTACATATGCAGTGAAAGTAAATGGTGCTGCTCAGAGAATACAATTATTTTTTTAATCGCTCCTAATGGTATTTGTAACTCTGTCATCTATAATACGGGAAAATAAACAGATATTATTGAACATGTAATAAAAGTTGATCACCTACTCAAACATGGAAGAATGACATTTTTCCTAATATCAGTGTGCAATAACGGCATAGTTTGTACATATATTATGAAATACTGGCAATAAATAGAGGTAGCGTTGTCAACGTGCAGCATTTGTCTATCTGCTACATATTACAAATCTTATATTCCATTCATCTAGTTTTGTAGGGGCACGGCAACACTCTTAATGGAGGCTGTTAAGGTTTGATAGTTATCACACAGATTGGAAAAATACAACATGGTACATAGCATGCTTTACTGCTCCAGGTTTAAGCCACGGGCCAAACAAAACAAAACAACCATCATCACGTCTGACCCCTACCCCTCCCCTGCCCCCTCAAAAAAACCCCACATACAAAACCAACCACACCATTCACTTCATTTTGGAAGACCGATTTTTATTTTTATTTTTTTAGTAGGATGTCATGAACCTTTACTCAAGTAACACTTACAATACAGAAAACAGGTCTCATGACTATTTCAAATACATCAAATCAAGCCCTGTGTTTAAGACCATCGCTGAACAGTCACCTTCTTCATTGTTACTGAAAAGTATCAATTAACAAACTGCGCTGATCAGTGAAAAATATTACATAAGAAAACAACTCACAAAATAGATGCCCTACAGCCATAACTTACTAGCCAAATAAATATCCTGGTGCACCATGTAACCGGAATTCTACTATCAGTAACAGAGTATGAGATATGCTCTGCTTTGGACTTCAAGTCTTTTTTAAAATATATTATGTTTACTTTTTACATATCTTCTCTGTTAACATATTTCCTTTCATAAGGACTGAGAAAGGAAATTAGCACAGCACAGGACACAGACTTCAGGTGAGCAGATTTCAGCTCACTGAAGTAACTGGTAGATGGGATCCCAAAGGGGACAGCTCCAGAGGATAAAAGACTTCAGGAAAGTTGGTATACACTTAAGGAAAACAACCTCTAAGTCCATGAATGGTTCATCCTGACACTCAGGAAAACCAGAATATTTAAATGTAGCAGGAACTGGCTCGGCTAAACCATAACTCTAGACTAAGCTCCAATGCAACAAAGCAGCATATGGAAGATGGAGGCAGAGCAAGCCTACAAAAGAGGAACTTTAGGCATAGTGTTAGGAGAACCAAAGGTCATCTAGAGTTGACACTTGTAAGGGATATCAAATGTCAACAAGAAGAACTTCTACCATGGCTCTACTAATAAAAGGCTGAGCATGCTCTCATTGCTCAACGGAGAGAGTGACGTAGCGACAGGAGGCACAAACAAGGCTGAGGCGCTTTCTTTGCTGCAGTCTTCACTGCTCCACCTTCCATGCTTAGTGATAAGAACACAAGGAGATGAACTACCAGCAGTGGATGAGAGCTGAGTCAGGAATTGCTGCCAAAACTCAACCCGTCCCGCTGATGGGCTGCATCCAAAGAACTGTCCAGTATCACAGTAAAACTGCTTTCTGTCATCTTTGAAATGTCATGGAGGTGA
This sequence comes from Rissa tridactyla, assembly GCF_028500815.1. Lineage (NCBI taxonomy): Eukaryota > Metazoa > Chordata > Aves > Charadriiformes > Laridae > Rissa > Rissa tridactyla. The sequence continues at coordinate 55,878,488 of NC_071497.1, forward strand.
CAGGGGAAAGGACTGGTGACTGGACAACAGCAAACATTGCACACATCTTCAAAAGCAGGCCAAAAGGGTAGTCCAAAAACTGCAGACCAGCTGGCCGTCTTCGGTCTCAGGGAAAAACCATTAAATGAGTCATCTTGGAATACACTTCCGGGCACCAAGGGCAAATCATGCCTGAACAACTTGATTGCCTTCTCTGATAAAATGACCAGACTTGTGCTTGTCAGTGGATGGCATTCACCTCAATTTTAGCAAGGCTTTCAACACTGTCTCCCACAACACTCTTGCATCCAAGTTTAGACCTTATGGTCTGGGAGAATGGAGAACTAGATAGGTAAAACACTCATCAGATGGACAGGCCAGAAGAACTGTGTTTAGTGGATCATGGTCTACTTGGAGACCAGAAACAAGCAGAGCACTGCAAGATTCTATCCAAGAACCTGACAAATATTTCTATCAGTGACCCCAAGGAGGTGATGGAGTATGCTGTCAAGCTCGCAGATGACACCAAGCTGGGGGACCAGTTAATATGCAAGGGCTGCGCTGATGTTCAGAAAGACATGGGCAGGTAGAAGGAATGGGCTTACAGGAGCCTAATGAAATTTAGTTTGTCCTCACAAATGTGCAATTGCAACGCCGGGAAGGCAGAACCCCTGGCAATGACACAGGCTGGGGTGTAGCTCAGTAGAGAAGACTCTGGGGGTCCTTGCAAGCAGCAATCAGAGTGCAAGCCAGCCACACACCTTGGTGTCAACAAGGGTCAGCACCACCTTGAGTTCTATGAACAGTAGGGTAGCCAGCAGGTTAAGGGAAGTGACTATCACCTTCTGCTCAGCACTCACCAGACCACACCTAGATACTGTGTCCGGTTCCCTCCGTCTGAAAAATGTAGATAAAAAGGAGTTCAGCAGGGGTTCGTTGAGGCAGTGAGGGACAAGAGCACAAGGAGGCTGGGTGAGATGAGCTTATTTAGCCTGGAGAATGGCTGAGGTGGTTTCGGGGGGAACCAAAAGCAGCTCCCCAGTACCTGTGAGGTTACCAAGAGAACAGAGCCAGAGTGGTGGAACACAGGAGGGTGAGAGACAGTGGGCATTAACAGAAATACAGGAGGTGCAGACTGGAGCCAAGGAGGAGCCTTTTTTCCCCAAGAGGACAGCCTGACAGTGGAGCCAGGGCCCCGAATTATTCTATGATCCTATGAAACATGAAAAATAATTGACAACTCCATCTACAGATCTTTGCATGCCAGGCTTATACCAGTGACTGAAAACAATAGACATACACTGAAAAGGATAACTTCCACTGGTTTAAAAGCCAGGAAATTTTCCTCATCAGTGATTACAGATGGCGAATTTTGAAACTCTTTTGTTATGATATGCATTTAATTTTACAAATGCCACCAGTTAGCAAGAGAGGACAAATGAAAGAGACTGTACTCAGAGGTAAAAATCGAAGAATGACTGTTTAACCAGTCCATAAGGTTAAAGAGTTGCATATTCTTCTGGGAGGAGGAAGTAGGAAATACTTTTCCCATAACACTGATAACATGTCAGATCACCAAAAAATCACTAAACAAGATAGCTCAGCAGGCCTAGTTAAAACACTTGACCTCTGAGCAACAGGATTGTGGGTTTCTCCTGAACTAATTTAAAACCTATCAGTGCTGAACATGAGGAAATTTCAGCTGCTTAAATGTACTGGTTAACAGGCATTTGAGTGAAGTTACGGTAAGCTAGAGTGCAAAGAAATACGATCTTTTCTCCTATATGCAATACTTACTATTCTCATGTCTCCATTTTTTATATGCAATATTACTGCACTTATAATTTGCTCACATTTTTAATGACTATTTAGTCTGATACTTTTACTCAAATTAAATCTTTAGTAATACACCATAAGCAGGCTGCCTATTGATAAAGTAGTTTTCCCAGATGTATTTAAGCTTTCTTATTCCTCATTAAACTTCATGACTATTCAGAGCAACGCAGCCCCTTGCTACTTAAAAACTAACATATTTGTGTAAGAAAAAACAGACTGTGTGAAGGGAAGAGCTATCATTAATAGCATCCACATTCAAATACAAAATTCCATGAAAGGGTGAATGATTCATTATGTGCAATTTCTGGTAGTGTTATATCCCTATTCTCATGGAAACCTGAACGTATTGTGGCAGCTGATGACTGGATTTACAGCACGCTGTACGTTTGACCTACTGTGAGGCCTCAGCAAAGAGGCAGCAGCGTGTTGGCGGAGATGGCACAGCAGATGCCCTCTGCATTCACTCTCCAGACAGAATCTATGCAAACAGACTAGTCTGTAAATGGGAGGAAAAAATTTAGGGTAAGAATGCAACCGTGGCTGAGGGAGAGAAAGTGGTAATACAATGGAATTCAGCAAAAAGACACAGTACAAAACTACTGCATACCTCTCTCTACTACACAGGGGTAAAGATGCCCCAAGATACCTCAGCTACCCCAGAGGGCTTGCACAGACCTCCAGGCAGCTTGCAATCCTCTCCAATTGCCCAAGGAAAGTTATTCATGCATGGGACTTCTATCAGCATGACTGAACTGAAGCAGTACCATTTTAACAACAACTACAGATGCGTACGAGAGCATGAGGATGTTCTGAATGTATTCTGCAGCCCTGCGATGATGACATGAGGCTCAAAAGAGCCATTGGTTGCAACTGACTGAATCAGAAGTTTGTTTTAAGTGAAAATAAGAACAAAAGCCAGGACATGTCCAAAAGAAGAAAACAAAACAAAACAAAACAAAACAGACCTTTTCTCCAACTATAATCTTCATACACAGCACTTACTTTTGCCTCCAGCTTCACAAAATCTACTGAACAGGTTTCTGGAAAATAAACAGCTATCATAAACCAGATTTCTCAAACCCAACAATTCACCGTATCTTTCTAAAAAGCATGGGGTCTGAATCTGAACATCTTTTGTGTACAGCCAGAGATGTTTTACAAGGAAAGCCCAGACTCCCTTAAAAAATTTCTGACAGCAAAATACAAACAAAAATTAGATTTAACATTTTTCCTGTGGCACAGTGACCTCAGTAACAGCAATTTTATGCACAGGGCTCATGAGTCTTTTTAAGTGCACAGTGATTTTGAAAGCCAAATCAAACAGACCTGGGTAATAATTAGAAAGCATATAAGGGGAAAAAGCCCAAAATATATATATATATATTACTGTTCCTTCCCTCACCACTGAATCTGAAGACAGGTCAATTGGAAATAAGTTACAAAAGGTGTTGCCCAAGATTGCAATTAATACCAAAACACTTACTACTTTCATATAAACGATTTTTTTTGTAACATAAACCAGAAACTTTAGCGTGATTATACAGGAAAAAGAAGGTACAATAGCAGCTTATGTTAAGACGCCTGTACTAGCCTTCATGCACAAGCACAGGCTAAAAAGAAAAAAAAAGGGGGTGGGGTTGGGGGAAAAAGAGACAACATACCTTAAGATTTAACACTAGTTAGAAACCAGCACAGCTATTCGCGGTTACCAGAAAACAAGTACTTTCTTTTATCAGACATTTCAAAATTACAGAAACAGACTATCACTTAAATAAGTGCACATGTGCTAGCACAGGTTATGATTAGCTTTCATTTTGCAGTTTGACACGTGCTGCAAGCCAATGCTGGTCAAATTTAATGCACTCCACGCCTCAAACCTCGCTACAGAAGAAGTCAGTCCATAAAGCAACACTGTTTTTCCCACAGAATATGCTGTGCCTTAATAATCAGCTACGATATCCAGAGAATTGCAGTTATACTGCATTTGTCCCTATGGACAGAAAGGCATATCTTGAATCCGCAGTATAAGACCCAAAGCCAAAAGCAGCATAGCTGTAATGTAACATTTTTCAATGTAAATGTGACTGAGGCATTTAAGAAAAGACAGATTCCAAAATGAAATATAGCAAAGAGATTAGCAAAGCCACTACGATTCAAATAACAGTGAATTCTCCAAGGGTTCAAGCTTATCTGAGTCTCAGCAGCAGCATAATACAGCAAAATTCCAAATCACAGATGCAGGGATTTTGAAGCACAACAACAACTGGATATATAGCACTAAATAAATCATCTTCATGAAAATGTAATTTCTTAACAATTCCTAGATGAGGAACCTTTGTTTTAAGATTAAAAGTAGAATGAAAGCAGAAACTGAACACTGTCTAAACAGTGTAAATTACTGTACTAGGTGCCCATGGCAAGGTGTTATTTGGGGGGGCTGCAGGGTGGCTTCTGCGAGGTGGGGATGGGGCTACCCCATGCCACACATGGCCCGTTCCAGCTGCCTCCAACCAACCCACCACAGGGCATGGCTGAGTCCCTCAGCCAAAATGGTGGTGCCTCTGTGAAAACATACTTATGAAAGGGGAAAAACACCAGTCAGAGAAGAAGGGAACAAAAACCAGAGTGAGAAACAGGAGAGGAAACAGCAAGGTCAGAGAAGAAGGAGGGAAGAAGGTGCTCCATGGCAGCAGATATTTCCCTGCAGCCAGTGGAGAGCCCATGACAGAGGGCTGGATGTCTCCTGAAGGAACTGCGGCCTGTGGGATAGCCCACATTGGAGAGGGGAAGAAAGAGAGAGAGAAGGAAGGAGTGACAGAGAGAAAATCCCTGTGTACTGACCATAAACCCCTATCCCCCGTGCAACTCAGGCAAGCAGAGGGTAGACGAGTCAGGACTGAATAGTAAAGTTAAGCCTCATAAAGAGGGGAGAAAAGGAGGGTTTTTTTAAATGTCTGTCTGTTTTTCACTATCCCAATCTATTTAAACTGGCGATAACTTAAATTATTTTTCCACTAGGTGAGTCTGTTTTGCCCACAACAGTAGTAGGTAAGTGGTAGGTAAGTGATCTCTCTCAGAAGGGAGAGCGAGCGGCCGAGTGGGCATTTGTCCCTTAGCCAAGGCTAACCCATGACAATGGGGTAGGTTGAAAACAGGGAAATAAATTATACATGGACAAAGGCACTGTACTGTTTCCCCTCACACCTAATAATACTGTGAGGAAGTGATTTTACTTGTGAATAAAATATTTTTAAGTGTGGCATACGTAGCGTTAAAATTCTTAGTAAGACCACAATCTTACAATTCCCAAGAAAATGGAAAAGCTTTCCAAGATTGCAGCAGGCAGTTCACTATTTTATCCTGCAAGAGGCAAAGTAGGTTTTCAAAACCACATTGACCTATTGCCCACACGAAGTCTGTTATTATATGACAGTACACCTAATGAAGACAAAACATGCCATGCAGAAATCTGTTCCATTGGTAAAAGGGGTGGTGAAGTCTGTACGCAGCTGACTCAAGGCAAAAGGATTTAGCCTGAACAAATCTCTGTAAATCAAATGTTCTGTGATATGGTAAAATTAATATTGCTAGGAAATTTGGTCATTTGTACTATCTGTGTTTTTAACACTGTTATTATTGGATTATGAAATGCTTTGGCCCTTTATTTTACTGTTATCTCATTTGGTTATTTGGATTCTTTCCTTTAAATTTATAAAATAGCTACATCTTAAATGGACTTGCCTTTTTTTAATGCTTGACAGTGAATCTGAGTGGGTTCCAACTGTAGTTTTCCACAACTACAATCACTTACACATCCTAAAAAGCTACAATATCAGGTTTGTTTGCTTTTCCATAAAATCAGTAGTTTTCTGATGATCATACAATTTGTGATAATTCTACAAGCTCTCCTCTCTCAAGAGGTAGCTTTTTATTACGCAAAGCACAGGGCTTTTACAGCTTCTCCCCTTAAAAAATGCTTTTAAAAAATGACTGTCTTCTTTTTCTTAAACATAATAGAAAACTTGTTCAACAGAACTCAGCTCACACCTGTTTTGAGACGCACTGCCTCACTTGACTCTTCAACTATCTCCTTATCCAATTAAGCACTGTTGACAAGTGCATTGTTGAAAGCTATGGAAGAAGCTGCATCCAATCCTCCTTGGCAACCATGACATAGGCCACAGAAGGATTATCACTGAGCTCCAACAGCTATGCAGAAAACCCACGCTATTTTTACACCAACATTTTATTAAAGAATTTTCCTATTCTTATTACTACCAGCCTGCACCCACCAGAAGATACAGTGATGTACGCAGTGACAGAGGCAAATTTCCATTGTACAAACTTTGCTCATAGCAGATTTAGAAAGCAAAAAGGCAAAGTTGCCAAAAGCTTTCAGCACCTTGTGTATGCTGCAGCTCTCACTGCTCCTGCCAGCTGTACAGCTGAACCAGTGATAACACTGGTTGGAAATTTTAGAGTAAACACGCTAGCACAGACAAGACTCCAAAGGGAAAATATGAAATGAGCTTTTGGCAAAATAGTAAGATAAATTAAAAAAGAAAATCTAGTAGGCTGCATGTACCATAAAGAGCAGTAATACTTTTGTAGTCATATCTATGAGGAAACTCCTGAATGCATTAGCCAGGGCACCATGCTCCTAAGCAACTATGCGCCAGGCAGCTTTCACACATGTGTTTTCAAAGCATTATAAATAAAGAGTAAGTGCCAAAGTCATTATCCTCACTCCCCTTAAAAGCCTGAGCTAAAGAGTATCAGGCACATGCAGTTACTGTTCATGCTAATCATCACTACTGTGAGATGGAACAGCAAAGAAACAGACCCGCTTAGTATTGAGAAAAATAATTGGACGAACGTTTTTTTCCTCACAGTAGTTTCCCTAATGAAATGTATGCAACAAGTTGCCTTTTAGCACCTACCAACCGTACCTTGCAATAAGCCTCCTGAAGAGTACTGTGAAATTATATCATTTTATACATTGTAATTCATAAATGGAACATTTGACTCATTTTAGTCCGGATGAGCAAGTACCATCAGTCCAAACAGATTTTTGTACATTTGGCCATGACAAACAGAAACAGATGGGAATCCGCTTTCTATCTACTATCTAAAAAAAAAAGAACATACGTACGTTTCTTAAAACACAGTAAAGAAAGTTTTTAATCAGTGTTGACATTTGCTGTGCACCAGTCTCTCTTTCAAGAGCCAGTGTTAGAAAGTGTGCTATAATGCATTATTTTCACAGACCAATTTGTTTCGTATTTCTAGAACACTGAAAGCCAAGCTGGATTCTCAGCAAGTGTCCAACAGTCTTAAAGACCATAAAAGTCTGAGTATGGAAGAAAGAACTCGAATACACAGCAAATCACGTTTTGTAAAGCACACACATAAGTACTGTTAGAAACTAGAACATAACACTGAGCAACACCTGAAAAAAGGGTTTTACCAAGTATACCAGAGGTAAGACACATAGTAGAGAAAAACAGGACTGTTTATATTAGTGCATGAGGTATGGGGGAAAAAAAAAGCCTTAATATACAGACAGTAGACTAAAATCTATTATTTTCTGAGAAGCGTCCTAAAAGATAAAGATACTCAGATACGCGTCTGTGACAATCCTGCCGAAAATGTTTGTTGTTGACAAACAAGTTAATATTTCTCGAATCTTTCGCAATACCAGAACAAAACAGTTTGAGGCATATGTGTTCCATGGCATTTCAAAAAAGAATCATAGAAGTCATGGAATAACAATCTTAAGATTAAATATAAACTCCTATGTTGAATATGGTCACCCTAAACTACATTTGCAGCCAGTGGCAAACTTGTAAATATAGTCAGTGGAATTTAGCATGCCAGTTCATGTCTTAAACTCATGCCTAAGGTCTCTTGCTAAAGAAAGTGCAATCTGCAAATGCCTGTTTCTCTCTGATGACATTACAAGAATCTGTGGCAACTAGCTTAGCTGTACACACCAAGGATGGCTAAAGTCAGTCCAGTTATATTCCAGTAGCAATTAGTCAAAATAGTAAGCCCTAAAACAAGGAAAAAAAAAAAAGATTGGAGGGAGAATATAAAATGAAATTTGAATCGGAAAGCTAACTTGAAACACAGATTTAAAGAAAAGAGAAAAATGAGAAATCTGGGGATTCCTTACAAGCAGAATCTTAGATATGCTTTTGTCATACAAGGGTAGAAAACGAACAAAACTACAAAAGTAAAGCACAGAAGAAGGAAAGATGGTAAGCTTGCCTTGTACCAACATCAGAAGATATTAGTGTAAGTAAAAACCAATGTTTGACCAGATTCAAGTATTCCGTATTTTCTCACTATTCAGAGTTAATTTGTTAAATATTGCATGTGTTGATGCATACCAACCAACACTGAACACTTAAAATGCTATTTTCATTGTCAAACTGGGGGAGAAAACAAGAATTTGTAGCAGCAAATCCCATTCTTGATTATCTCTTCAACTCCACAGAGCAACAAGCTTTTATTTTTTTTAAACAAATAAGATACCAAAGTGATTTTTTTTTAAATGGTTTAATAAATACACAAAACTATTTACAGCCAAAGGACAGAATTAAAAGTTTAGAACAATGGATGGACTAAATAAGTATTGCAAATACTCCTCTTGGTACGGAATGTAAGTCATTGCATTAATCCATTGATAAGGTAAGAGCAGAGACTAATCCAGCCTGCAATATTTTAATTACAATATTTTCAGCATAGTAAAGAAATTATTTATATTGCCCACATTCAGTATTACTTAATAAACAAAAACTAAGAAATAAACAGAAAAGTGAAGGTCATCAAATTAAGCTGACAAGTTCCAATTTTCTTCTTTCAGTGAAAAAGATGTTTTTCATATACTTCATAACAGATACGCGTTCTCTACTCAAAAATTGCTGAGTTTAACAGAAAGGACTAAAACCACAGCTTGAGCTACTTAACAAAGGAAAGTTGTAAAGGCTTTTTAAAAATTAAATAGAATTTAAAGATGCCAATTAATCCTACTTACTAAAAGAAAAGAAGGCTGTCCTCTGGTGCTACAAAAAATGGGGCATATACGACCTTTTCACAACTGTATTTCTTGACTTCCCTGGTACTCCAGTTTAAATCAGGCCCGCGTTTGATCCAGTATATCTAGCTCATCTTCCCCAATTCACTAAAGGCTATCTCCTGCAACTTGCTCTCTTTAACATGGGAACAGATAAAATCAGGCTTATGATCTTCTTTCTGTATTTACCTGAGTTTTAGCTCATTTCTTGTATTATTCAATTTATATCTTTCAATCTTTGTAATTGACACATGTAAATGCTTAAAACTCACCCTCTTGCCTTATGACCCTACTGTGGGAAGGAGATCACCTAATCCCAGAGCAGAAACCAAAGAGGAGAGCAGAAAAGCTGAACAAAATGTTACCTTTGGGAACAATGGCCCAGCTACCTCTACAAAACCCACAATGCCTTCAGATACTACCTAATGGCATTACACCTGAAGGTCAGTTTCACCTGTAATGCAACAAGGCAAGGAGCCACACTATTGATAAATGTAAAGGGATGCCTGGTGTACCCTGATTTTAAATTTTTCCTTCGCAACCGAATGAATTTTTCTCTAGCAGAGTTACTTTGTGTATATGTATATTTAGGCATCTTTTACTTATAATGAAGCCTGCTTTACCTTCTAACCATTTAACTCCCATAAATTCCTGTGTGCTCAGAATAAAGCTTATGCAAGCTCATCTGGCATTCCGTCCAGTAAGATGCAGAAGGTATATATTTCTTATACTGTAACATTGAACAGTGAAGTTGTAAAAATAATCAGATAATCATGAAATTTTATGCAGATAAATATAAACCAGTGCTAATGCACTGGCCCAGATTCTACTCTATGCTTGAAAGATTCTGAGGAAATCAGGAGATTAAGTGGCTTCCACTTACCACTATTTCCTGTGCTTTTCCCTTTCTTTTGTTTCTAGCTGGAGGCCAGCTGCAGAATAATAAAAAAAATGCTGTACCCTTCAGGCTGTTTTTCTGCCTGTTACAACACAGCTTCATAGAGCTCTTCACTGATTGGAACCTCCAAAATGGAGAGTCTCTGGTCCCTTGCCACACCTGTCTTACTGAGGGTGAAACACAGGGTCACCAGTCTACTGCAGCGGCTCCACATCATCCAAGGACTCTTTATGTAAAAAAAAAAAAATCTTCACTTGGCAAAGTCTCCCAGGATTCCTTGTAACATGGGAAAGTGGGATAAAACACACAAGTTTCAGGATATGATCCATTATGTCAATTTTAATAGTGGATATATCTTAACAATGTGGATATAGTAATACATCATCAGCTTTTATCAACTTTTGAATCTAAAAATTGAGATGATTTGGGGAAAAACAGGTTTTAAAAACAGTTTTCAAAACTAAGGAAAACAAATAAAGTTTGGGAACAGTTACTATGATGGTATAGTTTTATCTACAGAAATGTTCAGAGAAAGGAAACGCAGAACTGGTTAGAGAGAACTTAAGAATATCTATTTTCTGCAGCTTTCCTTGTTGCAAACTCTTAAAAAGCTCCATTGTCTGTCACCAATATATATTACATCCTCTACAGCTAAATCAATCTTCAGGATTGACTCCAGCAGTCTAGCCGCTTAAGGATACCACTGACACTGAAACATCATCTACTCCTAGAGCTACACAAGCCTATAGGATCTGGCAGAAATTTAGATGCTGTAATGTTCACTCAAGAGAGGGGGGAAAAATAAATCAGAAGCTCTAGGTATGAATAACAACACTACTCAAAACTATTCGCATTTAATGATTTTATTTTTCAATTTATACTATTTTAACTACTGTTTTCAAATAAGTGTGTGAACAAGTCCAAGTTATTAACGTAAACACCTTCCAAAATGAAGTTCGGCTTCAATAGCTAGTTTAAATTACTTTCGAAGTAGTTTAGTTTTAGTAGCTTATAAAGCAGCTTGTGTAAGCTTAAAGACGACCATTTGATTTTCAGATCACACTGCTGGAACATCCAACAGTGATGTATAAGACTGTTAGAGAAAGAACATTAAAATGCAATTAGCGTTTGATCCAGCTAAATTCTCAGCAACTCCAGAAGGTGCTGAACGCCTTCGTGCTCCTTTTGAATTTGTTGGTGCACTGGCACATCAGACCTCAGACTGTGTTCATACAGACACATAAATCTCCAAAGACCACTTACCCAAGACTCATGTATTTTTACAAGTTCTATGCTAACACTGACAAAAGCATGGTTTGAAAGGACAACATAAAGAGAGCCAAGTCTTAGTATTTCATTAGATTAGCTGATGCACAGAGACAAACCAGGTTTTTAGCTTATTTTGGGGTGGGGAGGGGGAAGATGTTGCTCACTAGTTTACTTGAAATAAGCCTATCATTGTAAATGATAATGACATAAAAAATAGCATATAACCGCTGTCAGGATCCAATTTAAAAGATCTTTGTTTGATTGTCCTCCATCAAATATCTAAATGCATCCCTTATGAAATAAAATAAAGGTTACATAAATAAACGCAGCAGGAAAAAACCCATATGCTTCCCATTTATATACAAGAAAGCAACAAAACAAAAAATCTCTACTTAATGCACTGTGTTTCAATAGTAACATTTCTGTCATTAATTACTGCCATGTGGCACTGAACTTCTCTTTGGATAATAAATGTGAAATTACATTTGCTTTAACAATTTTCTTCCACAAATCTTACTTTTAAGTAATTAGAAGCACATTGTTTAAGAGTATTTGAAGACATTTAAAAGAAGGTTACAGCTATATCTTAGAATGGAAACATTAAAATAAGGCATAAGGAAGATTGCCTGTCAGCCACTTTAAAGATTGTCTGACAATTAGAAATAAATCAAATTCACAGTCAATAGAACATATACCACTTTATTATCCACAAACAACACTAGGAATATAACTAGCCCTGCTACTAGAATTTTAAACTGCATGACGACATTAAAAAATGGTTAAATAGGTTAAACATTGTTTAGCAGTATATAGTAACAGATCTTAGTTTAAGAAAGTATCCTACACTGTTAATCAGAAAAGCTCAAAAAAAACCCTAAACGCTAGATAAGGCTTTGTTTTGTAGTGCTGATCTTATTACTGCTATCATGCTTTATAGTGCTGAACTACAAAAGATGTAAACACAGTCCTCAAAGAAAGGCAATATAGTCTTTAAGATTAATTTATATGCATCTAATTTCCACACAGGAAAAATGCCTTATTGATATAAACGGAAGTTCCAAACACGGTCACACCATTGCATCTCAGGTTAATGTGGTAACGAAATCCATACACAAAAGACAAAAATCTGGAGTTAATGAAAAGCTTTAAAATCTGATGTTCTGAATAGAAAAAAAATCAGAGAAGAAATTTTCTCCCCACCTATATTATGCCACTATCTTGAAAGGAAGAAGCCACTATAATGCTTACTTTAAAGAAACTGCCAAAAGAGAACAATTTTCAGAAGTTTTAACATGGTAAGTATTCTGTACTGTGAGTCACTCCTTCCCCTTTTAGGAGAAGAAACCAAATATGAACCCTGGAACTGAGAAGAATTTTGCATGGAGCTGCAACATCTAGGAAAGACTCTAAAATGACTTGGAACACTAAGAAAGGTCTTCTACAACCTCCAAATTCAAGAGAGCGGCACGGGGAGTGCTGACAAAGGAAGGGCAAGAAATCCAAACACCTACGCATGCAAGTTTATTCGCCATCTTCACAGTGGCCAGAGTAGGGGATACCTTCCCAATGCATTTCTCTGTAAGATAATCAGACTCTTCTGCATGCTTCTAACAGCTTAGACTCATGAAGTTCGTATCATCGTCCTCTTGACATGACATGTGCTCTTGAAGTCAAAGTAGAGATGCATGTTTTAACTTCATCTTCCAGCCTTTCACATGCCATATTAAAATTAAAAATTTCTAATAGCAAAAAGGAGAACAAAGAGACACCTCTGAGCATTCTTGCCTTGGCGGGGGGAAGGAGATAGCACTGTCAGGCACCAATTGCGGTCATGGCTCAAAAAGGCATGACAGCTGATGTCTCAATAAAAAGTTGAGGTAATCTTGCTTTCCAGGCCTGTTCTATACTGAAACAATCTCTGTATTTAAACAGCCTAAATCCTTCAGAGGAAAGAGAACAATACCTGGAGACTTGTATACAAAAACTTACAACATGGAGTTGAAGGTCTACTATGCAAACAGGAAAACAAGTTTCTAATCTGCTCCCTTTTGTGATTCTCTTCTTGAAAATAGTAACATTTTGGCCCACATTTCTTCAGGAAATGCAGAAGTGTAATAAGTGCAAACTATGAAAAGGTCACCTTGTTGCGAGTGGGAATCAAAACAGCAAAATAATGGAGCCGTAACTGAAATAGATTAAAAAATACAGTCTCTCAAATGTTTGTTTTTTGTTTTTTTTACATTTTATTTAATTTAAAAAAAAAAAAAACATATTCTTTTCTTAGTTGTGGGAAATGTATTTCTAAACTTTTTAAAACTCACTATTTAGAAAGAGATATTTAAAGGCTGCCTGAACTAAGCATCTGACCTAGAAATGATTTTCAGGAGTAAGCCCCAGCTGAGCTACAGTGTTTACAATCATGATTACGATTGTCTCATTTTCTAAAAGCAAACATAGCCACAGAGTATAAATTTGTCTCCAGTGGGTGTAAGTCCCAACACAGACTGAAGAAATCCTCTCTTATCCAGCCAGTTCTCGTATCTTATAATGAGCTCTATCACACAGTGGAGTAATTAAGAGTTCATCTTATACAGGAGAACAACACTGGGGTTTACTCATGCCACAGGTATAAGGCATCCATAATGAAACACTGCAAGAGAAAAGCTAGGGAAAGAAAGATTACTTACGGACTTTATCTCAGAGTACAGCAGGCTTTGTCTGCTAATACAATTAACTGAGTGGGTCAACTTTAAATCTTGGAATCTATTTACCCTTTGTAAAAAGATTTCTATTTATGCACAGAAACTGCATTTACTGTGAATATGATATACTATTTTATTGACTATGTTCATATTATACTATGAATCTTCCTGGTCAGAGGTGTACATTAATAAACATATAAGCACAAAACTCTAGTGATGAAACACAAGGCAGAAAAAAAGTGTCAGAAAATAGAAGAATTTTTATAGCATACCTCTAAAATTACCCAGTGTATAAAAATCGTTAAAGTTTAGTGTTTTGCTTGTTCTTGGTGAAAGCTCACATGTCAAAAGAACTTTTATATACTGTTGATTCCTACAACATAGACATCACTAACAAAACAACATCCAACAAAAAGCACAGTGTGTGTAAGAATATAAAAATTTGCAGTTTAATAATAATCAGGAAAAATCATACAATTGGAACATTTTAAAATGTTCTAGTGAAAAGCTGGTGCCGCTTTTCAACATTAGTATGCAAGTCATACCATATTTCCCTGAAACCCACTACTGAAAAATAACATCGCAACTTTTAGTTTCACACAGCCCATCCACTGTTACTTCTGTATACTTCAAAATCTGCTTTGCTGAATGACCAAAAAGCACCCTCTCCCCACTTGCTCATAGACATGAAAAGGTTTCATCTCTATTTTTCTTTTTAAAAGTGTAGACGGTAGGACAAGAGGAAACATTTTCACCACAGGAGGTTTATGATGGGTATTAGGAAAAAATTCTTCACTGAAACGGTTATCAAGTGTTGGAACAGGCTGCCCAGGGAAGGGGATGAATCACCATCCCCGGAGGTATTTAAAAGACGTGTACATGGTGTGCTGAGGGACCTGGTTTAGTGGTAGACTTGGAAGTGTTAGGTTAATGGTTGGACTCAATGATCTTAAAGGTCTCTTCCAACCAAAACAATTCTATGATTCTATAAGATTCTTGTCTTGTTAGATAAGACCTAAGAATCACCATTATCACTTGCACTGAGTACCTGATTTACTAACCAAAGATGCTGCAAGAATAGTTTTTGTACTTATCTTTCTTGCAATTCTCAGAATCACATTTGGGACATTATTGATACCATAAATATAATGTGCATCTATGTAATCATTTGCAGCAGGAAGAAAACAATGCTCAGGAATGCTGCTTTTTAAGATAAATACTCATGAGCAAAAGGAAAATTTCAGAAGTTCTTTTAACATTTCACTACAAAGGATTAAAAACTCCCTTTTAAAGCATAGTAGTTTTACAATAGCATACAACCTGTACAGTGAAAGAAATTAGGAACTTCGGCTTACTATACCTTCTTGAAAAGCTTATCACATCGTATACTTGTATGTGCTTTTATGTGCCTCGGTTTAAAATTCCCACAAGACTATGAAATTCAAATATTAAACTAATAATTTACTACTAATTTACCTATCTGGCTATTTAATAAATTTACTTACTAATTATTTTTACCGATTTTTAAATATGTGATACTTTATCACAGGTAAAAAGACTTACTTATTGATATTTTAAACTACACAATTTCAATTCATGAATCTTTGGCTAGCTGAACACCATCTCTCTATTCTCAGTCACAATACTCTGTCTTAATATCATACAGTTGTGTGATAACTTCTGCTGAAAATGTCAGATACATCCACAAGATAAGCTGTTTTTAATATATGTCAGGAATTTCACAAAACCCAGCAGTGTATTTTTATAAATATTTAATATTTGCATCTTAATTTTAGAACTGATTATTTAATTCATATCCTTATTTTTGACAGACTTTTTAGGTTAAGCCATTATTTTTTTAATGGCTATGGAAGTTACAAGGTGATTCTGTCAATATCATTTTAAATCGATCGCTGGAGCTGTTTAGAGAAAAAGGGACTTGACACATATAAAGGTATTATATTGCCTATTGCCTAAATGTATTATCCCACAATACAATTTGAAGGCAATTTTTAATTTATGTAGAAAAACACCTGATATTAAATTTAAATAACTATTAAGCATTTTTTAAAATCACAGCTGTAAACAGGCTTTTTATAAGCCAAATACAGTATTCCCCACTCAAAATCAAACCTGCCTCTGATGCTACCTTAAAGATAGCCTGTGTAGGTATTAGAACACCCTCCCACATTTCCAGTGCCTAACAATTGCGATGCTTCTGATGTCAGCATATGGA
Source organism: Rissa tridactyla (assembly GCF_028500815.1). NCBI lineage: Eukaryota > Metazoa > Chordata > Aves > Charadriiformes > Laridae > Rissa > Rissa tridactyla. The sequence goes on from NC_071497.1 coordinate 55,894,486, forward strand.
CACCAGGCATGTCCTGGATTTTTAATACAATTCAGACAGAAACTTAGTAGAGGCAAAGACAGTGAAATGACTCATACTTCATTAAAATATTGCTGTTTCGAGAGTTATGTAATGAGAGAAAGCAATAAGCAAATAAATAGTTCAGACATTAAAAAAAAGTAATTATAAACATAAATATACGCAACCAAATGTATGTCTTTCCCCCTCAGGTACCTTAGACAATTCTTACTAAGATCAATGTCTGTTATTCATAGAGTAACTTGACAAACTAAAGGAAATCACTCATATTTTAGAAGTACACTAATAGGTGGCTTTATTAGAAGATAGCCTTTCTTGAAAAAAAAATCTAAGTTTCCTTGACTCGTGTTTTAGGATACATATTTGTCTTACATTATAAACCATAGTACGTCCCACCTCCTAAGTCTTAACATATACTTATGCAATTGTCACTTCCCTTGCAATTGTCACTTCCCTATTTAACATTCAATCTTCTATTCTGGACACAGCATTGGGCAAAGTAGAGGCAACGCTAGAGTGTTACGCATGCTGTGCAAATGACAGCATGAGCGTATAAAGGCACCAGACGAAACGACAGATGAGGCTTTAAAAATGGTGTGTGTGGAGCAAGTCTTAATAAATAGAGCAGCTGTAAATCCAAAGAACACCAATGAAGCAAGAATTAGGCAGGTGTCAGGCAGAGCGCTGACTGCATCCAGGCCACAACACATCGAAGGCAACAGCACAGAAGCAGCAAAGGCACCACAGAACTTAACGTGGCCTGAGCAATAAGACGGCAGAAATCATGGGGAATCATCACAGTCAAGGAGAAACTGAAATCTGTGGTGAGAATCGAAAGTCAGTGTTCCCTTGTCTGCGATACCTCAACAACTAATCCTAGCCAGACTGTTGGGACACCTCGGGGCAGACGAGTATGTCAACATGAGTGAATGAGTGTAACAAAGTCAGTGAGTGAAATCTGCAAAGAAATGCATGTGAATAAAACCAATTCAGTTTAAAATTTTTAAAAATCACTTTTCCCTCTTAGTCTTGCGCTGCACCTTTCTATCACGAGAAAGAGTATGAAATACAATTATTAACATCTACCTTTGCTGTCAGCACTGGAAATGATCATCTGAGCACTACACATAGGCAGAATAAGCCATTTGACATTTGGCATATCCATTTCATTTCTGGGTTTTCAATTTTCCTGGGTTCTGTTTTGAACAACATGTCAGCAAAGTCTAGTTTGATTCATCTCTCAGCTCAAGTGATATTTTAACCCAGACTTACCAAAGAATATCACAACAACCGAAACAGAAACGAAGAAAATTTGTTCTGGGCTTGAAGCACCACTAAACTTTTTTTTGTAGTGAAAGCAAATATCAGCTAAAGGACTTGAGTTTCAATTTTAGTCTTTCGCTCCTCAAACTACTAGAGGGGAGAAAAGTACCCCAGAAAGTACAATCAGTCACAGCAAGTTGTGCACTGGGGATGCACACAGACTGTACGAAACCAGCTCCTACAAGGTACACAGCTCTCAACACTGTAACTGTCTCCAAAGGGAGCAGTATCCTAACTCTGTATGAAAAGATCTTAGTACAGTCCTAATAGAAAGGATTTTTAAAGAAAGAAAAAAAAAAAAAAAAGTTGTAGAAGTTTAGCCCCCCGCCCCCAAGACTGTGGGAACTTCCACGAAGGAAAACAAAATAGCTCATCACGGTCTAATATAACAAGACCTCTTCAAAACTACTGCAAAAAAGTTCAGGTAAAGTGATATAGCTACAACATTCTGGAATCCAATATAAAGATCCTGATAAGAATTTGTATTATTTTTAAAAGACTCAGGAGGAAATGTAATCTGCCAAAAGTCTGAATTTTCACTATTTCTACTGATTTTTATTTTTAGATGTATATTCCTCGTCTTTTAAAGGTAACTGTTTTCTACTGCTTCAAGTTTTCTGTTACCAACAAAGCATATATGGCCTACTTGCTGGCAACACTACACGCGTTGCATAAAACTACTCCTCAAGATTTACACTAAATAAAATGGCTGCGTACTTTCAGACATTGACAGAAACAACAGCACAGGCAGGGAGGGCAAAGCTACCTGGACAGAAGACAGAGCTGGAGGGGGCGGAAGAGCACAGCAGAGCAGGCAGAGAAACCTGCACAAGAGAGTTACAGAAGACAGAAAGAGGGGGAACCAGGTGGAAAAGAGGCATGCGTAAGGGCATAGAGAAGGTGGCAAAGTCTGCATCGGAGGAACAAACAGGAGGGGAAATGGGAAGAAAAGGCCTCTGAAAACCAGGAACTGGCAGTTAGAATGGAGAGAGATGCAGGTGAGGAAAGAGATATGGGTGAGGCAGGACAGATGACAGCACACAGAGAGAGGCCAGCGACAGACTGGTCTGTAACCATCGGAATATTGTCTCCTCCAGACCTCAGAAAAGAACATCCAGGATCCACGTCCCTCTTTTGCCAGAAAAAAAAAAACTCAGTCCAAAGGCAGAGTTTATGCCTCCTCCCTTCTACTATTGATTAACAGTCAGAGTGAAACCTGCAACTGCTACCAATCACTGTGTTACCTCTAACATAAAAGCTATGTACTGATGATGTAAAAGGTTTTTTTAAACACATTTGAATCTTAAATTAAAGGAAGTATTGAGAGAATAAACACTGCAAAATCAAGAATTCACACACAGGAAACACTAGGATCAAAACTGAATGCCTTTAACCCATTCCATTATGTCTGTACATTATTGTATGCTTTTTGACCAAATGACCACACTTATTTCTAAATGAGTATTTTTCACTAAATGCTCAGGAAGGTATACAACCTGGGACACAATAAGAATTTTGTACTTGCTGGTGTTACACGTCTTTGCAGACACTTGAAGATGTAAAGAGAGTGCAGTAAAGAACACTCTAAGGGAATGTTAAATCTCACTTTTTAAGGAAAGAGCACGTCTACCAGAAGAAATTGATTATTTCCTTTACTCAGTCATGGAGTTCCTGTGTGATGGGAGGCTAACCACAAAATCCAATTTTTCATGAGCAGTAGCCAATAAAATATTACAAAAGGAAGCTGCAAAAGTGATGAGCTACTATGTCTGCAGTTTAAGTCAGCTAAACTGTGGTTCAAAGCGCTGCAAGAAAATGCTAAAATTTAAAATGCAAGTCATTGGCATTTCATATTCGACACTTCAAATCAACAAAATATTTCAGCCTTTATATCTTTCGAGCTTAAAGGTCCCCAGCTGTAAAATGCAAGTGATAATACAAACTAATTCACAGGAGTATTGTGATGTTAAATTAATTTTTATTAAGTTTACAGATGCAACGATGAAAGTATTACAAAAACATATAGAAAGAATTTCCCTTCTTTTTGGTGCCTGCTTTGAATAATGAACAGTATGACTACATACTATATTCTCTGATAAAGGCATACTGAATAAGTGAATATGCATCTGTTCATAAAAGTAAAGATTACATATTAACATAAAAGGGGTGAATTAAAGTTGAACTGACCCCTCAGTTTTGACAGATTAATTTTTCAATACTTCATTTTGTCATGCTGCTATTCTTTTACACACAGCTTCTTGATCAGTGTAAGAAAGACCTGATGACCTACTAAGATGTTAACTGTTCAATATTAGTCTTCTCTAGACAACAAAAAAGTACAGACCATCTTGCTGCTATGCAGACAAGTCAAAATACATGAACTGTCTGAAAATTCTAGGCTGACATTTTACAAGCACCTGTCTGTGAATCACTGTATAAAGATCTATTTGATTTGGTTTTATCGGTATGAGAGGTTCTTCATGAAAAGACCTACTTACAGAAACAACTGGAATAAGAATGCAAATTAATTCATCAATCTCACAGCAAAGCACTGCAATGAAAATATAAGCTAACATCTTACAACTGCTGAACTGTGCCACGTTTGCCAAAAGAAATATTTTGAAACATCTTCAACACTTTTGAATAAGCGTGTTAGCAGTGACTTTTAAAGAAATTTAACCGTTTTTGTAAACATGTTTTTTAGAAGCATCTGTAATTACCAAGGTGATTAGGGATGAAATTACAGCTGACTGAAAAGGACCTATTGACTTGACACCAAGCAGTATTTTATCCTATTGAATGATTTCAAGGCACCTTAATTTTAGTGTGTTGTAAAACCTAATTGCAATTTCTCAAACAGAAATGTATGTACATGTAGTACAGGGACAGTGAATATCAAGCTCACCAGGATCACTGATGACTGATCAGCACATGCACAGCATATGTGACACCTTCAGGTCATACCAGATTTCCGAAATACAATTTTGCAGTTCTTGCATATGAATTTTGACACTTCCTTGAAGCTTCTAAGTCTACCTGGATAAAATGTTTGGATGGAAAACCAAGATTTAGGAGAGACTATGCTGAAGATGACAAATTCACTCCCAGAAAGTCTCCAAAGCTGGAATACCACTAAACACTGAGATCTGAAGCAGCTCAGCCATGTGCAAGAGAAGTTTATGACCACAAGCAATACACAAAAGCAACTTGGCAAAGCCGGTAAAAGAATTTTATATTAAAAAAAAAAAAAAAAACAGTAAAATAAAAAAAATTACAGCAACCAAACCAAAAAACAAAAACAAGATCCCACCCCACCCCAAAAAAATTCAAAAATTAAAAAAAAAAACAAAACCCACAAATAAACAAAAAAAAACCCAACACAAACCAACACATTTCAATTAGCTGTATTTCACTGGCATGGTAGAAACATGAGACACACTACACATGCTTCTGACTCCTGGATAATCAGCTACAGCAGCAAGGTAAGCACTGCTCTATCCCTGAGTAATCTATGACAGAAAAAAAAAAATTCCCTAAAAATCTCAGAAATTAGGATAGTTTAAGATTGAATAGCCTCCTGAAGACTAAACTCAACCGCAACGCTCTATTACTATTCAATTTTTAGTAGCAGAACTATCAAAGTAGCTAATAACTCATACATTGAAGAAAAAACTGCGCCAAGCTTCCTTTTTGCTAGAAAATTACACAGGACTAGTGTTAGAGATTTTTCTATGTAGAAATAGTTTCAAATACTGTCAGCTGAATGGTCCAGATACCATAAAAAGCCCTCCCACCCCTATTTTTTAACATCCAACCTTGAATGCTAAATACAGACTTTACGTATCTCATTTAGGCAACTGAATTAAAAATTTTTGTATCTAAATAGTCTAAACTGCTCCCCAGAGACTTTAAAGGAGAGATTTAATATCTTTGTTTCCAAATATTTTCTTCCCTCACATTTAAGTATTTCTAGCAACTGGAATGTCTTAAAATACAGGAACACAGTGATTTAAATCTGAATGTACAATCTGAAGTATAAATTTTCCTGAAGATTGATTTTTAAACGACAGGTACGTGCTGTAGTTTCTAGAAGCACACAGGAGCCTAATTCACAAAAGCTCTCCTGTTGTTGGCCAAAAGAAGACCCCATCACCCCATCAATAAATATCTTTTCCCGTAATACAAGAGACTGCATTTTCTTTGCACAGCAAAAGCCAGTAGCTATTTGAAAGATGACTGTGGATTACCATATCAGAGCTTTATAAGAAGTAAACACTGGCTTCCCTAAGGCACCTAAGAAAGACACACTGATAATGTTAAAAATACCACCAAGAAATTTATAACAATCACAGGCAGGATGATTTTTCCCATTCTACATGCCCTCAAGCACCTTTGTCTTTAGCACTCTGATGATAACAATAAAACTTCTTGAAAAATGCATAGTGAATTTACTCCTGTTATATTTTTATATAAATTATTTCCATAAAAACTAATGTAACTCCAACGGTCAACACTATTAGCAAGTTACTGCAACAGAAAGCAAAAATATCGTAAACAGTTATAAACTTCAAAAGATCCTTGATTTTAAGTTGTCTTTTCCTTTATGCAATATAATATATTTAACACCATTAAAGAGAACATATTTTGCCTAGCAGTCTGTTTTTTCTGATTTCATATATCTCTAAAACAAAATTATGAAAATAAAACTGAATACGTAAGTGGTCAGATACTGCTACTTTTTCATACCTGAAAGGTGTTACACGTGAAGCTGAAAGATTGACAGCACATTCACTTACAAATAAAAGTAAAAACAATTTCCTAGAACCTGGGCAGCCAAACACAGGATACAGATTTCAATAAAACACTGTTAAAACTGAGGTATGAAACTCTTTTAACACTAAATGTCTTCTAAAGTACTAGTAAGCCATTTCACATACATTTTTCACAATTATAATAGCAGCTAAATGAAACAAAAATGAATCCAAGAAATCTACTATTCCAAATGAACTCACGTGAGTGCATCTAATCCTTTTGGTCAAATATGGTTGAAATCTAGATTTCCCTTCATCATTAAAATTTTTATTCACATTTAGTAAGCATTAATTTTCTGTCAGACCAAGACTAATGTCATCCTTTCCAGAAAAAAAAAAGAAAAAAAAAAAAACTACATTCACTACACACGCACTTTACGTTCTTCTAATTATCATTATTTAGATCCCTCTCATTGATTGCATCTGTTGAATTAGTCCTTTCTTTTAAATGTAAAATGCAAGCATATTACATCCCAGTGAGGGCTAAGAAATGTCATGTAGGAAAGATATACTTACCTTCCCCTCTGTCTTATCCTCAGCATCACTTTTAATTTTGTTTCCCTTCTAGTACTTTTTCACATTTCCTTTCTTGGTTCCTGTAACATAATTCCTCAAAACAGCATTTTCATTATCAGCTGCACCACTAGACCTCATCTTTGCGAGTCTTCTTCAAAAACCACCTCATTCCAAAAATGTCTATCAACAAATCAAACTGTCCCCTTTTTTTCTACCAGCATAGAGTTCTCTGTGTGGAAATGACGGGTCTTAAAATTGCTCTGTGCAAATTCAGACAAGAGCATGCAGGCACTAAGTTTTACTAGTTGTTTCATGATGCATTGAAGACTCTTTTCCACAAAAACTTTTGATACCAATAAGCCTGCACTAGACAAAGCCAACATATATCATCAGTACGCATGTGATACTGAGCCCAAAACACTGAGAACAAGAAGTATGGTTCATTTGGTCTTTTTAGTTGTTAGTTTCTATTACTTAAGGCTAATTTATTAAATGTCAATAACAGAAATACAGTACATATTTTTTCACTGTTTTCAAGTTACAGTAAAGAAATCTTTCCAGCCTTCAATGGATGTTAGTATCTAAGTTCAAGAAACCGACTTTTCTCTTTAAGAAATACAAGCGAAACAGTTCAAAATAATTATTTGGATCTAAAATAAATATTAAGCTTTAGCAGCTATGCTAATAGCTGATTCAGTGACTTGCAAACGGAATCCATTTCTTACTGCTAGGTGAAAAATAATGGTTTTTGAAAGGGTCTCCTTCACAAGCTCAGAGAAGACTCTTGACTGACAGATAAAAATAAGAATGAGCTCGGCAAGTAAAGAAAAGAACACAGTGCCAAAATAAAATAAAAATGCATTCTAATGTTCACTGAGACATAATGTGCTTCCTTACAATCAAAGAGCAGTCATGGAGAAAACAAAAGAGCAAGACTGTCAAATGTGACTACATAATGGAGTTCAGCAAGCTCATGCTCTATGCAGTGCAAAAAGTAAAATGGACAGAGAGAAGCATGCAGCGTTCCAGCCAAAGCCAGTATCGCTGCTGCTATTTAAACAAACCGTGCAGGTTTTATTAGGCATTTATTAAAACGGAAATTACCTATGGATATAAACACCTAGGACACAAAAAGGTACAAAACAAATTAAAAACCCCAACCTCCTCTCACACAAGTATGTCCTTTTAAAGCACAGATTCTTCCCAGACAACTTTCCCTCTTGTCATTTTCCCTGTATTCATGCTATTTCCCATATTTTTCTCATTATTTCTTTTCCCCTGCCTTTTGCTTCTAAGGTTTTCTAATTCTTATTCTCCTCTTTTGTTCTTTTATTTCTTCCTACTGCTGCTGAAGGTATGTTGCAAAGAAGAGAAGGCACATGGTGCCCCAGCAACTTTATGCAACAAACAAGGGCTCTGGGTACAGCAGCATACACCAATTTGGGTATCGTCTTTCCAACATGTGCTACCTCTGAGCCACAAAACAACTTCACACACAAGCTGTCAAGCTGGGTGGGCACTTCAGCAGACAAACCGGGTCAGTGTATCCTACAGCCACAAGGATATGTACACCCAAATTCTGTACTGAGTATCTGTCTGTCACCTATTGCTGAGTATGGTCACTCACCACTACCATACAAGTGATCAGCTCCTTTCTCCGTGATGATATTCACCAGGTTACAGTCCCAGACAAGAACACTTTGTTTAAGTCACCGCAGCTCATACTTATAGCCTTAGACATCCCTAGCAAAACCCACAATGAAGCTGTCACAGGCTCACATTCCATAAGAGAACGATGGAAGGCATCTTATTTCAAACACCATGCAAGCAGCGTAAGATCCACCAGAACTTAAAGCAAAGATGACAACGATGCATAGAAATCAGACAGGCCATGTAAACCATGCTGTCACTGCCAATAAAGGCTGGTAGAGCTGCCAAAGGGACACAAGTAAGAGAAGTAAGCTTAAATTAATTAATTAAATGACTATGCCAAAGAAATGGAGAATAAATAATGCCTTTCTTCAGTATTTCTGCTCTTCTTAAGGTGTCAGAAGTTTACGAATCCACTTGGTATGAGCTGTGCCATGGGCATCATTTGCTGTATTCACGAAAGAGAGAAAGTGCATTCAATTGGTTCAGAGGCAAAGTACGCTGAACCACCTACCTTTCCCCCTCCACTTTGAGAAACTGTACAGAAAAAAATACCCAATCTCTAAACATGTCAAATGTATTTTCTAGCTGAAACAATATAGTTTCCATAACTTAAACAGTAAAACACCCCATCACGCGTTTTCTTCATTTGTAATAAGCAAAGATTAAAAATAGCACGTATACAAACAAGCTATCTCTAATCTAAATCGCAAAGCGTTATATTGCTGTTTACAGAGTCTTTGGGAGATGAATAAGATTTGGTAGCAAATTTTAGTTTCAATTATGATATAAATGATACAAAACTGCAGAAAACCTTCATGCTCTCTCTCAAAATCATTCCCAAGTAGGGTATCTAATCATAGTTAGTCCACTTCAGAGAAATTCTAAAATAAAACGCATAATAGCCCACGACACGAATCATACAGGAAGGACTGAACTCTAGCGTGATTTCCTTATATTGTAGGGACTTCCCACATTAGCTTTACCTAAACATCAAGAATTAAAAATAAAAACAGTACACTGGCACACAGCTCCAAACCAAATCTATCCACTTTGCACACATATGCATACACTGGTTTATATTAAAATTCATAGAATATGTACCCAAAGTATCCAGATGTTTCCACTGCCAGATTCATCACACCCTCCCACACTTCCTCCCACACTTCCTCCCCCCGCCGCCCCCCCCCCCACCAAAGTGAAGACAAGAAATAGTAAACATGAGTTTACTCTAACTACTCTGAACTATGGCAATAAACAGTAGCTGATTTTATTGTTTCACTTTGGAAAAGATTGAGAACCTGGTTCATGTAGCTATCATCTACTTTCATTTTCCAATTAAATACTTTACTCTTGGCCATCAGTTGACATCTCCATTTCACACCAGTCTGAATGAGATTTTGCTCCAAAATAATAAAAAATATACATGTTTATAAGATTAATTTTTATTCCGACTAGAATGAAGTACGGCTTATTATTTTTTTAAATTAGTTATTTTGTAACATTTACTTATTACCTATTCCTAATTCAGAGATTTCTTCCCCCACCTGTTACTATTCCAGTTAACAGCTGGCATAGCTCAGCAAGTAACAACTTCCAAATCAATTAAATATGCTGACTAGAATACAAATTTCCAAACCATTGCCATTTAGAATTTTATTATACTAATTACAATTATCGAAGTAAAATTAGCAGTCATCTATTATTTTGTTATATATTACAGTTTTGAAACTATTACATGATTTTTTTAGAAAATGTGGCATGCATTATACAAGGTTTAATAATTTAAAAAATGTCAAACATTTTCATTTACTACCTTTAGTTTTCAGAAAAGCTGCTCCATTATAAATCTTAAACTAATTCTTATTCTTATATCATACTCCTAGAATCAGTATTTCAGAAATGTTCCTCTCTTTATATTCATTTCATTTCACTTCACACTGTTGAAAACTGCAGTGCATTTTATGCATATTGTTATTATATTTTTGCTGCACACATATATTTCCAATGCTAATCTTGTTACTTATTTTAAGCTCAGGAATACAGGATTTAGATTGCTAAAAGAAAAATAATCAAGAGCATTATTTTCCTCTTCTAAGACACACGGTCTTATCTGTTTTATAGCTATATGCAGTGCCTTAAATGAAGGACAACAGGATGTCTTTCATAACAAGAAAAGTTGTTGATGCAAATCATTATTTCACATGAAATTCAGAGATGAAGAGCAAATCATCAACACCATTCTTCTGCAGCTTGAAACATGCACTGTAAGAGTAACCGTATTCCCGGAACAATTTCTGGGAAGTGATCAACATTTTGATTTGGAGGGTGGGGAAAAGCTTTACAACTGCTTGCATACAGTTTTTCCTTGAAAGATGGTATATGTGGAAGGTCTTACATTCTCATGAGTATCTCCCTTTGTTTGTAAAATATCTCCAGCAAGACTGAAATCAAATGATACAGGTATAAATGACATGTAGTAAACTATTTCAACCATCGCTCCCTACTTTATTTTGAATTAAAGAAACACTCAAAGGTATTTAATAGAAAGCTGAGGCTGAGCTTGGCTGATACATAAAAAGGTTCCTAATTAAAGGAAGAAATACAGGATACTAGGATATCTCCTTTTGATTGATCTTAAACATAGAAATGGGTTAAAGGTCATTGCAGTGAATTTTTTTCAACAGCCATATTTGTATTGCCTTGCCATTAAGAGTGATGTCTTAAAATAATATTGAATAAATTCTCAAGACTTCTAACAAAGTATTCTGCTTTCAAGGAATGTGAAACTTTATTCAGATTTTTTTCCAAAACTGTTTTTGTTTGCTAATAACAAATTCCCTAGTAGGCCTCACCTCTCCTATGTATTATTGTAACAAAATAAAAGACCATCCATTCTCTGCAAAGTACCTGCTTGGTCTGTAAGAGCAATGATTTGATTCAAAAAAAAGCCAAGGCACCCAGCAGGGCTGAGATTACTTCCATTAAGACAGCAAAACTGAAGGAAAAAAAGAAAAGACATCTGACTATAGCCTCAGAGAATACGCACCAAATAGCATTTCCTTAACATGCTCTAATAGATTCAGGCGGAGAAGAGAATTTGATTTGGAAATTAATTATCAGCTGTCACAAAACATAGACATCATTAAAATGAGAAAACATGACAAACATGATACAACCTAATCCTTTTTAAGTTTAAGTCTGAAATAATACTGATTTAATAGTCAGCAAACACTTAAATTGCATGAAGGTAAAAGTTCAAACAGAAGATACTTTAAATAGCATCATACAATTAGAAATATGAAAAAAGTTCATATTCGGTTTTATCCAGCAATTTCCATCATCTATACTTTCAGTAACAGACAAAAAAGTTCGAAACACATTAAACAACTATGTTTTAGGACAATACAGAAGAAAATCCAACAAAAGAAATGCTTGTGAAGTAAGTTCCAACTCTGCAAACTAGTAGGCCAATAATAGGGCAAACCTGGCAGAAACCCTGGTAGAAACACAAACATGAAATCCCGCTACAAAAAAAAGTACTGCCTCTCCATGGCTTTGGGAATACCACATGCCAAATCCATTTAAAGTGACTTTGCACAAGACTTCATCTTTGTCCTCATGTGAGGCACAAGATTTCATTTCATTTTTAGGAGGCATTCTGGATTATACTTTCTTATTCATACCACAGCACCTTGGTACTGCAGGCTGACAGGACACTGGTAATGGACTTCTGTATTCCTCTTGTTAGTCACCATAATGCCTCCTTCTGGGAACCTGTTAAGTACAGATACATAGCTCTGGGTCTGCCTTTCATTCTTATCAAGTCCATGTCAAAAATCCACAAATCAAATTAGTATCTACATACCAGACCTTAAACCAGCAATAAGGACAGTAGAACGTAATAGGTATCCAGCAGCACACCACGCAGAAATTACAGCCTTTTGGCAGGTGATCCCCTTGTGGTGGTCTGCTCTTCCTCCCAACCTTCCCCAGCTCCTTCTCAAGCCATAACTATCAGATGGACTGCACCTGGACCTTGGGGGATGGACAGCAACATAGCCAAACGCTGCCTGGAATAGGGACACAGATGTCCTGCTGGTATGCAAAAATGACGACAGGTCAGTCGTCTTACTCTACAATTAGTGGACAGGCCAGGGCCTGTCGAGATCTCCTGCAATGCTGCAAGCTGCAGGCCAGGATCTCTCCTTGAGCAGGGACACCTCTCAAGGTCACTCCTTGAGGTTACAAGACTCCTTGCCGCAAAAGATCCTCACTAAGTGGTTAATAGCATGCTAAACTTTGAAATCTTAGCTAATCATATAAAGGATTGATTGTGCATATATAATCCTTTAGACATAAAACTGTTGACCAAGTCTGGGACTAGGATTGGGTTCGGCTGCTCCCAGACTCCTCTCTGAGGAGTTTAGAAAGCAAGGGGGTCCTTTCTGAACCTCATGATCAATGGGAGGGTCTCCCTGATGGCTGTCTGACCCTGTCCTCTGTGCAGTAAACAACCATGTGTGCCTTGCCATTGAATCTTCTCAAAACACTGTCACATTTACTATCAAACTTTGTTAAATCCCTGTTTTATATCAATAAGTATTTCACTGCTTCTCTCATACAAGTGAAGTGAATCACTCCATCCATGACACCCCTAGACCAAGGTGCTGTAAGAGAAACAATACTTAAGGTCCAAGCAACCCTTCTCTCTACAGAAGGTAGGGAAAGGTGCTTCACTCTCCCTGGTTTGTACAGGCATCTTTTCCCAAACTTTCCCTTCCCCCTTCAGCATTGCACAGAGAATTCTACTCTGTTTCAGCTTCCTTTAAGAACAGATTTTATGCAGAATCATGAGGACACTGAAATCGTCTACAAATCTGTTGTACATGTAGTATGTCTCAGCTTGCATGGACTTTCAGTAAAGTAGTAAAGGAGTAGTGATGTACAGATGAATACACTATTTTAAGTGAAAAAAAATGCAAAGCAAGCTGTTAAGAGGAAGCAAGATTGTCAATCATGTGAGAAGGAAATGTTAAGTTTCTTTAATTCCTCCCCCAGCTTCTTTCAAGGGAAGAAGGGGAGTATCATTTGTATTGAAAATCAAACGGAGATATTTGAGCACCTCAACACATCTAGGAAAACGCACATGTCAAAATGTACGCTCTGTAACTGAGCAGGTGAAGACAAAGTGTACTGCAATGTTTATCTTCTCATTTCCGCATCCAAGAGCATAGTTGATCAAGTGTTAAGTTGAAATTGCATCCAGTTGGTAAGAGGCAGGTGTCCAAGTGTTGTCACCTAAATAAGCTATATACCTAATGTACAGCCTTTTGTCTTGCATAGTCAAGACAATAAAAATGGATTCAACAGTTCTGAAATCAGGCAACTAATACAGAGTAAATTAATTTAAATTGCCCATTACTCATTTTAAAAAACAAACTGTTCTCAAGGAATTCCACAAAAAATAGGGTAAGGAGACAGGAAAATAAAAAAAAAAACACACCAAAAAACTACAACCCCCCCCCAAAACAAAACACCACCACCACAGAAACAGAATCCCTGCTATTTTCTTCACTACCTGCCAGTTCTACAAACAAATATACTAAATGTTGGTAATGAATGGATTTATCATAATAATCTACACCATCTCATCATCACACAGAAATTACTACATTGCATTTATTTCTAATTGCAGTTGCCGGGGGTGTGGGGTGGGGTGGGGGGGCAGGGGGAAGGCACAAACCAAAAAAACCCAAACACTTGTAGGCATACTTTTCCACTAAAATTGCACAAATACAAGTTTAATTATATAGTTACATGGAGTTTGAGACATGACATTAAACACAAGACAAAACAAAAACTCTTTTCATACTTAAATTTGACTATTTTAAATAGAACTACCTAAAATCCTGAAATAAAACATTATGGAAGCACCAGATCAAAATGCATTTCTGACAACAAGCTTGTCTCATCATTACTTTGGTTTGAAAGTAGATTCTAACAGACAATCAGAATAAGACACTACAGATACATCTGTTCGTGACTGGTTTACTAATTTCACTCACAAATCATATTCTCCAGTACTAAGATGTTTGTTGCAGAGAGAGAGGGAACTCAGGCAATGTCTGTTGAAAGCTTACTTAGTACATTATTACCCAAGAACATCTCCACCAAATTCATTAGACACCAATCATCATAAATAAGCACACTGGGTATTTTACATTTTAATTGAAATGTGCCTAATAAAATTAGTTGTGTCTAACTTGTCATACAGTCTTCAAAGTAAAGCTTTTTCATCATTTGTTTAATACCATATATATAATGATTATGAAACAGTGGTGACACACATACTTGGTTATTAGGAGTATTTTAAAAACAAGAATGTTTTAAACATCAAAATTCTTAGAAAAAAAACATTCCCCTTTGTCCTAGAACATGGCACAATGCTAAGTGTCTAAGATGGTAGGATGATAAAAAAAAATATCTGATTAGTACATTTTAAGAAGTTACCATCTTTCTACCAAGATACAGTAAATGTTCACATACATGAGCCTGGATACAGCACTGGGAATGAAAACAGTTTAGCTCTGCAAGTCACCCAGTTTATTATGCTAGCTTCTTCTTTTTCCCCACTTAACCCTGCTACAATGGATAACAAAATCACCGAGTGAGATGCCTGTAAAACTGTCTTTGTATTCACTCCAATTAACATTTTTTTTTAAATGAAACAACCTTTGTAGAGTAAAGGAAATAAAAAGCCTAAAGGTGCTAGAAAAGTGATTTTTAAACTAGTTAGCTAATGTAACCTAGTTGCTACCCAATCACTAGTTAAATTTGTGTATGCATACTATGTTAATTTTAACCATCTAAGAATGATATATTTAATCAACTATTTGAGTACATTGTGAGATATAACCATATAGCCAGCACTATATTTATACATGAAAATTATGAGGTTTTTTCTAAATAAAATTTTAAGAGCTTTAATAATTATTACTTGCATTTATGTCTCCCAGCCTTCTCAGTTGATCTGAAATTTTTCCCATTTTGCAACAGAGTAATAGTGTGAAGTACTTAATGATTTAACCAATCCTATAATTAGGGACAGTTCTGGAACTAGAACACAATATATGAGCACAAGTACCTGGGCAATAAATTAAATGTAAAAGCTACATTATACCAAATACATACATTCCTCATTATCTGTTCTGCCATTCTTATCAGTATGCAGTACTTAAAGGAGTTCTATTGTTATTTTTATTTTAAATATTACAGCTTAAACAGCGGGAAATAAATCTTCAAAACAATTTTGGGTAATACAGGAAGACCAGAATTATCCAATGCATTTGAAACAAAAGTAAAGAGATGGATGCAACTGCCTAAGGTCATTCAGCAAGCCAAGGGCAGAGCTGGAGCTATGACTCAAAATCTTTTAATCCTAGCCTCATGTTTTAACACTGTTAAATGCTGCCTGTCCCAGGCTGTTAGCAGGAATTGTATTTATGCTCTGACAGTAAAATAGACTCTTTGAATGTGTGATGCCCAAAGGAGAAGATGAAAAACAAGTAACCATATGTCTGAAGTCTTTCTGAATATGCCTCAAGAGTAACAGAAATAGCAATGTATTTAAAAAAAAAAAAAAAAATTGCCACACATGAATATCCATTTTAGGATTCCTGATATGTTCTGAAGGAAGAACTAAATGAAAATTTAAATGGCAACATAAAAATCAAAGCACTATCATAACAGATTAGTATTAACATGATGTACACTAAAAGGTTATGGTACACACACTTCCTAAGGACTATGAAGGCTCATTTTACCACCCCAGCCGTAAAACAAAACTCTTCTTGTCACAACATATAGAATAAATAAGTTGTAATGGAGACCTGAATCTACTTTTTCTTAATTATCACAGCACAGCTTCTCACTACACTTAACTTACAACACACGTACTCATAGTCTGTAAAGTAATACAAGTTCTTCATAAGGGATTTAATCACACAGTAAAACCAAAACAGATGTAAAAAGAAATGCCAGAAAGCCTCCCAAACTTTGCACAACTCTGTCCCAAGGAAAAAAAAAGCAGGGGGCAGGGGGGATGGAGGGATCCAAAACAAAACTCTGAAAAGGTGCATCAGCTAATTCCTAAGGGTGCATCAGCTAATCCAATAAAAAAGTAACAGCCTGTTTTGCCATCTCCATAAAGTCTGGACATATCTGTCTGCCTATGAACTTAAAGAACACCTCCCATAGGGTACAGCTACTAGAAAGTTTATAAAGCCTTTTGAAAGTGCATAAGGAATACTAATAGCACAGTTCATTGCTTTTTCATCAGGAGTTCACGTATTTTCTCAGTATTTACAAGTAGGAGTTCTTTCAGTTAAAACCAGAAATAAAAAGATCAACAAATTAAATCCTTTCCAGGAAATGTACGAAGTTATATTGCCCTCTGCTGATGAACAGCTGAAATTGGACGTAAAACCAGAGATCATGCTCCAATAAACACTTTGAGTAACGTATGCTACAGAAATTCAAATACTGGGTTTGCTATAATTCCAACAGACCCCAAATGTCATTTTTGTTTTTCAAAGAATTGCCAGCAAACAGAGCAATATAAAAGAGATCTGAAGGGGTTTTTTCCAAGAGCTGGAAAATAAACTTTGCAAATTTCTTTTTACTCTAAGATAAATTTACCTGCATGATCCCACTTCATATTACTTATCATATGAAAATGTTTGTCCAGTCAAATTGCATACTATTAACATCATTTTTAACCTTGAAATGAATATCAAATTATATCTATTTAGCAATAAGCGAAACAATCTACTCCACATCGATATTCAAAGGCAATTTTTAAAAGGAACTAGATAGGAGAGGTTAGGAAAGAACCTTATATCCAATCTATACAGACTGGATGAGAATGAAAACATACTTACTCAGATTACAAATTAAATAGTATGCTCTTATATAGCCCCCAGATGTCATCTTGGTTAAACATTGCCTTTACGTTCATAAATATTTTAATTATTAGTTAGAAAAAAATCTTGCTGCCTTTTTAGATTATTTTTTTCCCCAAACACTACAGCTTGCTGCTGGTAATGCTAATGTGTTATTTACACCCAGTGGAGCCAGACAGAACTGTGTGAGCCACCTATTTCGGCACCTTGTATTGGAAGAGTTTACAAAACATGTTGCTCATTTTAGTTTTGCCCTTGCCTAGACTAATACCTTCAATACAACTAGTTCAAATAAACAGCAGTAGTGCAGATACCGTTCAACATACTTTGAAAGGCTCCAGTAGATCAAATTATACCCTACATTCCTTTCCAGCCTTTAACTTCTTGGTCCTGAATGTGCTAAAGTACAAATGCTTTACCTTAACTGCAGTTCTATGATGTGTTAATTAGATCACACTAGGTAGTGTCATCTCACATCACATATTTAAGCTCTAATCTATATAGGCCTCTGATTTCCTTACACTCTTCTTAAAATATGATCAGCAACACACAAAAAAATGGTAATATCACCTTGGAAACAAGGCAGTATGTTGTCCCAGTACATAAATAATGATCTTGCATTTTTTCAATAGGATGTTTTCGTAATGCCTTTTTGGGTTTTATTAAACAACAAAAGGGTTCAGGCCTGAGATGAAATAGGCAAATAAAAGGAAATGGTATCTACGATGTATTCCAAATAAAAGGGAGTTATACTCATCTTAGTATCAAATTTTCTTCATTCTTTCTGTTTTAAAAGCCACTTTCACTAAAACTCAACAATTTTAAATTGACAGAAAAGAGAACACTTTTTAAGTTGTGATTTTCTGTAATGTTTGTCTTGCCCACACACAAATGCTATACAATGTCTTAATATAACAACATACATTTCTTTTACAACACTCGTACATACCTCAGGGTACCAACAAGAACTATTTGAAAAGGAAAGAAAGAATAGGAACCCTGGCAATATAACAATATTTCATGAACCTTTGTAACTAGCACACGTAACATAGCACATCAACTAACATATATTGATGATGCGACTAAACAGAAATACTCGGCTGTCAACAGACAGACATGTCAAATCTGTAAATAGGAACAGGAGTAAACCAGGAGTTGGTATAAGAGAATAAGGGTATTGCCACACACAGTGGAACACTTTCTTTTTATTTCATTTCTATACTGCTGACCACTATTTCTTTTTTCAAAACAAGCAAACAAAACAAACCCAACTGTTCTAAAATCAGGATTTTTTTCATACAGCATTCTTACTCGCACTTCACAGAACTATAGAATCACACAGGTTGGAATGGACCTCAAAAGATCATCTGGTTCAACCCTTCATGTGAAAGACAGCCTAGATTTATGTTATTCCAGTGCTTATTTCCCACCCAAAAACATCCTAAATTCCAAACACTGGTTAATCTGAATCACTTTCCTGTTATACTGAGACCTTGTGGATCAGGTCTCCACACCACAGTGTGTTTAAAAAAAAAATAGGCTCCTCAATGTATCTATATAAGTACAAATAAAGGCCTATTAAGATCCTAAATTCCACAGCTGAAGCTTCACAGCACACCTTAGTCTTTTTAGGGTATGACTTCAGTTTCTACAACATGTATGATTGATTATAAATCCGACCTAGTTTTCTTTCAACATTCCCTGGGAACTTTTGTTCATTGTGGCCAACACAGCTGAGAAAGAAGACAAACATATACTTCCCTCCATCATGCTTACTCATTGACTGTTCTACACAATAATTAAGCCTCTGGAATTTCAGCTTGCAAATGGCTTCTAAAACCATGATCCTGAAGATTGTCTTACAATGACTATTGCCACACTATATATTAAAAACAACTATTTTTAGAACCACCAAGATTCATATTTGCCTCAGCAGAATAATGGCATAATCATTCCCCATAACCTACATTCTTCCTTGTCCATCTCTTTGTACGTTCTTCATTTACTTCCCAGACTCACTGCCTAGATTATAAATTTTTCAGGACATGTCTCAATGGATTTCTGATATGCTTCTGGAAAAAAGAAATGAAGTAAAATAAAGTATTTTCTGTTGAGGGTCCTGAGTGTTATCACAAGCACAATGCACTTTTGTATCAGGATTGCTGCTTGTTACTCAGATAACAAAGTACAGCAGCAACCTCCAGCTCATCCGTACTCTCAGACATTCACTGTTCAACTATGTTGACACTCAGCTATAGTAACAAGACCAGAAAAGAGAAGCAAATATCAGCAGACCCATAAAAAAAACCACTAAAAAAAAAAAAACCTGAAAAAACCCTCAGACGCATGAAAGTGCTTATGTTCTTGCAAGTTTCTATGAAAAAAATAATCTTTTTCACCTTATCCCCACAATTCAAATGTACAAGTCTTCAGACACGTGCCTTAAACCTCCAGGTATCTGTATTTTTGCCAATGGAGGTTCCAGGTTTACCTATAGTTTTACTGCTTATACAGTACCTCATCGTTTCTGTCTTGGGAAAGGTAAACAGCTCAATACTCAAGTCAAATAGCATTTACAAAATACATATTATCATCATCAAGACAGGGTACTAAGAATACTGTCCACACATACCTAGCAAGATTGAGGTCCAAGTGAAAGATTGCAGCCATTTTCATTCACATATTTCACCAGAAAAAACATTTTACCATGTAGAGGCTGCTAGTGATCATCTGAAAACAGAGGTGCTGCCATCCTCTTCTATAAAGGGTTTTAGGATTCACAAAGGACGTGAAGATGAAACTTTCTAAAAGATGGAAGTTCTCCATCTTCCTCATCATGTGAGTCTTCAACCCTCACCAAGTCGATGTTCCTGTAAGAAGCATTCTAATTCTTCTGGGGGAGGACACTGAAGCCACACATGTAAATCGTGTCAGGCTGCACTAAAGCAGCACTACATACACTCATATTGCCTAAATCAAAGTTATTATTTATTTAAGAGATTTCCTGGAATTATATAGCATTTTCTAGTTTCCAAAGAAAAAATAGTTTCAACAACCAAACATAAATCCCAGTCTAGGAGCATCCTTAGACGAGACTTTAAAAGGTTCTGAGATACTCATATGAAAACAAAACACTTGCCCCCAAGTAGGAAAACTGATACTTACAAGGGTGGCTTCTGGTCATTCTGAAGTCACTGCTGTGAATAATTTAGTTTTATGGATCTCATGAAAAGCAGGCCCAACTTTCTCATTCAGAAGTGCTCAGTGTGAGGACATAAAAGCTCGGGATGGGCTTGGGAAAAAACAACCAAAGGGAAAGGCTATCATGGTGGTTTTAGGAACAGAAGTCTTAAAAACATAGGTTATTCTCTTAAATTAAATGATGATCAGACAATTCATGCGATTACAGAAGGAGTCCTAGCCCAAAGGAAGTGCGAAAGAAATAGTAATGGAAATAATCTTTATTTTAAATGTCCTTCTGAGAAAATACACAAGAAGCCCAAAAAATGGCACAATAAACTAATAATCCTCTAAGGTCAACTGAAGCAATTGCTCCCTGAACTTCTCTCATCTTTCACCTTGCATTAAGGCTGTTGGCCAGGTTGTGCTTATTTCACCTGTGGCTTATTAGAATTACCATCTCACTTGTCCTCATTATTGCAAACCACCCACTTTGAAAATTGCTTTCTGGATGGTAACCTTAACAAAATACATGATACTATGAAATTTTAAACTCAGTATTTCCTGAACTTGGAACTAGAATTCTTCTGTACTAGTTTTCCCAGTAAATGAAGTAAGCAATAAGAATGGCCAGGAAGTCATGAATCTTTTCTGGTGTCTAGACCTATTCATAGTGCCTGCCAGAAAAATACCTGAAGAGATTCAATGTTCAGAGAATAAAGTTTGCACAAAAGCTTAAGAGCTCAAGGATGGAGGACAGGAGGTCTACCAATGCTCACCTACATAGAAGATAAAAATGTATTTTCAGAATTGAAAAAAGAATGCAGCTTATGTTTAGAATTTGCCTAATAGAGAGTCTCTGATTGAGGTCAGTATTATAATTCATTAAAAAGGTGTGTGCCCATTTTTTATATTGCAATGAATTAGTGCTGCAGAGTACTTATTTCAGTGATTAAACAATGAAAGTGAATTTCACAATTACAGTACAGGACGTACATAAAGTAAAACAGTTTCTTTTCTGGGCTATCAGGAAAGAAAAAAAAACAAACTCAAGAGATGCCAAATGGGAATAATGAAGAGCAAACAACAGAATAAAAAATATTTTTTCACCTAAAGACACAGAGCAACAATTCAGACTATGACAAAGTTTCCCCTCAAAAGCAGTCTAAATTAATGTAAATCATTTAGAAGAGTGACGGGGTGACAGAGTAACCATAACCATAAATTCAACCAGGATGCCAAATATTGCTAAAATACTTGTTAAAAAAAAAAACTTTTAGACTATATGCCTTTATTGTATGAGTGACCCCTAAGTAATCAGTTACCACTACCTTAAAAAACAAAAAAAGACCCACTAATGCACCTAATGGTTCTTTGGAGGTAGAAGAATCACTCAACAGCCAACCTACATCTCTCAGTAGGCACAACACAGCTGCAGTACACTGGAGTTTGTTCATCATCATACCAACTGATGCCCCTGCAAAACCTTCTGGTATTCACCAAACCACATGGGGTCCCTAAAACATTCTGAAGAATCTAAGTGGTTTCTTGGTCCAGGAAGTTCTGGAACTGCTGAACTATTCATAAAACTGCACTTTATAAAGGCGTATTCCTTCTAAGAGTAAACACAAGAATACCATTAAAACAATTTTTATTCTTACCTGTTGTAACTATAAATGATGCATTCATGTTCAGCAAATAACTTGCATTCAGCTTTTGCCTATAGTAAACAATCATAACATATGAGTAGCTTCTGAAAGCCAGCAACAAAATCCTGAGCAGTTCTACAGTAACAAATAGAAGAGTTACTTTAAGAAGAAAAAAAAGAAGAGAAGAAAAAGCGAAGAAAAAATGAAGGAAAAAAGGACAAAAAAATAAAGGAAAACGAAAACGAGTCCTCTCTAAAAACCCAATTTTTTCCTCATTTCACTGTATTTGAAATTTCAATAAATCCTAGTTTTACATACTAGGGAAGCCCTCAAGAAACAACATTTCTGTGTGTCACCTGACTTTATATTCTTTCTTCTGACAAGCTATTTATCAGAGCCTTTCAAGACTCTGCACAGAACAGAGTTTATCACTAGTAATTATTTTAGACATGGCCAAACAATGATGGATATGACATGAAGAGATTTGCATTTATCTCTCCGGTCACTACAGTTATCAAATGACTAAGACAATGCGACACGGATCCCCCCTTTGCCTAACTCAGAGCCTTCCCTCTTTGGATTTACTGAAGTAAACACAGTCCATTTGCCAGACCTACGCACACCTGCTTTATTCAGCTGTGATATCTATGACCTAATCCCAGTGCAAAAAGCCAACAACTAATTTTCTTACAAATTAAATTAAAACAGTGCAAAAATTAAAAAGTATTTAAAAAAAAATCTTAATTGGCCAATTGTCATTTACAACATTCTCATTTACAACTAGCTTTGAGAAAACAATTATATGAATTCTAACTTGCTTTCAAAAGTCCTATAGTATCAATAAACTTCTCGTATCTTTTTTCTGAAGATTCACAATATCAACGCTATCAAATCTGATCATCTGATTACTTTCTCTATTATTCTATCATATATTCATGTGCTTTCAAGTACTGACAACTGAAGACAAAACAGAATACAGACAGCAATGCAAAATAGTTTAAACATTATTTTAAGTAACCAACTAATTCATTTATAGATCAGGGAGAAAATAAAGCAAAGCAAATCAAGGAATTTGCATTATGAATTTTATTTTTAACGTGAGCATTTGCAAATCATGCATGCAAAAGATCCAGATTCATTATTGTTCACTAAAAAGTAGCCTTATTAATACTTGCAGATTATCTATAGCGCATCTACATAATACTATAAATACAGCTTTTTGTACTTTATTTCTTATTGTATTATGTTGGTTAGTAGGACATTCAAGAAAGAGAAAAAACAAGTACAATTATTAGTCTACATTAATAACAGGGAGACTAACTGTGCATTATCTTAGGGAAGTATGAGATGAATAAACCTGGCAAATAAGCAAGTTTGCTGCTTCACTTTGCTTTTACACAACATTATCGTTAATTACTTTGAAAACGCCTAATCGTACATGAGCCTGAAAGGCAAGCATAACCACATAACCAGAGGCTAGGCAAACACACAAACGTGTACCCACATACAAAGGCACTGAAGAAACAATTTGGAAAGGAAGATTATTTTACCACCGACTATCTTTCCAATCTTTGTATCCAGGCAGGAATCGTCAGAACTGCAGAAAGAACGGATGGGACAACTCACAGAGTTGCTTGCTGCTGTGATTTTATCATGAAGAACAGTAAAAGGTATCAATCATTCAACGGCAAATGAACTCAGAGAAGATACAATGACCAGAAATGAGAGACCCCAGAAAGCACATTGACTGCAGAACACAAACTGCTACACATTTCTGTTTAATTTGTCAACATCCCATAAATTCCAGTTATAACACTAAGGCGTGATTAGCTCAGCATTTTTAAGCTGCTGCTCTGATATGACAGAATTAACATAATACCACTATGTTACCAGTATCTGAAGTAATTATTTCTAAGAAAAAGAGAGTTTTACTTAGCAAGTCAACAATAGTTCAATCTTTCTGACTGAAGTTAGGTGAACTAACTCTTAACCAAAGTTCAAAATTTGGTGATTGAGGCTACCACTTAGAAATGTTTCTGTCTTGCACAAATACTTGCTAAGACCTCTGTGAACCCAACTGGTTCAGCACCTTCAGCTTTCCAGTCCAGCGTTAAGGTACAGGCATTTGCCAAGCAATTGCCTCTCCAGCTCTGCTTTCTGCCCAGGTTTTTTGCCCTTCGATGTTTCCAGAAACCTTCACTTTACATGATAACTCTTTCACATGCACAGATGTGGGAATAAATCAAATGTTTATCTCTGCACACTTACAAATAAATGTATGTGTATCACCTGTCTTGGCTCAAAATAATCTTAAACTCTCTTTTCTAACTGCTAATAATACCAACAAAGAGGGGAAGAAAAAAAAAATCAAATAATAGCTATCAGCCTTAACACAGCACTCACGGTCTCATTTAATACAGCAAGTCTCATTCTGGATTGTTTTCAACATATGCAGTACCACAACCTGGTAACTTCCTTGCCAGAAGATTATTAAGAGGTCATCCACATTTGAGACTGTGTTTCAGTGCTGCACAAGCACCAGCTAATAGGGAGAAGCCACAGATCAAGTTACAGGATGCAAAAGGAAATAAAAGGATTATGCTGCACTTTAGTAATCATCCCTGTAGTTTCAGAAGGTAGTGCTGGCAGCCTCCGAGGCAGTTAGAGAGAAAGCAGTACCTACATCATTCTAGGACTATATGAGCATGGATTTTCTCGGGGGGGGGGGGGGGGGGGGGGGGGGGAAGGGAATCCAAATAAAATTGTATTGTTGCCCTTGCCAGAAATATTACTATGTATAACATACCTTCACAAAGAAAAAAAAATTAAATTATGCCCTGATTTTGGTTTAATAAATGTATATAAGCATTAATTTAATTAACACGCAATTTCTTCACAGTCATTTTATGAATATCTCTGGAAGGTAAAACAAGATTACTGAATCTTAATTAAAAATAAAAATCCAAATGAACTGCAGCAGCATAATCAATACAAATTACATTATTTAAATTAAGTAAAATTCAATTAAAGGCATTCACGTTAAATTTATTCTCTTTGGATTCAAAGCTTTTCCAATTCAAACTGTTTTGTAACAATTTCATAAGCAGCACAGCAGTCAATAAAATTTCACATTATTCTAAATTAGCCATTATGTGCTAGACACATCATTTTTATGAAACAAATTCTGATTCTGTCACATGTTGGAGTATAGCGACAAAGCCAGAGGAAGAAAAATCCACTTCACTCTCCAGGCTGACTCTGTGCAAATGCACTACACTATCACTGCCCACTCGATTATGGCAGCCCATGATACACAAAGCAACTGAATGGTTCTACTGAAGTTACCACCTCTCTGGTCTTGCAAGACAACCACTTGGCGAGTACACAGCAGACCTGTCTCGTGGAAAACATGAATCTGCCTACAAAAATACATGTAGAATTTCTCATAAAAGTTGCAGAGCCAAAAAGATGCAGGAGACCCATTGCTAGTCATTATGAACACCAAAATGCTGTCTAAAATTAAATTTAAAAACCGCTTATTTTTTAGAGATGCTGAATTATGCTAGCAGTCAAGAGGACCTGAACGTGCTCAGCACCTTCCAAAAGTCAGAAATAAAGTTTGGTTATACGTAGAAGCTTGTCTAAATACATTTATGCCAAAGTAACTTTTAAAATTTAAAAAAAAAAAAATTATCCCTCTTGCATTACAAAGTTAGCATTTAATTTATCCAGGTCAAAAATACTGCAAGAACAGATTTTCTGGTATTTATTTCCATATTCCACCCCACACTAAAACAGGGAATTCAAGAGCATGACATTTTTTGAAACTATTCTTCACCCAAAAAATCACTCTGAATAGATTTTAACTGCACCTCAACTAAAGCAAAGACCTCATAATTTTGAATATCAGATTCAAGAACTGCAATGTTTGTAAGATCTAGGGGCAGCTTGTTTTAATGAGTCTGACAGCCTAGACCTGTGATCAAGCAACTAATCAATAAGTTCATCAACACCACAAAAGGAAAGAGGGGAATGCCCTTCTGAAGTAGGGCAGGGATGTTTTCGGCCACAGCCACAAGAAGACTATGGAAGATTTTACTCTTTTCCAGGCAAAAGACTATATAATAAGGAAGAAAAATTGAAGATTTAAGAGACTGACACAGTCTGAAGAACTTACAGAATTTCATTCTAAGATGGTAAGCAAAGATAAAATAATACACGTCTTCTAACTCTCCATTACAATAAATAGGAAAAACTCCCTAGGTTCTAACATGTACCAACAGTTTAAAAAAAAAAAAAATATAATGTCTGAAATGTATGCCTCAGGGTGTTTCTGATATGTTTCTAAGCTTAAGAAACAAACACTGAGATAATTTTATTAAAAAAAAAAAAAAATATACATATATATACCAGTTAGCCAGTGGACTAATTGGTTAAAAGTTTACAGATCTGTTTCCCTCCTGCAGCACATGGGGTACTACTATATTCCAGAGGCCAAAGATCTGTAGTACATAGTGGTAAAGATTAGAAAACTTTTCTTAGATTCTTCCTTTCAGTGATTTGGCCATCAGAAACTGATAAATATTATTGATGAGCTTCCATCTTTTTTATTCTTACAGACCCTGTTTATGTCAGAATCCAAACAAAGAACGTGAAGGCAAGGGCAGAAATACGGCAAAGCAAACCATGTACCTGTTTTGCTGAGAATATTGCAATTATTATAAGTAAAGATGCTTTACTGAAATCCTCTAAGTTGCAAATTGTTCATCACCTCTTTATCCAGATTTACTGATTAATGCTGACTTTTTCTCATGACTTTGTAAGCAGAGAGGGGGAAAAAAAATCCAAATATGCATCATTTCCTAAAAAGACACCAGTGCTCTATACTGTTTTATAAGATGCACTGAACAGTTTCCTTTAAATTTAGAGATCATGAACAGAAAAATCATGGAACTGTCATGCTTTCAAAACACTATCACCACTAATGGAGTCATATACGAGGAGTCGCTGATGACTGACTGTTCTACCCATATAGGCATGAAACACTTCTTACACTACCATATGGCATTTCATTTTTTTTAAACAGATGATAGAGAACTGCTTGATAACAATTATGGGTAAACCAATCATTTTGAAAAGAAAACTATTTAGAAAAGAAAGAATAATTCAAATAGAATGCTTTTGAAGCAATTTACACACTTTAAATAGTGACAAGTAAACTGCATAGAATTTTTAACAGCTGTTACAAAGAGCATTATGGGAAGAAAAGCCCTGTAAGCATATCTGTGCTCAGAGCCCCTAACTGTAGCTGGAAATATCAAACCTGCAGGACTGTATATGATTCAATCAGAAAACTAACTGGTATGCGCAGAATGTGCAGTTCCCTGCTTTGCCCAAAGCAAGAGAACAAAACCTGTATTGTCCAAAAAAATACTTCTAATTTTGCACTAGCTAAACTATTTTATGTTTAATACCATACTTCTTTTTGTTCAGAGTATTAAATACCTGAGACCACTCCTTGTAGTAGATAAAATTCATCATGCAGGCAGGTACTTCTGTGATATTAATCTGTTTGCATGCAGGTAAAAGCTATATATCCCCCATAGCCAACGGTAATCAAATAGCACAAGGGGACTGGAACGGCAGTACAGAAATTCTACTTGTATCTCGCTCAGTCCCTTAAAGCTCTCACTTTTGTTCAGACCACACTTTCAGTGCCTCAGCAACCTATGCGCATTTTTTCTTCACTGTTTCTTCTCTCTCCATTTCACAGGTCCTCATGGATCTTTTCCACAAACTCTCTGCCTCAGTTTTGGGTAGAGGAATGTCTGAAAATGACCTGAAGGCAATTGCTATTTACAGATTTAGTCACACCAAGTGGCTTAATACTGTCTTATCATTATTAGCAGCTCCTCTATCTTAAAAAAATCTGAAATTTAGACAAAACCCACAATTTAACTGAGTTAGACTAAAAATCTAAAAATAAAATTCTGTGTCATTTTTACAGGAAATTACTTGAATGTGCCAGCTTTCAGCTAAAGTAGTGTGGCACCAAAGTTAATGCAAGACTGTAAATGCAGACTGCAAATGCCTGTATCACATTAAAAAACAAAAAAAATTATGTTCCTCTTACTCTCTGCAAACTCTAGCACATGATGTTTTTAATCTTTTTCTTATTACCTCTGCAGCTATATTCCATGTAGGGTGTGCCATTTCAACACTTAGATATTTTACTGTTCGTTATTGTTTATTGTCATCCTGATGTCATGTCACAACTGCAAAAAATGTAACCAATCATTTATTTTTAGAATGACCCAAGACTTCTTCCAAAGTCTGGTATGCGTAATAATGCTGTTACTACCTCTGTAGCAGTTCATTTCACACACAAAAAAAAGCATTTAAATAATTCCACCACCTCCGACTAACTTGCTTTGTGAACACAGATACAATAGGTGGTTCTATGATGTGCAGACTTGAAGTCAGGGGTCTGTTTCACTGACTTTCTTGAGGATTTTCTAGTAATGCCTCGCTGAAGTATACAGCAGTGTCTTTTCTCCACCCAGCATGAAACTTGTATGAAATATAGTAACC
Organism: Rissa tridactyla; assembly: GCF_028500815.1. Taxonomy (NCBI): domain Eukaryota; kingdom Metazoa; phylum Chordata; class Aves; order Charadriiformes; family Laridae; genus Rissa; species Rissa tridactyla. Next base: position 55,923,187 of record NC_071497.1, read on the forward strand.
CTGAGAGCCACCCCTTATTCTTTTGTCCACTTTGACTGAAAACACTCTTCCTCTTACACTCAGCAAGCTCTAGCACATTATTACTTTATCCTTTTCTTATCACCCCTTTGCAACTATACTCTCCCATTAGAGGGAACAGAAGATTAAGTGAGATACAAGACTTGATTAATTAAATGGACTAAGGCAGTACTCTCCACGGTTTCTAAATACATGGTATTTCTTCAGCAAAACCGTACTTTTTCAGTAAAAAAGTAATAGAATTATTTTTAATTTCAAACACATTTGCCAAGGAATTAGTGTCTGTTTCAAAGACGCTCGACAGACATACTAAATGCCACCTATCTGGACTTTTTTCTAAAATCTTGATCAATCTTAGATTCTAAGACATTCTTATATCCTGATTAACAAATCAATGACTGATGCACTAAGCCAAGTATATCAACACGCTGCCATCATATACATAAAAAAGGGAGAAGAACATGGAGAAGGGGATTTTGTTGGGTTTCTTGATGGTTTCTTTCCCCTTTTTGAGTAAATTTTTACAGTCTCTCTCTTGTTTCATCGGAAACAGAAATTAAAAATAAAAAAAGGGCATGAAAAAGAAACAAACCAAAATGGCAGTAACTGAACTAAATTTCACCTCTACATACATCACAGATTTATCCCCACAGCGCTCATAGTAATGCATCAAAATACTCACACCTCTGTCTTTCTTACATACCGTGATTGTTCTCAGCACAGCTTGAAAAGGCCACCAAAACACAACAAGACTGCTCTCTAGAAGCAGACGCTGCTCTATCACCCTAGAGCAATTCATATTTTTATGTATAGATACATATATTTGCAATGCAAACTTCAGATGAAAAATTCTCCCCCAGAATCCCAAGCCCATGGGGTGTCGCATGGCAAAGGTAAGATCAGGTGATTTTGTTGTTAAGATCTAAAAAGTTAGTAATTGATCTGATGAGGCTGCTGAATATATGAGACCACATTACACACAGAGAAAAAAAAAAAAGTCTTAACTGAAATTATTTGGTTATATTGGTTATAAACTTAAAAAACAATGAAATACCTTATTTCACTCTAAATGTATGCAACGTCTTGTAATGAACCATACAGAAGTGCACTTTACCTAAAACAGTAATACATCTTTTTGTTTGGTGTTAATATTGTAACTGAGTTAAGAAGAAATTATATATAACCTCAGAGAAAGATGACACCTTCAAGGTGATTGATTCTACTTTTTCTCCCAACAACTTGAAAGTGGCTAATGCTTCAGGCAGAATGACAAACCTTAAAAACTGAGTACAACCACACTAGCACTGAGGTCTCAATTCAACTTTTTTTTGCTATAAAACTTTTCAGAAAATTATTTCAAGATATACTTCCATAACCTCCTGTTTGTAAAGACTAGCAATATTTTTAATCGTGGGTTTTATCTAAAATCAAACCAATATAAGTTATAAATTTCATTTAAGATCCTGAAAAAGGATTTTAAGCCTTAAGACTTTTTAACTTGTAGCATATAACCAAGTCCTACTCGAGTGAGTAGCAAGCACAGTGGAGACACTAAACCTGCAGGTCAGGCATCTTCCCATGTTCAGGTCCTGTTTCACATTATCTGCTAGGCTATATAAGCTCATTTGTACTAAAAGTAACACCTACACTTTATTTGCCCTGGTGTAGTTACTTCAGGATGTGGGTGTATCATTAATTCTTCTTCACTCACACAGGCCTTCTCTACTGCTCAGACTAACTCAACGGTTTTGAATTGTGTGTTTATATTTACAGTGTTTTCTTTCAGATGAAAGAAGTAAAGAAGCCATATGTGCTTCACATGTATGATACTGTTAATCAATCTTTCTTCTTGATTTTTACACGGTATTCCACAGACTCTCAGAAGAACGGAGCAAAAATTGCAAGTGCGTGTTTATCTCCACAGTACGTATGGCCTGAGCCAAACTAGTCAGTCTAGTACCAACTGCACAAGTGATTCACCTGCAGCAGAGGTGTGAATCCTGTAGAAGGCCCCAGTAGTAGACACAGAGGGCCTGTGTCTAAAAATGTGTCTTCATACAAAGCTTTATGTCTACATACAGAAGACAGGAAAAAGAATAAGAAAGTGGGGGGGGAAAAAAAAAACAAAACCAGCAACATTTGCATTCCACATAATGTCTGAGACCAACAGAAACTGCATGGACGGACACCAGCAGAATGGTTGCTACAATCTTAAAACCATACTTTCTTCTGGTGGCAGCAATTTACTACAAAATCCATGAAACAGAAGTGTATCTCATTCTTCCAGCACTAGCACACCTGGAGGACACTGCCTATCAGCACTACCTGGCATTAAAATTACCTCCTACAGCTGTGAAGATATGAACTCTCTGATGGTTCAAACTCAGAGTCAAATGGTTGCAATAAAATAAAATAAAATAAAATAAAATAAAATAAAATAAAATAAAATAAAATAAAATAAAATAAAATAAAATATAATAGCAGTATTTAGTTGGGGGAGCAGCTGGTTTAGGAGAAGAAAGGTTGGGGTGCAGTGTTTTTAAGGGAACTGAACCCTAACACTTAAGTCATCTTTTTGCCTATTGGGATAGGTTGCTTCCCCGTTTTAAAATATAAAATTATTCTAGCAAGGCTAGAGAATTTACTTCTCTTAAGAGTAGGAGAATGCAGGTAATTTTTAGGACAAGTTTCACTTACACAGATGGTATATAACTTTTAGGACAAGTTTTACTTACGCAAATGGTATAAATAAGAGAATACAATGACAGATGGCTCACTTCCATTGCCTGGGCATGCACTGACACCTGAACCACTTTCTGGTATCTGTGACATCTGTCTAAGCTCTAATTACACTGGATTCATGGAGAATGGTAGTCTTCTGGCCAGACATAGCAAGGCAAAATATCTTAAGCTATCTCAAATTGTGTTGGACCCCTGTTTCAACAGTTGATTCAAGCCCACAGAGTCTAGTTTGTGAACCTCGAACCTATTTTGTGAACCTCAAATTTAAAAAAGTAATTTCTCGGTTCAAATTCTTCTTTCTTGAAAAGCCTGGAATTAAAGTAATCTCTCATTACAGGTTGTGACATTAATATATGTACAGAAAGGTGCCTAGTGACAATAATTTTTTCTCAGTAAATCAAGGATAATTATAACCTGTATTCTAATGAAAAGTAAGGAAAGACAAACTGTATTGATTTACTTAAAATTTCATATAAATGATATTCTGAAAAGGCCATTTTATTTTAAATTATTAACTTTTTCTATGAAAAAATTCACCTCATTGTTTGGTGAAAGCTGCTATAAAACAAAAACTCCTAAATATCCACCAAGTGTGCAAATTGGGTACATTTATTACTTTGATAAATGGGACTTCTACAATATCTCTTAGGAAAAAAAAAAGTCAAAGGAAAATCAGATTCCATCATTTCTACTTACTCACAGGTGCCAGCATGTACTCCAACATTTAAAATCTCATTTTAAGGAATTCTCCTCTCCTTACTTCCTATTCAAAACTGCATTTAAAAAAAGTAATAATCTGACAGTGGTGTTGGTCTGATTTTTATTTAGTCCTGCCTGCCAGTCCAGCCTGCATGAGACTCTCTGCCAAAAACATGCATGCGTAACCTTAGTCACACATACTGCAGCATCACACTTAAAAAAGTTATGCTAGGTACAGATGGAAAAAATTCATGAGAATCCACATTGAACTTCAGAACAACAGAATACACTATACACTGCTCATAGATAACAACAGTACTTGCACATAGCATAGCACAGACTGTGAAAACACAAAAACACAATCATATGAAGTTTCAGATTATGAACTTACTACCAGTTGCTCTACCAAAACAGGAAGGTACAAAAAAACAATAGAACATAATTCTATGTCGCATTTACAGGTAAAAACATTGCTGTTATTACTATTCCTTTCTACTCCTAAAACCATTACAATTCTAAATTCAGTATGTCACAGTACTAGAAATATAGAAGTACACAAGTTACTGCCCACTGGGAGACTGACAATCTTCCCATTACAGCAATATATTTTAAAGTGGAACATTTTAATAGCTGCTGATTTTGCTATGGAAATGGTGATTTTGTGATGGAAGAACCAAATAGGGACAGTAGATGATGGCAGTAAGATGGGCAGAAATAAAAGGAACAGATCAAGATAAAAGAAATGAACATAAAGAAAAAATAAGAGAACATTCCATGACAGCTATAAAGCTGAGAGTACACCATGGCACTATGATTATGAAGTGAAATGTCAAACTGCAGAATGCACAGGATTTGCTCTAAAGTGGTGTACTAACATCAGGAAGTGGCGTACAAACCAGAAATGGAAATCATGCGTGCTCCCTGAATCCTTGTAAGATTTTATTAGCAGCCAAGTCAATAATGTGTCTAATTATGATTTCCAGCAAGTAAAAACATTAATTTGTACATCTTGAATGATGCTGATACCCCTACAGACTGGTATCAAATGTATCAACACGCAGTGTTTAAAAAAAATGTTTCCTTGACAGCAGTACCAAATGCAAACTAATAAACTAAGCTGATAAAAGAATCACTCATGAGCTCATACACATAGCTATTTCTGACACTTAATACTAAAACACTGCTGTAGGAGTACCAAGATACTTTTTAAGCCTAGGCGTTTAAATCATTCACCCATATTTAAAAAGAAAAAAAATAATGGCACAACTGAGTAGAATTTTTATTTTTGTTTTTAAACAGACAGCTAATATTTTATTGTACAAAGCCAATCTAAATATAATCCTCATTGGAAAAATTATTACCTCAATAAATTATGAGAGGTGGAAAAGTGTTTTTGTGTGGTAAGTGTAATTCCTTCTCTGATAAATTTATTTAAGTCATATATATTGTCTCTCAATATATATTTTATAATAAATATGTTGTTTGGATAGCATAAGCTGGACACTGCTGTCCTCAAGACAATGACTCTCTTTTACCCAAACAAAACAGGATACTAAATAACTTTTCTTCCCTTTGGAACAGTCATAACTGCTCCAGGCTGCTGCAGCACAAAAACAAAATATCTTCACAAAGGTCTCCAAACAGTCAAGCTGAAAATCTAAGCCAAAGTTTCATTTAACAGCCTGTCAGTTTTTTGATGTGAAGCTAATGAATGCAGTGGCAAACAAATCCATCAAACCTAACATCAAAACAACTGCACTTCATCCCACCAAAGGGAAAAATACAACCTGCAGGCCAGCACTTTGATCTAACCTATCCACAGGAAACACGTTTCTAAGCAGCTACCACTGAAGAATATGCATGAGTAATTACCGACTTAATTTTATGAAAGAAAGCAATAATACTTAAGTAGCCCGAGTTTCAAGTAGAAAAGGCTGGTGGACTTCTCTCCTCAGGTTCTACATATCAGTAAAACAGCCAAAAGCTTTCCAGCACCAACATATGAAAACAAATCACGTCTTAAAAGGAGCTGCAATACAAAGGAATCATTATAATGACTAGTTAAAATCACCCAGTGTGACTCTATCCCTGATAGAAGGCAGTAAAATTTACATGCGTTATACTGAAAGTCACCAAGTGGTGCCACGAAACAGACACAGTGAGCAAGGAGAGCAGTATTCAGAAAGGCCAGCGCTTCCTCTGAAAGCTCTCAAAAGTATGGGTATCAGTTTGGGCAAGGGGTGATGCTGGGTTGTGAGAGACCCTGACATGAGGACTTGGAAAAGCAACAGAGAGGGGAATGTAGGGATTTAAACAGTAACAGGAGGAAAATGGAAGGAAAGAAACTGAAATAATCACCGCTACATACAGAGGAATTAGAGAGCCCCAACAAACCTGCTCGCATCACCAATCTCCTGGACATTTCCTACACAGGACATCCATCTCAACCCAGTTCTCTGTTTCATGAACCACCTTCTCCAGTCAAGCTTAGGTGAGACTACGCAGTCCAGAAGCTCTACACAAGGTCAAAGGATGTGCTTTTTAGGGGGATTCTGTGTATTTAGGAACTGATTTGCCAATATGTAAGTTTTTCAAACATTTACAAGACAGCAGCAAGGGAAAAAAGGAATTCCAAGAAAGAAAAAGAACTTGCCTGCACACAAAAGCACAGGATCTTATTCAGAATTTTAATCTGTTTCTGGTTCTCAGTGTCAAATTAGAGTGCATAAAGTTCATTGATCCTACCCACCACGCTTAAAATTTGGGCAGGTGAAGATGACAACTAAGAACCCCAGTTTTGGCACCTGCAAGTGAGAGTCTTGCACTGTAAGCCTTGTATGAGGGCAACATTGGCAGTCATTAGAAATAACAATTACAACAGACAAAAGTATAAAATTAATAAACACAGATGATCCACAGGTTTGGGGACGGGGGCAGAGGGTATCCTGCACTGCAGCTAATAAACTTTAGGAATACAAGATTTTTCTCACACCACTGAAGCATCTTTTATCCAATTAATTCAGAAGGATTTTTATTTCATTAGACATAAAAGAATTAGGTGTAAATACTTCTGTTTAGCAATTGTAATACCTATCACCCCTCGTTCAGCACACAAGTTATCTACTCAGCACAAATCAAAGTATATACCTACAGAACATACAAGCTAATTGCCAATGGCTCATCAGCTTTACCAGTAGTAACAAAACGCACTGGAGTAAGGAAACTCAAAACATATTTCATGAAGCTACACATTTCCAGCCTATTCCAATAAATGTAGCTCCATTCGAAAAATGACAAAATTCACAGAAGCCTGAAGAAATATCCTATCTGCCCATATATTGTACCATTTTTTTTTTTTCAAAAATAAATAGCATTCAACAAATCAAAGTTATAGGATGATGAGGATGACGAAGAATATCTAAAGCTTAGAGTGCCTCTCACCCTCACAGAACACAGCAAACACAACTGAAGTACTTGTGAGCTGAGCGTGACCTACCTTTGACTCTCTAGGTCCTGCCATTAGTGGACACCAGCACGTCACCAACATCCCTCTGCACCACAGCCATTTGCCAAGCGTCTTCAGGAGAACATGCCTGGTTTCTTGCTTGCACCAGTATCTCGTATTTCTATTCCCCCGTGTTCTTGCCAGTGGAAAAGGACACCAAAAACTACACTGTTTCTCCCCTGGATTGGGGGACTTCTAGCATAGCTGTTATTTTGCCATTTCTGCAACACCCCTCCCCCCTTTTTTTTAAAATCTGTTTTTTATTTCTGTTTATTTCTGTCCAACTTAATTCTGTCCAAAAGCAAGAACACAGCTCAAAACAGCAGCTGAGTTGTAGCAAAGGGCACACTGGAGGTGCCACCTGGTATTACTGTCCATATGTTCCCTGCCGAGTGGAAGTCTTACACAAACTCTAGAAAACAAACTGGACGTTACATCCATGCTCCCAGGCTTCAACTACTACAGGTAAATAGGGTATACAAATTAAAACCAAGATCGCCAGTTTAGCATTTTTAAAGACAAAAAATAATTTTTGGAATTCGCATGCACAGTCTCTGCTTTACCAAAGTTTCCAGTACTGAGGGTCTAAATGATCTCCGATTTAACATTTGCAATCGACTTTACAGAACCTTTAACACCATCTCATTTCACGCAGGAAAGTAGTATCGTCACACGGCCTAAATATTTACTACAACTTTAATGGAAATCTTTGTCTGATTTTTTTTTTCCCCAAATTAATGACGAATGAATATTGACTATACTTCAGGATTTTTTCTTTTCCTAATACAGAAATCCAGCTGTAAGCAATTAGAAACTATTCTGTAAAAATAAAAGTGTTCCTGCAGGAAGGCAAATAATCAGTCATCAGTATATGATAGTCTCTAAGGAGAATACAGCAACGAACTGACCTAGATATTGCTCCATTTTGCTGATGCAGACAATTTCTGCAGTACAATACAGGGGAAACAGGGGATCCAAAATATTTATTTCAATTAAAAAATTCTTGTACATACCACATACAGAAAGAAAACAGGTTAGTTAAACACAACATCAATTCTCTGAAGAATGAAAAATGAGAATGCAAGGTTGTGTGGTGTTTTTTTTTCTTCCAAATGAAATTAACAGAACTGGGAATAAAACTTACTAAAATATCTAAAATATTACTAATATTCTGTGGGCACATAGACTTCTTTCCTTTTAATTAATACTTTCAGGAAGTTTCCTGAGGTCATGCTAAAACTAATCATAGCTATCCTCGTGTTTTTCTAGAAAAACTCCATAATCAAGAAACTGCGCACCCAACTTGCAATAACTCCGTAACTTGTGTGTGCTTTCAAAGTGCCCTATAATTACAATTTAAGGACAGATAACCAGTTATAATACTTTCTCTGTTTGACTTGTTTACCCTATTTGTACAGCATAAACAACTATAAGTATTATGAAGAATTATTTTACCATTTTTCCAGTAGTTCTCTTCTTACATGTTCCATTAAAAATATTTTAAAATCCTACTATTAGCACTTCCTACTATGTTCTTTCTCATTTAAAGAGAGAAGAAAAGTAAACTCTAATTCTTATTCTTGTGGTATAAGTAATAAAAAATAAGCAAGTAACATTCAGCATTCTCACCGTTTGCCAAAGAAAACGGAGTTCATATTTGACAATGGTATCCAAGATTTCTCTGTAGAGGGAGACTAGTCATTATTGCTTCAGCTGCCACTTTGAAACATTTAAATTCAGACATTTAAATTTAACTGCAGACACTAGAGCACCACTTTCATTTCTTATACAGTATGTGCACAATACTGCTCCTATGTGCACTAATCACAGGGCACAGAATTCAGTGTCCTAAGATGAGAGTTTTATCCATGTGCTATAGAATTTTGAGAAAATAAGATGGTATTTAGAGTGTATATGCCAAGACTTCCTAGCCAAAAAATCAGAATTTCAGAAGCACTTTTGGAGTGGTGTAAAGAAATAAAATTTCATTAGCTTCAAAAATTATCTTCTAATCCCACTGAATTTTAAACGTGACATTGAGTTTACAGTACAATAACTGAGAGGCACACGGGAGGCATAAGACATTTAAGAGTTTGTACTGGGACAGCTGCACACCAAATGGTAGACCATTTTTTTTAAATATAAGAAATATTAAGCCTGTGCATGGAAAGGGATGTACCTGCAGGTGTCACTACCTCACCTTTGCCACATCCAAAGATAAAGTTTGCCATTCCTGAAGTTCAGATGAATCAATTTTAAAGCTGCAGCACATTCACATCTTTTAAAATCCAGGACATGCCACAATTAATTCATAGGTGTCCACGCCCATATTCCTCCTAACTTTGTTTCACTGTATTATCTACAGAAATTCCAAACTATGAAATACTTGGCTTTTTTTTTAATTCACTTCACAGTCAACACCTTATCTGTTGGCTACTAAAAACACAACTTCCCCATTAAAGGTAAAGACCAGCCTGAACGTGTTAGATGCACACTGACGTTTTCAGTACTTTCACTACTGTTAAGGTATGCATAAAGAACACATGGAAAAAAACAGTTATAAACTTTTTCCCTTTGAAGCATTTTCAATCTCATTAACTATAATAATCAATAGTGCCTAGAATCACAAATTTCCGCTATTTGAGAACTTTCTCATGGCAGTCTTCCAATCCCAAGTATTTAATGAGTTGACTATCATTACTTAATTTTTAAACGTGCACATCTGATTTTGCCCTTTATTCCATGTCATATTATTAGCAAATATATTAAACAAATATTGAAAAGGGTTTTTTCAGTAACAAACAAGTCAATGCAGATAATGCCTCTGACTTAAAACATTTTGGGAAACATACTAACCAAAGCTCATATAAACCATAATTTTCTGAAAAATCACAGAATACTAAAAAACCATAACAAACTTCTGTTGAATAAATTGCACTTCCTTGATTTTGTGTGTTTACATGCATGCTGTACATGAAAATAAGCAAAAAATCTATGCCACGTAACAAAATTTCAGTCTAAAATATCTTCAGTAAAACAGACCTCATTTTAACACCTGAAAAGATCTACTCTGAGTTCACAGTTCCTTTACAATATACTACAATCTTATGACATTAAAGATGACAAAAGCTGAACTTGTTTCTTCAAATTTAATTTGAAGTTTAATTACTTATATTTCTTTCCAGGTATCAAAATTCCTAGTTTAAAGAAATTGCTTTTACGAATAGTAGAGTTTAGAGGAGGTTTAAGAGCAGAAATCAGTTATCTTTACATATACTGACCTCAGCAAATGTAGCTTCAACTTAAAAATATCCATAAATAGAACTGGTTTTGAGGAACAATATATATTAAGCTGCAAACAAAACTCACTACATAGAGGAATATACATTGCTGGAAGCATAATACCCACTATAAAAAGAACAGCTATAAATAAAACCTCAACAGCACTATAAGGTACTACCCAATCTAATAGCTCTCCCTTTCTCATTGGCTTCTGTAGATTCTCACAAAGAAATAACCACAGGAAAGATTTCCTTACACATCAGTTTTCTGCAGTATGACTTACCAACTTTGCTGCTTTTCCATAATCAATCCATCGGATGGTGGCAAAGTTTGTTGACTCTGCACAGTTAAAACCATGGTTAAATCCTGCATGGTATCCATATGGGAAAGTAATCATAAATTCTCCTGCCTCTTGTGTAACCTGCAGCATTAAAATAAAAAATAAAAAAAACATTAAAAAAAAAAAACCACGAAACAAACTCATAGTGAACCGCATTACAAAACTAGTTTTGCTCCCGAAGCAATGAAAACTATATTCTTCTTTGCAACTACCTAGAATGAAAGAATTTTTTTCTCCTTGCACACAGTTGTGAGTTAAAGCAAGCCGAAATAGTACATTGGGACAATGGTCTTCATTATAACATACACAGCTACATGTATTACTTTACAAATTCAGAAAGTACTTTCAAAAAAAGCTAATCTTGCAGCCCGGGTTCACTGGTGATAAAACCTGGAGCTAGAAAAGTACAGGGAGCTAGAAAACACAGTGCAAAGAATACATCAATCTTCCTGACTGAGAGGAAGCAGAGACAGGCTGGACCAAATTCTCACAATTATCATCCCTGAATACTAGTACAAATTGTTGAAGAAATTATTCTGTCCAACACCCTCAAGATGTTTATCTAGAATGGGACCAGAACTTCTTCTGGAAGGCTTGGAGAGATATCTTATTCTCACCCTTCTCACCCATACTCACCCATTTCAAAAACTATGGTTTGAAGACGCATGACTGAGGGCCTGATTTGCCTTTTAAGTTACTTACTATGGATGATCAAGCATAAAGCAGGAGAAACTCTAAGTTAATGAGCCTTAGCAGTTCAAGAAAACAATATTGTTTATCCCAAAGAAACACACTGGATACATTTAGATCCTCTCAGGCAGTATCTTTAAATCATTTTGGATAGGAAAGGAGGAAGAAGAATTAACAACTGCCTTGCACCGACTCTTCAGCCTTACAGCTACTAACAGCAAGGGGATTCTTGCATTGGAAAAGCCATGCAGAGTGTCTCAATGTAAAGCCACTAAAACACCACTTTAGACATTACATTAAAACAAGTTTTAATCTGCCCCTGTCCTTCCCCTCTTTAAGCACAGTTTAAGAGAGCAGAACTCTGGTACTGTTGACAACCAGAATTCCAAATACCTAAAGGACAAAGGGCCTGGAAGGAGATTCTCAAAGAGGGAAAACTTGATTACAGTTAAACTCTGACATTGCTTTAGAGAATAAGCAAAGGTAGTTCCAGAGAGCTGATCTGTTCTTTACAAGTACAGTGAAAAGCAACAAAAAGAAAAGTGTGCTGAGGCCACTGACTCAACAAGGAATTACAGAAAGCACACAAAAAAGAAAAAACAACTAAAAAACCACTGCCATAGTAATTATATTTTGTATAGCCAAAAAGAAACCAAACTCCCAGTGGTTATCAAAAAGAGCTATCAGATATAAAAGAATTCTAGAGTAAATTACTAAAAAAGTAGGGTAAGGTAAACAAGTCATTGGTCAAGATATTCTCTTTCAAGAGAGAAATCTCATCTTCCTATACTTGGATGGACTGCTGCTCTGCTCTGGACGTGACAAAAAGGGGAGACAGCACTTCTTGTCAGTTACTAATATTGTCTCCACTCAGAGACAGCTTTAATCTCTGAAAGTCAGACCACCAGAGACTGTATCAAGGACAGGCTAGTCAGAGACTAGAAATGGCACACTGTCTTCTGAACCATCTGATAAGAGTTAATCAATAAACCAGAAGATTCAGAAGTAAAGAGTTAAGAGATCCCCTGTACTCCGTTTGATAAGCATTTTCACATGAAACACATCAGGCAGCAGGCCCACTAAAAAGCAAACAGATCCATTTAAATGAAGCAAATAATCTGAGCAACGGCTGATGATTGTTCAACAAGATCCATTTGCTGATTACAGGAAAATAAGGAGACTTCACAGAGATTAAAAAGGCTGTTTTCATTATGTGACAATGCTTTGCGTAAGCAATACAGTAAGAAAAACTGGAAGGATAAATATAACTCTTTTTAGGGAAATGCACTTATGATTCAAAATCACAAAAAAGGAGAGTTAAATTTTAAACAACCTCCAAAATTAAAACTCACAACTCCAAACATTTTTCTTATTAACGTCAGGTCTTAAATCTCAGCCTTTTGCTGGCAAGTTGTCTTACATTCAGTTTCCACTTTTAGAATCCCCCCTTTCTGCTCCCTCAAAATTCTCATCTTATAGTTTTATTAATACCTTGTGTGCTTTTTTTTTTTGCTCAATGCAAGAATAAATAAAAGCACTTCAAGATGTATGTTTCTGATGGTATTATGGCGTGAAGGAAGGAGAAGAAAATAAGAAAAATATGCTTATCTAACAAAGCTACAGAATAAAATTGGATCTTACATTTTGCATTTGCAGGGTTAATTTTTTGTGGGTTCATAGTTAGTATATACATGCAAAGGCACATACAGGTGCATATATTATAACTGCTACTGTAGAACTCCAACAATCACTGTGGGAATGTTTAAGAAAGATTATTCTCAATGCTAACAATTGCAAAATTTATCTCAATACACCCTCCCACTGCTGACAGTTTAGCAGGTGTTCTATTGCAACAAGCAGCAGTTCAGCTGCCACCTGGTAGGCGTAGGCTGACTTATCAGCATGCAGCACATTTCCACTTCTATCATTTTGAGACACGAGAGATCACAGCCTGGTTCTCTCTATTCACTTTCTCACTGAATCCCATTAATTACAATTACACTTGGGTACAGTCTGCTTCCTCCCAAGACTAGCTGACAGAACCAAACTTAAATATTTAACTATTTCTAGCGCTATTTTTTTTTTTCAAATTAGAATACAGGAATAACCAAGACACTGAAATAAGAACATCAACTCCCTTACCCACCTCAAACGTGTGGTACTGAAAACAAATATGCTGGCATTTTGCAATACACTACTTTAAACACCAACCACTGAAAATTATATTGTTTACAAAGTAATGTTCTGTAAATCCAAAACTATAAATCTAGTTATAAAACCTTGCAGTTTGGAAGGTTTCATCTGACACTTCATGATAAAGCACAAGGCTATGAAAGGAGTCAGTATTTACCTATATATTACAAAAACGAACTCAGCAACTACATTTCCATATGATAATATATCATTCAGAAAACAAGCTACTTCTTATATGAATATAATTTATTCAAAAAAGCTTGCTTTCCACAGCAGGCAGTATCATTCTAAACGCCTACGTTTCTTCAATTTTATACATAGGTTGATTTAAGCATGAAAAGTGAAGTGATATTCCAAAAGGCGTACAACAAATCAGTGGCTTCATCCCACCTAAATGTCTACCTCGCTCAGTTTCTTTGCCTTAACAGTAAAGCTGTATTTCTCACAAGGTTCTTCTTATCATATAATCTAAAATTTGCTTCCACTCAGTTTTACTAAAAGCATACCATATAATTAGCAGCACTAGTTAGTGCTGCTTTACTAGTAGTAGTGGTATTGGTAATTATTGTAGACAGTGATTACTGAAGTGTAGACATTGATTATTGGTTTGTAGATGCTTGCACGATTTTCATTTTGTTGCAAAATACTGTTTTCAGGAGGGATCAAGAACATTTTGAAATGTTAATAAATTTCTGTTACAAAATCTGTTTGAAGAGATACTCTCCAATTATATTTCCTTCTTCAATAATGGATTCATGTCACATGGCAGTACTTCAGCTACAAAGTACAATATATTGTAATACCATCCCATAAATTCTGAGATTATAAATTTTTGTATTCACTCAAAATATTTTGTTTGTTGCAATACTATATTTTTCAATATACTTGTGCCATTTTAGCTGGGATAGAATTAAATTTCTTCTTAGCAGCTTTATGGGGCTACGTGTTGGATTTGTGCTGAGAACTGTTGATAACACAGGGATGTTTTAGTTCTTGCTGAGCAGAGCTCAGACAGCGTCAAGGCCTGTTCTGCTCCTCACACCGCCCTGACAGCGAGTCTCGCAGGAGACAAGCTGGGAGGGGATGCGGCCATGACAGCTGACCCCACCTGACAAAGGCATGTCCCACACTGTATGACGGTGCGCTCAGCATATAAAACCAGGGGAAGAAGAAGGAAGGAGAAGGATGTTTGGAGTTATGGCACTTGTCTTCCCAAGGAAGCATTATGTGTGATGGAGCCCTGCTTTCCTGGAGATGGCTGAACTCCTGCTGGCCGATGGGAAGCAGTGAATTAATTCCTCGTTTTGATTTGCTTGTGTGCGCCAATTTTGCTTTAGCTATTAAACTGCCTTTATCTCACAACCCACGAGTTTTCTCACTTTTACCCTTCCAATTCTCTCCCGTACCGTGCAAAGGCGGGAGAGAGCGAGCGGTTGTGTGGGGCTCAGCTGCCTGCCAGAGTTAAACCATGAGAATACTACACAAGAAAACATTCACTTGAATGTTATTTCTATGGGCTACCCTTCATACTGTTACAAAAATGTCAACTAAAACAGATAGAAAGCACTGCATTGTCCTATATTCTAGGCTGGGGAACATGATAAACTAAGTTTGCATACACAAGTCCACATGATATAAATAAATAAACACCGCATACGCTAAAACAGAACCCACAATAAGAAACAAAGGATGTGGAGGGGACAGTTTACAGGCCTACACTGCAATGGGAACAGAGTGAGAAAGAGTATATATTAAGTATATACTGCTAGTTCTTTTGAACACCTTAAAACAGTCTGCACAATGGGAAACCAAGAATCATAACCCATTAATTATCAAAAGGCTTTTAAAAAACTCATTATAACATGAACAGATGTTCAGGCAGGGGACCTTCTGCATGAAGCTCTACTGTTCTGAGTAGGCCTACAAAGCTCTTGAATTTAGAAATTTAGAATTTGCAAAGCATTCAGGATATAAAATATATATACTTAAAGAAAAAGCAATGCAGTAGAAATGTTTTCATTAGCTGGCATCTATAGGAAGTTCAAAGTGGAAAACAAAAAGGTAGAAAATCCTATAGAAAAGGACAAGAAACTGAATACATCAGATATTTTTGGAAACACCTATGTGTTAAATTCATCCACAAAGAAGAAAGCCAGTTATTCTTCCTACTTTCTGTTTATATAACGTTCTTATCAAGTGTCCAGTCTGCCACTACCTAGCAGCACAAAATAATCATTCACTCTTTTTTTAATATGTTACAGGTTTTAAAATACATTTTAAGTTAAAAAACAGTTCTTTGGTTTTATTCCACATGAAAGTTTTTAGATCATAATACTGATAAAGTTATATCAGAAAATACAATATACAATAATACAGATATGAAATATTTATTTTAAAATATTAGGTATAACACATTAATACAACTAGTTAATAAGTGTTTCAGTCAACAACAAAAAAAAACACATGCAAGCTTACATGGAAATAAAATAGAAATTAAAAATATTGGTGATGTCATAAAAACCACAGAAACTTTAAATAAAGATTATGATGGCGGAAAGTGTTTTCTGCTAGAAAATTCCAAGCTAAACCAGGTAAAAGTCCTAATACTACAGGCATTTGTTTTCATCTTTTTATGGAGTCAGTGCCTAAAAAAATAAAAATACTAATTTTGCCTTAACTTTACTATAAACAATCCTTATAGTAAACACAATCTAATTCAATGCATGAATGCACAGTTTAAAAATAAGCACTAATGTACCTTGTCAAAAGGAATTCCATACTTTTTCAATATTGATGGAGAAATCAGAGTCATCTTGTGGCGAAGAAAAGCATCACATCCTTGAGAACTGCTTGGGAAGAACCCTAGTAAGGCAAGATAGGGAAAATTAGGTATCTTTTAATTAAAACAAGCAGGATTTTTTTGTAATATTTTACAGTGCATAACAGTGTTTAAACTTCTTATAGGATTTTCTATGTCTTTGCTAGGTTCTGAGAGATTTGTATAAAAGGCAAATGCCCCTCCTAAATTTTTCAACTGATTTTCATGGAGAGGGGTTGCAGGGGTTTGGGGTTTTTTTGTTTGTTTGCTAAGAAATGAAATGATTTAAAATACATTTGGATCTGTAAATTGAGGCATACTTTTCTTACCCTTTCTAAAAATATTTTATTGTTTGGGGATTATTTTTTTTTACATTAACATTCATTCTGCAGCCTCTGCACACATGAAAATCAACTGTAGTATATAAAAGAATTTCACAAGGACTAGGTTTACCTGGCACTTCCAGACCATATACACAATAAGCAAACACAACTTTCTATCTAGAACAGGCTAGAAAGTATGGCTACTTTCACAGAGATTATCCAGTACAGCTGAAAACAGTTGGGGTTTGTTTTTTTTGCTTCTTTATAGCTTGTTTTGATTCCTATGAACAGAGATTGCTTTCCTTGTTTCAACTTTCATGATTATTTGTGTATCACTCCACAAACCCTGCTTAGTCCATTAAATAATTATATAATCCAGTTGAGAACATGGAGATAAATGAATGAAGGGAAAAGTGAAAAACTGAAGATGAGGTTTCAGTGTTATTAAACTCTGGTATCTGACCCCCTAACCAGGACGTGAACAGCATCTCAGCTACAGTTCAAATGAGCTACCCAATCTTTCCTTCTCTAAAATGAAAATACCCTTCAATCTAGCTCTACTACAGTAAGAATCCACTATGTTACAAGGACAATGGAAGAAGATGAGAAGGAGAAAGAGAGGGGAAAGTTTCTAGAAAATCACTAGGCTAGTCCTTCTTGACATTCTTTCAGACTCCATTCCAGAAAGCAGGTAACACTCTCAAAAACTGAAAACACAATTCCTACAAACAATAAAACAAAGGAAAAGAAAGGCATAGTAGTTAATGAAAGGAAGAAGCTCCTGAAAACGTCAGATTGAAAAATGGATGGAATACAGTGAGAGGCATCTAGCCACCTACTACTTTCTCTGAATACTTGCTCTCAATCCTTCTTCTACTTAAGTACAGATGTGTGACTTGCTCCGAGATGAATACGTGTCTTTCTGCTGCAGCCAAGAGAATACTTTTGACTGTATTATAATGCAACATCACAGAAGCCTCACAAAGTTACAGCATGAACATCAGCAGAACTAGGTTGACAACGGGAACAATTTACTCACTGTCCTGGTTTGAGGTAAAACAGAATCAATTCCAAAATAATTTTCATTTGCACTATATAGGCAAAATTCATACAATAAGAAAATCCAAATATAAAGCCATTTAAAAATGATGTATTTTTTCTGGGTACAAGGAAAACATATGTAATCCTATTCTGTTACGCCAGAGAACTACCTGAGCAATATGGACAGAAAGTAAAGCGAAGTAAACAGTATTTTAAAAAGCGTATTTTACTAATTATCTTGCACAGCAACTTGATACTGGAGGAGACACAATGCCAGTTCTTCATGATGAAAACATTCTCCTTAATGATGGCATTGATACTGATTCAGAAAAAATACTTTTGATTCACTTATGCATAAAATTATATTTTATGCCTGAAGAACACAAAGAAAATCTTTTAGAGAAGTCCAGATTGATAGGTTACCTAGGATTATCCAAGGTCTATATGTTTATCCTCAACAAATATATTAACCAAGAACACCATTCAATTATTCTCCAAACTGAACTTTAACTGTTTTTGTGGCAAAGCCTGCTAATTGTATGAAAGAAGTACGAAGATGTCACCCAAGAAAAATACAGGAAAAAATTAACAAAAATGATTAGGCAAATGACACAGAAACATTGCTTAGTGGACCCAAAATTAGCCACAGGACATTTAAATAGCAAAAGGGCTTTCTGTCATCCCTCTCCTTTGCACAAGTTGTTGTATACAAGAGAGTAGCAGTCAGCGGCTTGCTGTCCAAGTGGCAACCAGTGATGACTGGGGTTCCTCAGGTGTCGGTTTTGGGACCAGTGCTGTTTAACATCTTTGTTGGTGACATGGACAGTGGGATTCAGTGCACCCTCAGCAACTTTTGCCAATGACACCAAGCTGTGTGGCACGGTCAACATACTGAAGGCAAGGGATGCCATCCAGAAGGACCTGGACAGGCTTGGGAGGCAGGCCCATGCAAACTTCATGAAGTTTGGGGGCAATCCCAAGCACAAGTACAGGCTGGGTGGAGAAGAGAGTTGAGAGCAGCCCTGAGGAGAGGGACTTGGGGGTGTTGGTGGATGAGAAGCTCAACATGAGACGGCAATGTGCACTGACAGCCCAGAAAGCCAACCACATCCTGGGCTGCATCAAAAGAAGTGTGGCCTGCAGGTTGAGGGAGGTGATTCTGCCCCTCTACTCTGCTCTCATGACACCCCACCTAGAGTACTGCATCCAGCTCTGGAGCGCCCAGCATATGAATCATGGAATTTTTTAGAGCTGGAAGGGGCCTCTAGAGATCACCTAGTCCAACTGCCCTGCTAAAGCAGGATTGCCTGGAGCACGTTACTCAGGACTGCATCCAGGCGGGTCTTGAAAGTCTCCAGAGAAGGGGACTCCACAACCGCCCTGGGCAGCCTGTTCCAGTGCTCTGTCACCCTCACTGTAAAGAAGTTTTTTCTCATATTTGTTTGGAACTTCCTATGTTCCAGCTTGTGCCCGTTACCCCTCGTCCTGTTACTGGGAACCACTGAAAAGAGTCTGGCTCCATCCTCCTTAAACCCACCCTTTAGATACTTGTAAACTTTAATAAGGTCTCCCCTCAGCCTTCTCTTCTCCAGGCTAAAGAGTCCCAGCTCTCTCAGCCTTTCCTCATAAGGGAGATGGTCCAGTCCCTCAGTCATCTTTGTTGCCCTACGCAGGACTCTCTCCAGTAGTTCCCTGTCCCTCTTGAACTGGGGAGCCCAGAGCTGGACACAGTATTCCAGTTGTGGCCTCACCAGTGCAGAGTAAAAGGGGGGGATGACCTCCCTTGACCTGCTGGCCACACTCTTCCCTATGCAGCCCAGAATTCCATTGGCCTGCTTGGCAACAAGGGCACATTGCTGGCTCACGGATAATTTACTGTCTACCAGGACCCCCAGATCCTTTTCTTCAGAGCTGCTTTCCAACAGGTCCACCCATAACCTATACTGGTGCCTGACATTCTTCCTCCCCGG
This sequence comes from Rissa tridactyla, assembly GCF_028500815.1. NCBI lineage: Eukaryota > Metazoa > Chordata > Aves > Charadriiformes > Laridae > Rissa > Rissa tridactyla. The sequence goes on from NC_071497.1 coordinate 55,942,808, forward strand.
GTGCAGGACCCTCCACTTATCCTTGTTGAACCTCATTAGGTTCTTCTCTGCCCAGCTCTCCAGCCTGTCCAGGTCATGCTGGATGGCAGCACGGCCCTCTGGGGTGTCAGCCACACCACCCAGTTTGGTATCATCAGCGAACTTGCTGAGCATACACTCTGTTCCCTCGTCCAGGTCGTTGAAGAATACGTTAAACAATACTGGTCCAAGTATTGACCCCTGCGGGACACCACTGGTTATGGGCCTCCAACTTGACCCTGCTCATTAATCACAACGCTCTGAGTCCTGTCACACAGCCAGCTCTCAATCCACCTCACTGTCCCCTCGTCTAGTCCACACTTCCTCAGTTTCCTAAGGAGGACGTTATGAGAGATGGTGTCAAAAGCCTTGCTGAAGTCAAGGTAGATGACATATGCTGCTCTGCCCTCATCTAGCCAACCAGTTATAACATCATAGAAGGCTATGAGATTGGTCAAGCATGATTTACCCTTGGTATATCCATGCTGACCACTTCCCATAACTTCCTGCTCTTGAACGTGCTTGGATATGACATCCAGAACAAGTCGCTCCAATGGATCAAGGATCCAAAGGATCCAACAGATCCAAAGGACATGGATCTGTTGGAGTGGGTCCAAAGGAGGGCTGGAGCACCCTGATCGACAAATATGATGAGAGTCCTGGAGCACCTCTCCTGTGACAACAGGCTGAGAGAGTTGGAGATGTTCAGCCTGGGGAAGAGAAGGCTTTGGGGAGACCTTACAGCGGCCTTCCAGTATCTGAAGGGGGGCCTACAGGAAAGCTGGAGAGGGACTTTTTACAAGGGCATGTAGTGACAGGATAAGGGGTAATGGCTTCAAACTGGAAGAGGGCAGATTTACATTAGATATCAGGAAGAAATTTTTCACTATGAGGGTGGTGAGGCACTGGAACAGGTTGCCCACGGAAGCTGGGGATGCCCCATCGCTGGTAGTGTTCAAGACCAGACTGGATGGGGCTTTAATTAACCTGGTCTAAGTGGGAAGTGTCCCCGTCCATGGCAGTGGGGTTGGAACTAGATAATCTCAGGTCCCTTCCAACCTAAACCATTCCATAATTCTATACCTCTCACATAAATGTTAGTTTGTCATTCACATATGCAGTTTTATTCTTGGAGCAACACGATCACTACTCGATTAAAAAAAAAAAAAAAAAAACACCACAACACTTTCAGTCAATTAACCATCTAAATATTTTTAATGGCTTGAGGAAAAAAAGATGAAATCTCAACAATTTTCCATAATATATAGCCTTCTCTGTAATGTCAGAATTAGTCTTATATTTATGTCCATTAACCACCCTAAAATTCCAGAACAGCTTCTAGATTTCAAAATGATCACACTATGATTGTTAGATTCTTTGTACATTCTTTCTTAACACACTGCCCACTCCTGGGAGAACTATTTTTTTTTTAATTTTTTAATTTTTTCTAATTTCTCAGATATAAGGTTAAGCAGCACTTAAGTAACAAAGGTGTAACATACACTTGTGCCAATCAACTCTGCTAAGATACTCTGAGATCAAATTTTATTCGAATTTATGGTTCTTTCTTGTTTCTCCCCGCCAACAGGCACAGAATTCTTTACTCTCTCTTGGAATTATTAATAATGTTATAATGGAAGTTTCAAAAAGTAGTACTTGGTAGGTACAATTCTATCATACACATTTGGCTTCACTGATTAAAAGACAACTAAAAGAAACTAGCTTCCAATTTCAACTATTTTGGCAAAATTAATGCCTATAACATAACGATAACAATCATAACTTGGAATCTACAGCTTACGAGCTTCAAGAAATCTCAGTCCTGAGCAGCAAAGTAGAAATATACTGCAACATACTGTTAAAAAAGTGATCGAAAGTGATATTTGAGACTTAGGAAATAACCAGTATGAAAAGTAGCAGAGACCTTGATATCTAAAGGCAGGAAGGGTTTGACTGAGTTGTTTTCCCCAAGAAAAAAAAAATTGTACCAAATTCTGCTACTGCAATCCGCTTCATTAGCTCAATACATGATAATAAAAAGCAAATGATGGGCAGATATCCAAAACTTAAGTTGTACCATTACTGCTCCAAGAGATCAGAAACAGTCGTGACAACTCCGACCAGAAGTAAAGCTTGTTGGTGAATTCTAAGAAAGTTGCAAACAACACAGCACAGCAGAACACAACCTGCTCAAAACCCATTATGAGAAATTTACTGGAGAACATTTGCTGTGGTTTCAGAGACCTTACAGTGAAATCACAGCACAACCTACATGTTCTGTACCACTATAAAATGTCTTTTGACTGTGTCAAAGTCTACACTTACACACACTCAAGTCTTCCAGTCTCATTCACCTCTTTTTCTCAAAAGCACTTCCCTTCAATGAACAAGGGAAGAAAGAAAGGTAGTATTTCCTCATTACAAGACTGTTTATCAGAAGGTCTTTTGTTCTGCCCAGGGTAAAGGTAAGGTCACGCAAGCTTTTCTTTCAGGAAAGAAAATCCCTGTGGGAGAACTGGTTAGCAGATGTAAAAAAAAAAATACTTAATAGCACAATGAATAGAGGACATTGCATTAGAAACTTCACAAGACCCTTATAAATACATTAAATGCAGGCCAATTCAAGACATGCCTGCAACACACCAGAACCATTCTCGAATAACAAACTGATGTTAAAAGTACCAATTTACAGGATTACCAGTTAATCCTGGATATTTAGTGAAATCCCACATCCAAAAGAAAAAACACTGAAATCTATCTAAAAGGTAACTACCGTTCAAGTTCTGTACTACATTCATGCTTTTATGAGACACTTGAAATCTTAATTTAATCCATCAACACAAATCCATTAACTCTAAATCAGTTCTGCAAAAGCAGGCATTTTGTGGGAATTTGCATGCAGACTCCGTTTCTCTGATGGTCTCTTGAGTTGTGGCAGACCTCTTCTATACCTCTTCTCAATACTTCTATTTAGCCATTTGTACCCTACTTAATCTTCTTGGAAATGGTTATACAGAACACAAGAAGACAATTCAAAGCAATTATTTCATAGGAGCTGATGAGCAATAATCAAAGATCAGGGTGAAACAGAATCAGGTTGCTGATTGATTTACAGCCATGAGAGAAAGACCGTTCATTTGAAAATTCTCGAATCCATGATTTAAAGAAACACTGACATTCTCAGCACCTAGAGCAGAATTAGAACAGTCTACAAGGTAAATATGTGATTCGGTGCTTGGTGGCCAAATGTTTGTGTATGAGCACATAAACTATAGGTAGTGTACATTTATCCACCAAACCGAAAGTCCCACTCATGCTTTTTAAAAACCTTATCTAGTCAGAACAAGCAACAACAGCAAAGAATATGTGAAAACACAGGCTTCAGACTGTGTTAACAATCAAAAACATGCTCTCAGAAGACTCTACGTACATACTCTGGTAGACAACATAACCCAAAATAAGATAACCTTACACAAAGTAACCAATGCTATTTGTACTAAAAAAATAAAACTACTTCTTGAGTTACCGTCTTATCACTGGACTGGTGAAGACACACCCTTTCGTCAATGCTATTCCACCTCAGTAGACAGTGACACTTCCATACAGTTTCTGGTTTTATGATCCATGCTCTAGACACAAGTAAAAGCCCTCTCATCTTTGGGGGAAGCTGGAAGCAGTGGGCACTAAGAAAATTCCCTAGCTGTGTCTGAGGAAGACAGGATTCCACACGCTTCCAGGACACTGCTGCACCGGAGGTCTTTAAAGCATACATGAAACGGTTCGGGGATAAAGATAATTTTAAAATCAGTTCAACTCTATAAATTGAAGGACAGTGAGCACTGCTATCTGGAAGGCTCTTTTTCCTTTTTTTCATCCCGAGAATACCATTCCTACATATCACACACAGCTGATTATCACATGACCACATCACATCACAACTATCACTCACACAAACTGAAGTGGATTGGGTTCCACTCCCTTGTTGATTAGCATTTTCAAGGTATTTGGAACGCTTATCTAGGGTACCAAGAATGTGTTGATACTGTTTCTAATTAAACTGTTCAGCTACAACCATACATGGATAAATTACAATACTATTCCCAAAAAAGCAACCCTGCAAGTAACTCCATTTACTTGAACAGGGCGATTGGCTATAATTACTTTGTACAATCAGGGATATCACAATTCGGCCTATAATAAAGTCAGTATTTAAGCACAAACACATAAAAATCATATTCTTAGGGAACTTTCGAATCAAATTCTGACCAGTCAATGAATGAGGCTAGACTTCCTGTCTTTTTCTACGCATTAAAGTCTTCACTTGAAATTTTATAGTAAAGGTGTTGTATTTCTGGTTTATTAATATTAATTGAAAATATAAATAAAAACATGAAAATATAAATATAAAAATTCTAAACTTATAAGAAAGAAAACACCCTGAAGTGGAAATATCTTTAATGTAATTAAAAATAAGCCCAGTTAATGCAATTAAGCTCGAAGTTACGGTAATTTTTTACTTATGTAGATCTTCATTTAAAGGACTTAGAACATACAAAATATTAATCATAATTCACTGATCAGTACTCTTGGAACACAGGCAGAGATGAAAGGAGGACTGAGTTTTCTAGTCATTTTTATTTTTAGATTTTACTTTGGTAGGCATAAATATAAACTGCGTATAATTTATTTAAATTAATTTGCAGTGATTTGAACTAATTTGATTTAACTTTCTGTATTGCACATAAAAGAAATTAGGAGGACGAGTTTGCATACCAACAGTCCCCACAAAGAAGCAGTGGCAATTTGTATGCTATACAAAGCACATAGTACAAAAGCCACAAAAGAAGCAAGTGCTGTGAAACATGAGTGTTGTTATGCCCAGATGAACATGTCACAGCCTTAAGTTTATTCTCTTAGATGCAAGTTTCCTAACTTGACTCATATAACTATCAGTTGAGACAAAGTTCAGTTCTTCAGCTGCTCAAGTTTTCAGATTCAAGACCCCTTGAAGTTATGCAAATTCTATATCAGGTTTAGTTTCACCAAATGTTTACACTTGTTTTCATACGTAACAGGTAACAACTTCTGCATAAAATGAATTAATTAATACTACACACCACAGAAAGCTCTTTGCAACATCCCTACATACTCACAATATATTAAACTTTAGTTTCTTCTTTAACACAATTGAACACCACAGATAGATGTCATCTCCTCTCTAAAACTGTTTCTGCAATTAAATGATCTATTAAACGATCCTGAAAATCCTTCAAACTGTCATTTCTGATTTGCCACTCTGCTTCTATTCTCTTCATTTTCTAACCCATTTCGTGAAACAAAAAATCCTTAAGAATACCATGGTACTACAGATTAACATAACAAGTATAAAAATTGCAGTTAACAGCTCACTTGAGATTTTTATTACATTTATGTCTACATAAAATTGAAAAAAACCTACATAAATGAGAAAACAGCTGAAGGGCAAAATCAAACTGTTGTCTTTATTAGATGCAAGTCTAATGTCTTTCAGATAAAATATTTGTAGGTGCAACAGTCAATCAAGATTTCAAAAGCAAAAATGGAAAGTATCCTAGCCTTCCTTTAATTTTATGTATCAACTGCTGCCTTGACTTAGTCAGCCTGTCACATTGAATGCATTATTTTATTATTTTAAGTATTTCAGAGCATTTGATTAATTTGGTAGGCATCTGGTCATCAGAGCAAACCTTCTTGAATGAAATACCTTTTTTTTTTTCTTCAGAGGTTGCACTCTTGCATAAATATGATTAAAAGTATTTTAATACATATTTAATTATGATGGACTAATATACACTATGTTTTTTTAATATTCACTATTAAGTGAATTGCAGCCATGCAGCTTACTTTACATTTTCGTCTTTTAAAGTTACCTTACTATAAAACTCAGACTGTATTTTAGCAGACAGCAGTTGCAAAGTAGAAGATCATAGAGGCCTTAGACTCCACACCATGGAAATAATCAGAAATTGTAGTTTAAAAAAAAAAAAAAAAAAAAAAAAAAAAAAAAGGTGAATGTGTAAGTCAAACTGACCATAAAGTCCATCACCTTTATTCTTAAGAACTACAGCATCATCTTCTAAATGCCATTCTAAGCTATTAGCTGGACCAAAAATATTATGAAAACAACCTACTCACATAAAAATGTTGTAGAAGACATTAAAGTCAAATACCAAAAATCTTAGGAAATGCCAGAGATGGTTGTCTGTGAAACTAGCTCACCTATCTTACATTGCTGTTACAATAAAAATCTCTGTATGAGTATGCAGTTTTCCCATAGAAATCCAGTTTCATTCACTGAATACAACGGAACAAACAGCTATTTGAAATTTTCTCTTCACTAGTCAGTATCTGATTCTACATTTTATTTGCTATTTACTGTTCGAAACATGGTTCTGTAATAAGGATTATTGTTTGGTAGTTTCCCAGTCGTCACACAGATCTTTGTAACTGGTACTAACACATAATTAACAGCAGGAGTAGACAACTAACTTCCTTGCAGATGCGCACAGACTAAGGCTCAGTGATGTGCCCGGGCAACTTCTTTAAAGTGATCAGTACAGATCAAGGAACTGGGTTCTGTTCCCAGCTGTAGAAAAGCATGTACACACGTGCCTGCATACCTCAAGACAGATCCCTTTCTGTCCTACCTTCTTCCTGAAGTTCTGGACCTAGGAACTGTTACACTGGGTGAGACTGAAATCATAAGTCCCATTTAGCCTGTCGTCCAAATCTGACTCTGGCATTCAGACACAAAGACCCTGTTCCCCTAGTATAATCTATTGGCTTCTGAAGAACAGCAGTTTTGTAGATTTCCATTTCTCCACATGCTTTATGTCCCATTCCGTTTAGTGTATTAGGTCATCATCAGCAATAAGAGGCCTGAGCAGCTTCAGGCCACAGTTTTCTAACATAATATTTTCTTAAACCATACAAGTTTACATTACGTGACTTCAAAAGCTCCCCATGTAGCAAAGCATGTATCTCCAGAAGTTACCTGCTTCCTGAATTGTATAGGTTACTGCAGTATCTAGGGAAATCAGGGTACATCAAAGAAAAATGTGTAAGGTCTTTTTTAGCCTGCAGCAAACAATGCCATGCCTCAGTGCCACTTAATTTTTAGAGATTAGTGAACAAGTCTTTCCGAAACTGCCCATTCTCTTCCCTCACAAAAAAAAAAAAGTTTGGATACACACTCATTACAGAACATGTAAACCTGAATAGTTTTAAAATGCTGCACAGCTATAATCAATCAATACAAAATCTATATGTCAGAGCAGCCATAATGCACGAAATGAAAAATCTATCTACACAAAGATCCTGTTCCCAGCAAATGTCAAAAGCGACTGTACAGAGAAATGTTTAAATACAGCATGAAATCTTTGCTTAATCTGAGTAATGTATCACAACGAGTTGCTGCTCCAAGACTACCAAAGCCAGATGCAGTTCCTATGTTCCTCTAACAGATTCCTTTGCCGATGTTGTCCAGTTTCTCCCAGAATCCATGCAAAATTTTAGAATCCACAATGAATGGTGAGGCATTCATACCATGAAAGGAACCACCACCTCCTGTTTGTTTTGAACCTGCTAAGGCTCTTTATTCAGTCTCTACCTGTACTGGAAGACCTAGTGAGCTATCACTCTTTAGTCACCTTTCCATGCCAGTCATCACAGGTCTTTATCATAGCCCCTTCCCCTTATTTGACACTCTTTGCGATTGAAAAGTTAGAGCTTACTTACAAACAATTTTTAAAAGAAAAATGCAAATTTTTCACCAGTCCCAGTGTCCCTCTCTGAACCTTCTCCAATTCCCTATTGCTTTTACTTCTTACTCATTTCCTGTAAATCTCAGAAATAATTTTTGAATGATCCTATCATAAGTCAATGTCACTCGCCCAGTCTACAATATGTATCAGTTTGTTTCACAGTAAAAACCAAAAGCGTCAAGGCATGCATATAAACAGTTCTGTACTTCGCAAGTTGGAAAAAGAGGAAAGGAAAAAAATTAGTGACGACTTTCTCAAATTAAACTATGGGGAAATTCAGGAATAGTAAATGTAATTATCCAGGTTGAAACCTGTCTTTCTGAGATGTGTTTTTAAGACTGCAGGTTCACAGGTCTTTACTTTCACATCTCAGTGACACATGCCATCTTACTGTTCTCAGCAATAGTTTAAAAACAGCTCAGAAAAACAGTCATGTAACTATATGCACATAAAATGCATATGAAAAGAAAATGTACAAAAAAATTCAGAATTCGGTCCTGATACAAGATATCTAATTATCAACTTTCAACAGCATTCCTTATACAACATGGTTAATAGCAGGCTATAAAACATGGGCTGCCAGACCAAGAAACATGCCTGATTATTCCCATGTTCGTAAGTGGCAATCTAGAAACAAAAAGAGAGGTGCAGTCTTATTGCAAATAAAACTAATTACTGCATGAGAAGAATCTTCCTATAGACTAATGGTTTTTATCCCTTAGTTAGATCTCACCCTTAAAAGAATAAACTCTGCTCCTCCTCAACAGACATTCCTCACACCTCTGGAGGGTAAAAGCCAGTGGACGCTTTGGCTAAAGTGGATTTATATGCCCGCTCACTGGCCAACACGCTGCTACCAAGTATGATTTAGCATTGGTACACTTTGTCTGCTTCACCCTTCCCAGAGGTACTAACCAGGATTCCATGTTCTACCCACCCACTAACTTTCATGAAACTTCTGGAGACTCAGCTGGCTTCAATATTTGTAACTTTGTATCAAATTTGGCTAAGAAGTTAAAATTTAAAAGTCACTGATTAAAAGAAGCTATGACAAGAACAAGCAACAGCACAGAGGAGACAAGAGATACCGGCAATGAAAATCTAACAAACCAAAAGATTAAGCCTCATTTTCATAAGCTTCACCAAGCTAAAAATGCCAGTACCAAATCACATTCTAAGAGAAAAAAAAGAATATACTATTTTGTTTCTTAAGAATTCCTCAGAGTGCTAGAAAGCATTCCCTGTTTGCAATCACACCATAGACAGATAAAAGACACACAACATTAAGTAATAAAACACAGTAGGCAAGTCAATGTTTTTCACTTTGCTGGAGGTTTGTCCTTCAAACATCTTACATATGGAAATATTGAAAATATTACCTTGAGCTAGTCTTTCAAGCCGTTTCCCATGCTCTGGAGGAATAGCATACCTAAAATTCACATAAAGAAAAGGATGAAATGCTTACAGAAATAATTACTACACAAGCCACGATTCACTTACGATAAATATCTAAAAATACAGAAGCCAAAAAGATTAAAGACTGAGAAATTATGCAGGAAAAATAAATCACTGAGGAAAAAATACTGAGGTGTTTTGGAGAAAACATTTTAGCTTATTTCTAGCTTAAACATTATAACACATGGCTCAAGAATGTCAAATCATGCATACTGACAGTATTTGATTATGATCACAGCAATCCAATTAAAAAAGACACGTATACTTTCATTTCCCAAATGAAACAAAACCACATAAAATAAGTTTAATTTAGACAGGTTTAGTTCCTTTGAATTATACTGGGCTTCACAAGACACAACAGTTCAACAGAAAAACAGGAGTATTAAACATCTTTATTTTTTCCTATAGCCAATGCTGTGGAACAAGAAGTTACTTGTCTGTAAAACCATTACAGTGAGAGTTAAAAAATTACTTAAGAAATAGACTTTCTTTAAATTAAAGAATTGTACATAATTTGGAATCACTCTTTTCTTACAATAAATTATTTTTTAAAGATTCCATATGCTATCTGAAACAATTCAGTAACATTATAAAAGAACTGGAATTAACCTGATATTATTTTTGATATTTATTACAGGTAAAAATTGAAGATTACTGAAAAGCTGTAATTTCATTCTGCTTTACTGAACACTTTGTTATTCACATATTTACTGCACTTCATACTACACTATACACTGCCATACACTGTAGATATTAATTAGGCTTTATTATTTCCTTTAACTGCTTCAATATGTGATATAATAGGCTTTTGTTTCAGTTAAACGTGGCAACAGTATTGGATTGATGCTTCTCTATACAAAATAGTTCAGAAAAGGAGAAAATGCATATTCAGAGGTACAATAAAGTCCAAATACACATTTTCAAACTAAGTCAACATACAGCTTTTTTTTTTTTTTTGCTACACTGTGAACACAGATCTCATTCATCTCCACTGACAACTCACTCAGAAAACACAAGTGAAGGACCCTAGGCTCCTCATTTTGCACAAGAAATAAACATGCCCCTACCTCAAGCTCTCATTTGCACACAGACAATTTTACTGTATTACAACTGAAACTGCTGCACAGAAGCAGGAAGACCCTTCCATCACAGAAGTCAGTGCTCTAAGTTGAACTGTAGCAGAACCCATGCCTACTGACAACTCACTCCAAATGGTATTAAACAAAAAGAGACCTTCAGCTTGACTCTGCTCAGTGTTTCCAGTTTTAATCGGAATTTCACTGTCTTAGAAAAATGGATTTTGTTTCTCTCCATTTGTACTTCAAAAGCGTTTGTGCCTGTTCTCCACTCTGTATTACACATGCATCAGCACATACACAGTAATCTAAACTATATGCTTTCAGACACCAGCAGAGACAAATGCTATGTATAGCATTATATACTGTACAGTATGTCATTAAATACACAACTCCATAAAGGAAAACATGGACAGTGTTTATGTCAAACAAAAAAGTCAAACTGGAGACACTTTACTTTACTTTACCTGTCTCTAACTGGACTGGTATTCTTACAAAAGTACATGTTACTATGTTTTTGTGATAATATGCAGCCACACGCTTCTGTCTGTACACGTAAACATGTAAGTACATATCAATATTACAAAAACGCAAGACTGGACAACTGAGCTCTCAATAATTCTCTCGGAAACATAAAACTGGACACGATTTAATTGGGCTAAAGCTATTTATCCAGCTAATCTAAAATTACCAAGAAATAATTCATTAAATGCAAGTTGGTGCTTTTCATCATTGTCTTCATTTGGGGTCTGTGATAAGATCTACTCTTCAATCCTTTACTTGTTCCCACTGTTGCCATTGCTCTTTTCTCACAGCTAAGAAGAGGACCAAGGAAAGGAGACCACTGTAATGGAGTAGTACAACAACTGCTAATCCATTACAGTAAAATACAAATTTTACTTTGCATGGCAAAAGAAACAGAATGCAGTACAGGGAAAAAAAAAAAAAAAGGGATTTTACTCAAGTTCAGTTACATTAGGAATGTTTCGATGTTGCACAGAGATGCACCCATATACCAACCGGCCTAAAAAAATTGCCTATTCTCCTTCAGTTTTCCTTTAAGCTGAAAATGAAATCTTTAGTAAAACTCACTTGCAGATATTAACAAAAAGCATGTGGACTACAGATGAAACTGCTTCATTAAAAAAAAAAAAAAAAAAAACAAACCCAGAATAAAATATAGGCTTCAGACAGAGAAATAACAGACATTTCAGAAGACACAAAGTAAACTAATACTGTATCTTCACAGCAATATATTGTTTTTCAGATTTCCCTTTGAGGGACTGTTGCAGAAACGTTAGACAACATAAAATAATTCTACTACATAAAATGTGCTTACAGAAAATTGCACTAAAAACACTTAGAAGAACTCAAATATCTTGAAACAATTCTACTGTTGCTTTCTTCGTTGCTACACCAGTTTTGTGAATGGGGGGAGGGAAGGCCCTCTTTTTCTCTAATCCTGTATTTCCAAGGGCATTTATTTCTCAGAATGCAGATGAAGAAAAACATTGGCTAAAAACATATAAGTAGGCAGAAACTAGAAAGAACTAGCAGCAACAAATAGTTGCACATGAATTGCAAGCATCTTTATCCACGCGTTCAGAATTCTCCAGAAAAGTAAAGACTTTATTCAGAATTTGTTTTCAAGTCATCCCATCCATTAGCAAAGTAACTTTGAGCACCATCTTCTTTAAAATTCAAGATCACAGAATGACAGAAAAGTTTAGTCTGGAAGGAACCTGAATGTCATTTAGTCCAATCTCCTGAGCAACATACAGCTAACTTATCAGTTAGTTAACTAACAGATCAGTTTGCACAGGGTTAGCATATAGTCAAGCTTTGAAAAGTTCCAAAGATGAAGACTCAGCAGCCTCCCTAAGCAACCTGTTAAAATGTCATTGTGAATTGTTTTTTCCTTCTATCGAACTGAAATGCCGTTGTTGCAAACTGTGATTACTGCTACCTTTCCTTTGTTATGTCAGTGCATCACTGAGAAGAGTTTGGTCCCATCTTCTCTATAATCTCCCTACACAACAGACTACAACCCCAGACCATATATCAGAACATATAATTTTTACAGAAAAATGAATAAGTCAACAACTGTACATAAGTAACAATCAGCTTGTGTTTGCTTGCTCAAATAATTAATGAGTTGTCCTGCAAAAAACCTCTCCCCTTAATTTATCTATACACTTCTTACATTTTGCATAAGAACCCTCTTGCCCTAATCCAAACTGTTACTTTTCGTAAGAATAGAAAAGTGAAGTTCAACATTAAAAATAAAGAGTACTGACAATCCAGAAAAGTTTAGCAGTTCTCAGGAAAGCATCCCATATGGTTGGAAAAATGCCACAGATAACATTTTCAGAGATACTATATGCATTTGGGCTTTAAAGAAAAAGATTTAAATAAGCATGAAGCTTCTTCAAAGGAAAACCTCCACAGATAATTTGCCACCCAGCGCCATTATGGGCATCAATGCAGGGAAAATAAAATCTGTATAGAAATGTATCAGAAGCACTGAAATATGCGGTATTGTTAAAATAGATGCATTCACATTATCCACAGTTACTAATGAGTGAGGCAAAAGAAAACAATTTGAGTCCTGACATCTGTCGATATTCTAAATAAAGAACATAAGTATACGGTTTTGGTTTCTTGGGTGGACTTTTTTTGAGAATATCAAAAATTAAATTAATTTTCTCTCATAGCCAAAGATCTTGCAGAATAGAAGTCCATCTTTTCGCTGACAGTTAATATCATCAATAAAACAAATGTAAATACTAACACAGACAGTTCCATGTATTAAAACACATTAAAGTAGTCAAAATTTTCTTTCCTGCCTTTCTGGTAACTTCACAGACCCTACTCTGCCATGCTGCGTTTTACAAATTGCACCTTTCACATAAAGGAGGAGGGTTGGAATGTTTTGTCACTTGTACTGCTTTTTGTGCAACAGGGTAATTGGTTATGCAGTAGAATTTCATAAAGTGCAGGCAATAGATAAATTTGAAACTGAATTTGAATCCACTTAGTTTTAACACATGCACAGGATCACAATGACTATAGATGGAAGGAAAACTGGTGATCCTTGTCAGGTGCTCAGTTAAGTGGTATGTTTCACAAGTGGGGCAACTTTTACAACAGCGCTATTCAAAGTATGAACATAAAAACAAATCAAAACCAAAGATTCATTGCTTTACTGTGCCCAGCCAAGCAAGATGGTCATCAGACAAGCAGCCTTTTGCATTCACCCAATTATTCTCATCTCAGTGACAAGAAACAGAATGTGAAACATTGACTTCCATTCTTCCTAAGCCAGGTACACACATAGATAACGGATAACACCATCTGCTGCCAGCTAATTTGGTGTAATGCTAAATACTTAAACAAACTACTTCTCTGAAGCCCATGTTATATATCGACAGGGGAACAATAGCTGATGATTTTTCCTGCTAATTAGTATTTTTCACTGCATACCCATAAAATGTTGTTACAACTAAACTTACAACAGTAATTTTTTCACAATGAACCTAATTCATTGATTTCACAGTTGACAACAGGCAATTTGCAACCTCTGCATTGTATTAAAATAATGCTGTTTATCTAATTCCAGACATTGGGCCCAGAATCCCATGTCACTTTCTACAAGCAACACTAATTTGCTCTACTATCTATTTGGGTGGTTAGTATTTGTTATACAAACATGCCAAATGTTACAAGTATAAACAAACTGAAATCTCATAAACTTAATTTAGGAAGTCAATACATTTGCCATTTTGGGATGGGAAATTTCAAGGTCTGTTACCATCTAAAAAATTTCCCTAACTAACCTAAATATTTCAAGAAACAAAATCCTATTCCACAGAGGGGCAGGGGGAATTAAAAACAACAACAACAACAAAAAAAAAAAAAAAAAAAAAAAAAAACCACCCTCTCCTGTTCTTCTAATTACCATGTCTTACTCAGCAAAGTTCTCTCACTTTATGGAGAATGTTCTAACTACCAAATAATTTCTCGGTTTCAAGCACACCAATAACCCTTTCAGATTGCTGACAAACCACTATACCATGTGATTATAGCTACCTTTTAAAAAACAGAATCCCTAGTCTGATTGTAGTCATCTCTGTGACTACTAATATTCTTATTTCTAACTTTTCTGATAATTTTCAGCAAGAAGTGTGGCTAATCCTCTCTTCTCTCATTTGAGCATAACTGTCTCCCCACCTCTCATGGAAGTTTTATACTTTACTCCCACTTTTCACACCAAAAGTTTGCACTTCACCGTGATTTTCTATATCTGTTGTTTTTCCTAGACATAGAACATAACTAGGAAACATGTCAGTTCTGTCAATGGTACGCCTAACTTGTGCAAAGGTAGCGAGAATCTTCCACTCATGCCGAACTCTGCATCACCTGGACAGATTTTGACCACTCTTTGTCAGCTGCTGATCACACCGTCAAGACCTAGCTGAGTCTCTTTTAACCTGTTTACTTCATTACCACTTATGTTCTTAAATAGTACAATGTTAGTCTAAGTCTGAGTATGCTTTCCCTCTTTCACTTTTCCTATCTGTAATTTTGTCTAATACTAATATCAGAATAACCATTTTTATCCCACCATACACATAACCCCCTTACTATTTCCTCAGCTACTGGGATTCCAAATCTGAAAACCTTCACATGAAATCATGTTTTAAACATTTCCACAGCCGCTACTGTTTAACAATCTATGCTCATTTTTCCACTTCAAAAAGGAGGGTGAGCAGCTATTGGTACATATTCTACACTGGTAAATCCATAAAAACAAGTTCTAGCCATGGCAATCAAGAGGTGAAGTTGCCCACGGCAAAAATTTTAGGTAATCTGGATATCAGACTTCTCGCCATCCTGTATCCACTGAACTCCTGAAAAGAATTCCTGGACCTAAATCACCTGCTTTATTTTGAATTTCACCATAGATCCATTTCACCCTAGTCCCCTTACAACCTAAATAAACTGCCAGGTTCAGCCTCACTCTCCTACTCCACCTAATTTTGGCTTTCTAAGCATTCTCATGAATGAAATTAAAGTTAATGTATGCCTAAATACTGGAGAAAGGTTCAAATTCCACAAAGACTGCCACAGCAGTCACATTCAGCTGCTGCCTACAAGTTCTCATTGGGGCTCTCAGGTGGAAATGGCTGCATTCTCACAATTCAGAGAAAACACACTGCCTATCATGCTTCTTCATAAAGTATTCTTTGGTTCTCCATAAGACCAATATTGCTGCCTTGAAGAACTACATACATACCCAGGAAAATTAAAAACATGTATTACTACTGTATGTGCCAGAGTAGTTGGTTTCACTAAGGATGCATTTGTCAACTCACTTTAAATTTTTTAAGAGCAGACAAGATCTTTACTATCTGTATCCTAAGATTCAACTCATCCTCTACGTTTTTGAGGAAACTATTATACTAATATCACATTACCACAAGAATCATTTTACTGATATGGGAACAGCATCAGCATAAAATATTGCAGCATTCTTCCAGCAAAAGCGCATGCATCACAACAAATAAATCTTTAACTGTCTGTCTTTCAACTTTTTTTTAGTGCTGTATTTCTCAACAATATGGGCCAATGCGGTCCAGAAAATGAAGCTATATCCACCACTATTTCTTCAAAAGATTAAGAAGTTAGCGTTTAATGATTTTGTTCATTCCAAAGTGTAAACAAGTATCTGTAAAGTAGAAAAGAGCATTTTTCATATTATCAACACATATCTTCTTCAAAATACTTAAAGAAAAAGTTTTCTTCGCCTCTATCCATTGCATCTAAGGACTTCAGGGTTTAAGTAAATGTCTCCTACTTGGAATTTTACAATATGCAGTAAGGGTTTCTTTAAATAACACTTTCAAATTCCTAAGAAGCTAAAATAACTTTTATGCAATCATTGTTTTAGTTAAACTTGTCATATCATCTTACAGCATTTTGGAATTACCTATCTTTACACACATTTACACCCATTAATCAATTCAAAACACAGACTTGCATTACTGCAATAGGTGGTGGTCACCTTCTCTGTCTAAACGCAAGAGATCCACTACAGAAGAAAAGCAAGCAAACATAAAGCAATGACCTAAGAACCAGCAGCTGACAAATTTACCATCTTCTCAGTTTAAATACATGATGTTGCGTCAGTCTTTGGTTTTTGTATGGGTATAAAAAATACCCAATAATGTTTCATGGAATTACCAGCTACAAAATTTTCAATCTAAGTTTGGGTAACTAGAAACTGCCAGAACCGAACTAAGCACAATATATCTTTTATGTATCTTTCTAATGATTTTACATTCTCCTCACAGGTATTTTGAAAAAGATAAGGCCTTATGATCAAAAGGAAAACACTTTTCTCATATACTTTAAGATACACATATACCACAATCTATATGTATAACATTAAACCTACTTGTCTCTCTCGTAAGGCTGTTCAATCAAAAATCTAAGATTATGGAAAAAGGACAGCTGAAGCTTCCTATTTAGGAAGTACCTTTAACAGTAAATCTTATCTCCTACTGGGCCCCCTGAGTCAACAGTAGAGAATATGACTGATTCAAAAAAGTAATTAAATACACGTTTAATACAAAACATGTTAGGTGGTCCCAAAGGATAACTGAATCAAAGAAAAATATTTCAAAGAGGTCTTACAGAAGTTCCTTCAAATAGTCCTGGGGTTCCCAACTCATTAAACTTCTCATATGGAAACATTACAGTCTTTTTCTGTTGAACTCAAATAAGCCTTACTACTCATTAGTCTTTTCCTTTAAAATAAAAGAATGCATTACTGTGATGTTATTTCCATCACAAATCTTGCATATTTCATAGCATTCTCAGCTTAAAAAAAAAACAAACAAAAAAAAACCAAACTACTATCTTAGCTTTTCAGTAAAGCTTATCACTGTGAAGCAATTGTACCCCATCTGTTTGGTTTAGCCAGCTGAAACAGAAAAATGAAATAATCTTTCATGAAAATTTAAACTTGCCATGACTTTGGCTCCCCAAAATGAAGATAATTAATACTGTAGAGATCCATGTCTTCAGTGTGCCATGCAAATGTTGTTTTCCACATGCCAAAATATAGATATGGTGTATTTACACCCTCAATAGAAATTCCACAGTCTTCTCCTACAACATCCAATATTGTATTAAGATGGGCAATATTCCATTCCTCAATACCCTGAAAAAGATACACAATAGATGTATTAATAAATTTATGAAGTAAATCAATTTTATATAATAGTCTCAGTCAAAAGATACACACCTGATCTAGCCCTTCAAAAGTTTGTAAGCACTTTAGAATGTAGTTGAAGTTACCTGAAGAAAAATTCTCTTGACTTAGTACGAGCTAGATCAGCTTTTAAGTCTGAGATGGTCAGAGCAGAGAACATAATGGAAGTTCATATCTGCTTAACAATTAATACATCAAATCTAACATGGATTAAAACATCACACACAATAGAAATAACAGCTGCCAATAAAAGTCTTTGATGTGCTGATAGCTGAAAGCCGCTAAGTTTCACTGGACCTATCTATGCTCTTTTATTACTTACAAAGTAATACTAAATAGTATGAAAAACGATTTAAAAATTTAATTTACATGCATTAAGTTACCATTTCTCTGAAAAGTATAAAAAATAAAACCATAGCATCACTTCAGAGGTATTTCTAACCATAATGATATACTGCGTAAGAAATATATCACAGAAGAAATCTATTGACTTCATGGGATTTCAGCTGTTTCCTTATATTACTGCCTATCAAACCTGTATATTAAAAGCATTCAGAAAGCCATGGCTGTAGTTTTTGTTGTATTTCAGATTCATGCACAAAGTGCAATTCTAATTTCAGGTCATACAGCATGTAAGAGTCAGAATAAGCAAGATCAAAGCTACAAAATTGAAGAGAAAGAGACTAGACTTCATTATAACAGATTGTCACCTCTAGGGAAGATATTAGCTGGTGCTCAAGCAGTCAGAAGAACAACAAATATAATTAAAACTATTACAAATTCAATTCTGGCAAGTTTCTTTATTGGGAAGAGAGCCCCTAAACATGCTCTTAAGCATGACCTGCTCTACATCCCCCATCACTGAACTCTGCACAGTTCTGGTAATCTTACTTAAATTTGGGGAAATTGATGGAAGACTGCAGTCCTGATGCAGCTGATTAAGACTAAGAAACATGGTGACACTCACTAGTTGGGCAGGTGGTGAAGTAAGAAGTTATGAACATTTAATACTCTCAGTTTTCACTTCCCTGTTTTTTTGAGATTTTTATGTCAAGTGTTACATATGCAGCAACCAAAATTGATATAACAAAATGGTAAATTCTGTGTGAAGTTCACACTTCCCATTGAACAAGTGCTTTAGACTGCCTCTTATGACTATTGCACTTAGTAAGAAAAACTACCTGTAAATTATCCAGACTTACACAAAGGAGTAAAGGACTTTTAGAGAACGAGTTCCCTCCAGACAGCAAGTTATGTTCCTTTGCTTAAATGGAAGCTTTGGCTTTGATAAATTTGTGTGACATAAAGGCAATTGCAATTAAAAAATAATAAATTTAATATGATGGCCATTAGCAAAGAAAAAAAACTAAACACCAATATGCAAACAAATAGTAGATGCTAGCAAAATTTGCACCTTTGAAATCTAAAAATCATAATCATCAGCGAGGTAATAAATCTGTAAAATAGAAAATTTGTTTGGAGAAACAATTTTAACTAATTATTCCTCAAATTAATTTACAGATTTTTTTAAATCACATAAATTTTGCACAGTCAAAATTTGTCCACAGTCAATTCAGAGAAATTTAACACAGCAAAACAAGAGCAGTGACTCAATTACATAGGCACAGAGACACATACAGGGTTAGAAGACAACAATAAATACACTAGATAAAAATCGAGTGTTAGTCTAGGCAGTATACTTTTTCAGACAGTGTCCAAAAGCGGACAAGAAACAGTGTAAGCAAAACAGTACTTCCTCAAAATACTCTTCCAGCCTGAAGCAATTTTCAGATTGAAGGTTTCTCCAGACAGTTACTATCCTTCTACTTAACATTACCTTTTTACCAATTCATTCATCCACTCACCTTTTTGCAGCCGTTTGCTTTTAGCAACCATAAAATCCTGAAATCTTACTCTTCTCTTAATAAGAATTAAGTGATAGTTAAAAGACTAAATTATCTATTTTTATTTTTTTTTTTAAACACCATATCTCATCTTTTCACCCTCTGTTAAATCACCAAGCAAACTGCTAATAGTTTGTCCCTATAAAATCAAAGCAAATCCCCACATGGAGAACAAAACCAGGAGAAAAAGCTTACTTCAAAATATTAAACTTACAAAGTACACAATCCACAACCTCTAAAATCTAGACACATCAGCTATTTCAATTTCCCAAAGACTATTTTGGAGAAGTAGTCTTAGCTGAAAAGGAAATGTTCACTGAAACTGCCTGAAACACTAAAATCACTCTGATTCCTTTTAACTCTTCCTACATCCCTTGAACTTAAAAAAAAATAAAAATAACAAATTTGTTTTATATTTATGCCTATTATGCCTAGACTGTTACAATTAATTATTATAAAGTTATTATTAAAGGTGTTACTTTCCCTCACAGATATATATTTTTAGTATTACCAAATATTAAGTAAAATGCTTCCATTAATTTTTAAGTAAAATATCAATTCTAACTTTTCCAATAGTTATGTAACTGTTTTAAACTTTAGAATTGCAACGCACACTAAAAAGACCACAGAGCTGTAAAAGAGCAGTTTAACAGGTCAATACATAATAGTACTTCTCAAAATTTAAGTATATGTTATCAGGTTATGATATATTTAATAACCATTATTAGAACAGCAGTACACATATTACTTGACCATGAGGTGTACCTGGCAGTTTACAACATGAAAAAAAATTTAGACACTGTAATCTATTCAATGTTAGGTAATATCTAATATTTATTCTGCTCACAGTATTGCAATAATATCAGAACACTATAATAATTTCAAGGGAGTGTGTAAAGAAAGTTTTTCCAATTTATCCTCATTTTTGATGGCAAATTCTTAAACCAATACCTGTCATCTTTGACAACAGAACCATATAATCCACCATCAGGAACAAAGATGAAAAATAACATATTTTTCTTTCTTTACTATAGCAAAGAAATACAGGCTTGAAACATCTTACCATCTATGGTTCCTGCTACGCATCTTAGACTTGCCTTTTATTTCTTCAGAGAAATATTGTAAGGTACATCACAGTTTATATAGAAGACCACTATTCCAATCTTCACTAATTTTGTAGACGATTCAAACTTACTATAAATTACTATCAAGAGTTTTTATGACTCTCTTAACAGCATCTGAACCAGCTTTTAATGCAATGTGGAGATAAAATGGGACACTTGAGAAGCAGCTCTCAAATATCTGAACACTTGCACAGTTTGGAAGAAGCTGACCCATTCTTTTCTCAAAGACACAAAGAAAAAAGGAGCTTTCAGTATATTGGTAAAAAGTCAAGGTCTTAAGCAGTAACCTCTTTGCAAGTAACAGTAAAATAGGCTCCAGATGAAATTCTTTTTATCCATTGCCTTTTTTTAAAGTACTTATAATAGTGACATGATACTATCCTTTGCACTTTAGTTTAAAAAAAAAATCAGCCAACAGTGTGATGTATTCTATTTTTATGAACACAATTTCTGTATGTATACTTTAATACACACAATCCTTTTTCAGTGTTTAATTTTTCCTGAGATTATCTCATGGATTTATTTCAACACTAACCTGGAAAACAAGACATGTGTTCTACAACTAGGATTAAAAAGCCCCTATGACTGAGTGTAACAGCTCAAATAATAAAGAGTAAAAAAGCTAATTAAGTGACAGAGTGAAAAGGAGTAGGAGAAACATACAGAAAAATTTGTGCTTGGTCTCACCCACTCCTCTCTCCACACACCCACCCACTCATACCAATGAACATAATAAAAAACCTGCCAGGTTTTAGTGTTTCTTCAAAGTGCATAAAATACAGATAGAAAAACGCTATGAACAGAATCTCTGCACCATAAACACACGGATTAGGAAATACAAACAGTCTCCCCCATTTGACCTGTTTTTTCTTCTTGGTATCTTTTTGGATATAACCATTGCTTTGCAGCACCCTTCTGAAGCAAGAAGATTCTCTTTGGAGACGAATACTAGAGCCAAACACATAAGCGAAGGAATGCTCACACTGATCTCAACTGAGATCATAGAGAAAGGACATCTCACATAATCATCTGCTAAAACATGCAAAACTTCATACATTTAGAAAAAATGATGAGGCCACGTCCCCTCATTAAGCTCTCCATCAACATCCTGTACATACTGTAAAGAATGGCATACAAGACATAGAATCATAGAATCTTCATGGTTGGAAGGGACCTTTGAGATCATCGAGTCCAACCATCCACACACACGCAAAAAAAAACCAAACCCCTACAATCTCTGCCACTAGAGCATGCCCTGAAGTGCCACATCTAGACGTTTCTTAAATACCTCTAGGGATGGTGACTCAACCACCTCCCTGGGCAGGCTGTTCCAGTGCCTGACCACTCTTTCAGTAAAGTAACTCTTCCTAATATCTAATCTAAACCTCCCCTGACGCAGCTTCAGACCATTTCCTCTGGTCCTGTCCTTAGTCACCCAGGAGAAGAGGCCAACACCCACCTCTCTACAGCCTCCTTTCAGGTAGCTGTAGAGGGCAAGGAGGTCTCCCCTCAGCCTCCTCTTCTCCAAGCTAAACATGCCCAGCTCCCTCAGCCTCTCCTCATATGACCTGGTCTCCAGACCCCTCACCAGCCTGGGAGCTCTCCTCTGGACACGCTCCAGCACCTCAATGTCCCCCTTGTACAGAGGGGCCCAGAACTGAACACAGCACTCGAGGTGAGGCCTCACCAGTGCCGAGTACAGAGGCACGATCACTTCCCTACTCCTGCTGGCCACGCTATTCCTGAGACAAGCCAGAGTGCTGTTGGCCTTCTTGGCCACCTGGGCACACTGCTGGCTCATGTTAATGACCAGGTTCTTTTCTGCCGGGCAGCTTTCCAGCCACTCTGCCCCAAGCCTGTAGCGCTCCTTGGGGTTGTTGTGACCGAAATGCAGGACCTGGCACTTGGCCTTATTAAACCTCATACCATTGGCCTTGGCCCATCGATCCAGCCTGTCCAGGTCCCTCTGTAGAGCCTTCCTACCCTCAAGCAGGTAAACACTCCCACCTAGTTTGGTGTCATCTGCAAACTTACTGAGGGTGCACTCAATCCCCTCATCCAGATCATTGATAAAGATATTAAACAAAACCGGCCCCAAAACTGAGCCCTGAGGGACACCTCATATACACATGGTAGTCAGTCTGCAAAAGACAATCTGTAGGGCTATCTCAGCAAGAATGGAGAAATCTGTAATCTCCCTGGGCAACCTGTGCCAGTGCTCAGTCACCCTCACAGTGCAAAAGTGTTTCCTGATGTTCAGGAGGAACCTCCTGTGTTTCAGTTTGTGCCCATGGCCTCTGGTCCTGTCACTGGGCACTGCTGATAAAAGCATGGGTCCATCCTCCTCGTACCCTCCCAGCAGGTACTTATATACATTGCTAAGGTCCCCCTGAGCCTTATTTTCCCCAGGCTGAACCATGATGACTCTCTCAGCCTTCCCTCATATGACAGATACTCCAGTCCCTTCAACATCTTAGTGGCCTTTCGCTTAACTCCCTCCAGTAGCTCTGTACCTCTGGGGGAAAACGGGGATCCCAGAACTGGGCACAACACCTGAGGCACAGACTCAGCAGTGCTGAATAAAAGGGAAGGATCATGTCCTTCAACCTGCTAGCAGCATTCCTCCTCATGCAGCCCAGGACACCATTAGCCACCTTTGCTGTGCAGGCACATTGCGAGCTCATGTTCAACTCTGTGTCCCCCAGGACCCCCAAAGGACTTTTCTGTAAAGCTACTTTCCAGCCCCCAGCAGATACTCCACGTATCTGGGATTGTTCCTTGCCAGGTGTAGCACTTTGCACTTCCCCTTGTTGAACTTCATGAGGTTCCTGTCAGCCTGTATCTCCAGCCTGTCAAGGTCCCTCTGGATGGCAGCATGACCGTATCAGCCAATCCTTCCAGTTATGTATTGTCTACAAAGTCTGCCCCATCATCCAAACCATTAATTTAGATGTTAAACAGGACTGGACCCCTGGGCTACACTTACAGAAGAATACAACCAGTACTGACCTCTGCAGTACGCTTACAGATGTCCTTCTTGTTGCCTGTGAGAATTCTCAGATTCAATTCCAGGTAGGCTTTGATGTTCCCAACTGCGTTTCTGCATAATTGGACAGTGTCTCTATATTCCTCCCAGGTTACACATCTCTTCTGCCTCCTGTGCATTTCCTGTTTATGCTTGAGTTTTGTCAGAAGCCCCTTGCTCATCCATACAGGCCCTTGGCACTTTTGCTTTACTTCCTGCTCATTGGGATGGACCACTCTTGAGCTTAAAGGAGGTAAATACCAACCAGCTTTCCTGGGCCTCTCCCCCCTCCAGTGCCTTACCCATGGGACTCTTCCAAGCACATCACTGAAGAAGCCAAAGTCTGGTATTCTTAAAGCCTGGGTTATGCTCCTGCTTTCTGTCTTGACACCTCCTCTTAAGCTCCTGAACCCCAACATCTGCTGGTCAGTACAGGCAAGGCTGCCTTCAACCTTCACATCCACAACAAGTCCTTCCTTGTTTGTGAGTATGAGGTCCTGCAGACCACTTCGGTCAGGAAGTTGTCACTGACACTTTCCAGAGACTCTTGGATTGCTTATGCCCTGATGCTCTCCTGCAGCCTTAGGTTAAGTTACAACTCAGATGTCATGCCTAACTCATTTCATGGTCAAATCCAAACCCTAATGCAATGTCAAGGTGCTGCTTTAAAATCAAGTTAGCTGCTCTGTCAAGGGATACAGCAGGAAACTTGAGTACATCTGTTGCTAGAGCTAATACTAGATTAGAGATGTACCTAAAATTTAGCAAAAAATAACCATTAGCCGACAAATTCCACTGAATCCATCACTCTTGTATTACTAATCAAATAAGCTCCCCCCAACTTAGACATAGGAGAAGGTAGGCATTAGGAACTGTCTTATCAGAAGAAATAAAACTAAGAGATGGAAAAGGGAAGCAAAGCGGTATCTTTAAGACAGGAGCTGAAGAAGAGTGGTGAGAGAGGCAAAACAATATTTATACATGCTTCTTCCAAACTTTGTCTTTTCCATACTGAATAGCATATTCCATTGACAGCACTGAAGTCAGACGTGTTTTATGACCTGTTATAAACATCAAATCAGTGACTTTTACTTGGAACTTCGTTCGAAACTAGGAAGATTTTTTTTCCCCTAGTTGCTAAATCAGTCCATGGAGGGGTTTCATACATCTTCCCCATCTGTCCATACAAATATGATTTCAAATTAATGAAAAAAAAAAAAAGAAAAAAAAAGAAACAGGAAAAGTTAGTGTGAAGTCCCTGTATCTCATAGAACAAGGAACTAACTTAACTGGTTGCCTCAGTGATTGGTGGTTTGATTTAAACAACAGCTGGGAGTGGCATGGAAGTGAAAGGCCTAATGGTAGTTCACCAGAACAGAGCCTATACAGAAGAAGGTTATTTGAGCTCTTCAATTGTACACAGGTACAATTTCCAGATAAACTGATAAAATGTCAATAAAGTTATGATATCAGAAACAAAGTAACTCTCCTCCTTCCCTTTACTGACATGAACAGTAACTTTTTGCAACTCTTTCACAGGCTAGTCTTTCATAGTCTAAACTGGCATTACAATCATGCTAACTCACAAGGAAGACAGTTCTCTTGAAATAACATAATAAAAAAAATAAATAATCACTGCTCAATTAAACTTCCTAAGCAATCATAACTCTTAGGTGCTCATAATGCATTCATGAATCAGTTTTACAACTGCAGCTAGTGAGACATTACAAACTCTTTCACGAATATTAATTTTCACTCAAGTCCAGGTGACCTTATAGCAACAAAAAGACAGAACCTTGGACATGTATCTAATAATGTTTATAATCTTAACATAAATAACGATCCTTATAATCTATTCCTTAGTACAATGCTTTTTCTTGAGTCACCTACGTCGTCCTTCTCCTACAAAGTACTGTAATTAAATGTAACAGCAATTAAAATGCATACAGCACAGAATAATATTTCAAGATAACATTCAGCTATCTTAAATTTATTTTCTATAAAGCTCTATACAGTGTACAGAACACTTGTTTTCATAGGTTATTTCCTTATTCATAAACATTTAATCTGTGTTCAAAATCATCAAAAACCATAAATACGTTACAAATACACAACAGAGAGTCTAGAATAATCCAAATATCACAAGGGTGAACTTTGAATCACTGATGGTAGTTGTCAAATTCCAAAGCATGCATTTATAGCTTTAGCTTTGTTCCTGTTTTTTTGTTTGTTTGGGGTTTTTTTTTTTGCTGTTCCATATAATACAGGCTTTGTAATTTTGCCCCATGTTCCAAACCCTTCAGAATCTGTCATCCTCTGATCTAAGAAATGCAAACAATACTACAAGATTTATGATCTCTCTGACACAACGGAAGCCCACATTGTTATTCCACAAATAACAATATTGTTTCTTAAATAATCTAAATAGTAAAAATTAAGGCTTCACCATCCTTCAGATACAGATGTCTCAATGTAAAATTGAACATTACCATGTGGAAAATAAAATGTAATTGGCAAACTTTTAAACTAAAGAATAAGTACTTGCAGAGCAGTAGCACTTCTCACTAATTTTGATGGCCCAAGTACATGTATACATCACATTTTCACTAAGTTCCTGTTTACTTTCTACCTGGATTTCTGTCAGATATTCACCTTTCTGTATTAAACATCTATAACACACTGTTTTCTATAAAATGCATTTTGTAAAAATAAGCGTTTGGTTTTATTGCAAATAGGCTGTTACAACAAATTAATCCCACCGTCCTCTTTCTGCTGTATGTTGCCCAACATGTCAGCTATATTCATCTCCTTTCCCAGAATAATTACAATCCTGAAGCAAACTGAATGAAGATGTAAGAACAACCTCTAATTCCAAACAGAGTCAAAAAAAAATCCTTTCTTAGCACTATCTTCAGGTAAGACATGAAAAACATTAGCTGTGCAAGTACACCACCTGCTGGCTAAAAATTAACTTCGGAAAAAATATTCTAAGAGAAAGCATTTTGATCAGTGGCATCCATAACCTTCTCACCAACAGTTTGGTACCAGGGGCTCTTCCTTCTTTTCCTCTAAACCCCACTGCGCTGTACACCATGATGTGACTGTCACATTAACTGCTCAATCTGTTTACAGGCTTTCCTCAGTGTCTATTCCTTTCACTAGTATTTCTCCTTTGTTATTTATTTTTGAATAATACCCATTTAATCATAGCCATTAAGGTTTTTTTAGGCTACCTATTGCTGTTATCTCCCCCACCCCTTTATCCCCCATTCCCTGCAACTTTCAAGTGCTTTGTCTCATCTTACTATGCACATAACATCATGGTTAAGACTGCCGAATGCTGCTCTTCTCACTTCACCCTTTGCTTTTTTGACCTCCCTTCATCAGCCTCCCAACCTAATGAGAGCGCAATTCCATGAGAAGGAAATCTCTGTCCTTCTCTCTGAACAGTCAGAACTTCAAAACGGGGTATTACTGCACTCTTACTTCTTTGGAAACATTGCTCATGCAACAGTAACCTTAAGATACTAAAGACCAAAGAAAACACAATCAGAACAAAGTGTACCTTTATAAAGAGCTACACCAAAAGGCATTATCTGCCAATATTAAAGAAAAAAAAATGAGAGAAGAAAAAGGGTAAGCTTATATTTCTTGAAATAAATACTGCTTTCCTGTGCCCCATTTTGGTCTCCACAAAGCAACAGCCACCTTGAATGTCTCTGCACCAAAACACCCAAAATCAGAATCTTCAACTATTTTCTAAATAATTTTTATACAGCTATTTGGATACACAATAGAATTTGGACTTGCTGCTTTCTCTAAAGAATAGACCATCAGACATTCATACCTATCTTTCAAAGATCATATAACCTAGCACAAAAATGGAATTGCCTTAAGCCATCTTGGCTGACCGTATTTATCTTTGGACAGAGTCTTCAAGTAATTTGTCTTCTGTGAAGAAATATGAAGTATTAGCAGAGCCTTAGACCATCTGCCACAGGGAAATTCTACTTTTTTTCTTTTCTTTTTTTTTTTTGAATGATTGGAGAAGGCAGTTACACAGAACATGAAATAACTCAAGAACTCCACACATGGTAGATTCTTTTGCAGAAAAGTTTGCTCTGTATTTTTTTAAATACTCAAATCTTCTTTGAAATGCTAAAAATTTTCTGTCATTGCTTAAATAATCCTTTCAATACCTAGTTCCTATAGCTACTCACATAGCCTAACTGATATCAATGGACATTCTGTCATTCTTTGGATAATGAGATCCGGGTTGAGTCCCTTTTTATCCATGGAGATCTTGGCAAGTGA
This sequence comes from Rissa tridactyla, assembly GCF_028500815.1. Lineage (NCBI taxonomy): Eukaryota > Metazoa > Chordata > Aves > Charadriiformes > Laridae > Rissa > Rissa tridactyla. Next base: position 55,970,802 of record NC_071497.1, read on the forward strand.
CCAGCAAAACTCATTTCCTTAGAAAGTTTCCATTTTTTCTATTTTAATGAAGAGTTACACAGTAATTGTAAGCACATTTCCAGGAAACTGCAGGCATTCCAAGCGTGTATAAAGTACAGCTATCAATTTTCCTCAGTGAAAGAGAGAAATAAAGCATTTCATCTTTTAATTTTAAAGTAAAGCTTATTTAAAATATCACTAAGTTTACACAGAGGTACACAGGTAATACACATACTGAAATGTTAATAAACAAATAAATAAATAGGAAGGAATCTCAAAGTTCTGGAGAGTTCAAAGTGAAGAAAGGGAAGAGTCTTATGATCAGGAAGAGTAGCAATATCCTACTGTCTAAGGACAGAACTGTCTGACTCTTGTAGATGCAGAGTCAATTTCAGCCTTGCTTCGAGTCTTTAAAGTGAGTAACGCAAAGATTTCAAAAGAAAGACAGATTCTCAGTCACAAAGCAAGAAGGTATCCTCTAAGTACAGTACCCTTTAGAAGAGGGCTGGAAGAGATAAACTTCATAAAAAGCTATGCATACTTCATCATAAATGCTCCCATTGATATCTGCTCCATAAATTGGTGCCACAAAAGTCAAGTTCTTCCAGTATTTACGCTCCAGATCTTCATAATCTACGTATCTTGGGGTGCAGTATCTGCAGAGGAAGAGGTAGGCAAAGGTTCAGCATAGTCTTTCAACAACCACCTTCACAATGGACTATGCTTCTGATCCTGCAAACTGAATTGTAAGAGATCACTTTATTTCAAAATCACTGAAACAGAGGAATTATTAGTTGTCTTGGATTCTTAGGTTCATGATTCACTATAACATGTAATCCCTACCTGACAGCTACAGTAACTGAAGTCATACACCTACCCATACAACATTTTCTTCAGTCTCCAGCTGCTAAACACCACACCTACTCACTGTCCTCAGGCTGAGGCCCTCCCCTTTGTTCCTCCTCCATAAAACAGACACACATGGAACAGACACTTAATTGACAAATATTTGTTATTTTCCTGCCTCACTACCAGCTCTGCAAAAACACAGAGGTAGTTCTGGGACAGGTTTGTTTACTCATGTACACTCAAATGTATTCATTCTGCCAAGCAGCAGCCCTGCCAGGCAAAAATAGTACTTTCCTCTCTTCTTCCTTCCCCAGAAAAACCTTTTGAGAAAAGGCATAAAACATGTCAAACAGTTGATATCAAGAATTAAGTAGACCAGGTACATTTACATCATCGATAACACAGAACAGAGACAAGCAAGTTAGCAAAACACATCTTAAGCAAAGCCTTCTCAGCAATGGAGTTGTTTCAATTATTTCTCATAATTAGAAATCAGATTGTATTTCTGCTTGGCTCTAAGTAATGTGGATACATAAACTCAGTTACCAAAACACAAGTATCTTGATTACGGGATACAAGTATGCCCATATTTCACAGAGGTCAAGGTGGAGAATCACCTTGGTTCAATGGTGAATTGTGAATGCTTAAACAAATAAAAGATGCAATGCATTAAACTGAGTAAACACAATGCTTTTAAAGGCAACTATGATTTAAATTAGATGTTCATGGCCCTTACCTCTTTCACAAAGGAAATGGGTAACTTCACAATACTCAAGAGAAGGCTCTTTAGTAGACAAGTCTTCTTCATTAAAGAACAAAATTACATTTATGGGAGAATAGGAGCTCTCAGCTACTTAATATTTAAGAAATATAGACTGCATTAAGAGTGTCATTGGAGTTTATATGACACAGTTTCTCAACAGTTGTAATGAATAGTAAGAAACACACACAGCTAGTGAAAGGTAAGAAACCCTCCCAACTGTTCTTCACTTCACCTATGAAGCTGTAAACTGATTTCAGTAAAAAACATGAAAACTGAAATCAGAAACACTTCCAAAATATCTTCCATGATAAAGAATATAATGAACTTAACTAATATCATGATACATACTAAATTCTTCACAGTATTTCTGCATTATTGAACTATTTTTAAAAAAATCAGTATTTCTCATTTTATCATGGCTTAATCAAATATAAACTTAAAACACATATAATCAGGTATCATAGAAAATGACATCAGATATTAAAAAGGTTTTACATTTTATTCTCCCCTCTAACAGTTACTGAGCAAGTAATTTTAAGAACTACTAAATAGGTTCCCCTTCCCAGTTACCACAGGAAGAAAACTGTGTGATAACATCAATTTTTCCACAAGTAACATATGGGCAGAAACATACTTTTTTAATTGAAATCCTTTTTAATTGAAAAAAGGAGACCAGTCTTGCACTTTTACAAAAGGTGTGGATATTATGGAAAATTTGCTGAGGAGCCTCTTAAAAAGCATTTCATGCCCTAGTTTTTCCTGATCTTGATAACAGCTTCTCTTCTTACCTATTAATTTCTTAACTTAACAAGAAAAACTTTCCTTCAAAGTAGGACAGTGTTACCTTCCTTCATTATATTCAAGTATCTTTTCTCTCTAGGATCCTTTCACTCATTTTCCAGAAACTATTCCTTGTCAGTTTCGAGGAAATACTGAAGTAGAATTTATTCTTTTTATGTGGCCAAAAGGAATGGGGAAGAATTCTTTCTATCACCACCCCCTTCTTGGAATGCCCACCAATTCGAAACTTTTTAATATAGCACCTAGCCCTTCACATCCACCCTTCACATCCATCTTGCCGTAACCAGAACATAGACATTTGCTAGGAGCAGTTCAGGTCTCTGAGATTAATGCAAAAACTTTTGGGCAAGTTAAAAAACATGTTGGTTTTTTTCAGAATTACATGATGATAGGATATTCCAGTACCTAGGCCAAAAAAAAAAAGAATTAAATATTAAACATTAGTATGTGGATTCAAAATAAAACTTGGGTATAAGTCTGTCTCATCTTCATTATTTTCAACATAAGCATTTGTGAGAATCATAGAATCTGGTTTTGGTTGGAAGAGACCTTTAAGATCAAGTACAAGCGTTAACCTAACTCTGCCAAGTTACCACTAAACCTTATTCCTCAGCACTACATCTACACGTCTTCTAAATACCTCCAGGGATGGCAACTTAACCACTTCCCTGGGCAGCCTGTTCCAATATTTGATGACCCTTTCAGTGACAAATTTTTCCCTAATATCCAATCTAAATCTCCCCTGGTGCAACTTCAGGCCACTTCCTCTTGTCATATTGCCTGTTACATGAGAGAAGAGACTGACACCCACCTCGCTACAGAGAACAGAAAGAAAAAAAGGCAGACATAAAGCATTATGTCTCAGGTTTTTCAGATGCTTTCCTGCTGCCATGGTACCAGACACTTTCAATAACAGAAACATAAACAAGATTCATATTGTGGTATCCTTTCACAACTTAGGAGACAGGAAAACCTCTACTGAGTAAGTGAAAAAATCACCAGCTGCCTACCACAATTCAAAGAAACCACAATATGGGAACAAATAAATATTTGTCTTCCTGAGCTAGATCCCCCCATATACATACTTGTCACTGTTGGCCAGCTGCTTGAACTCCTTTACTGTCATTGGCTTTTTCTGAATGTTGTACTGCGTGAAGAGCCCCGACTGGCCGGTGACCATCTGCTGAATTGGAGCAGGAATCACCAAATCTTCAATATCATTATAATGCTTTCTCGGCTTCCACTCCTTTGGTGGGATAACCTTTGAATTCAGCAATAAAAAAAACAAGACGTCAACAGCTACAATACCAATTCAAAACTTTCTGGAAAAAATGAAAGAACCAGTCAAATATGCCCACACGTACAGATGAGCACTTGCTTACCAGCTGTTTCACAATAACTCACCGACCATGTAAGCGCCCCTAGATAATGCAGAAACCAATTCACAACAGGCATAGCACCACCTCAATTCACATGCACCAACTCACTCAACTACAGCAATACAATCATGTGCAACTGTGCAAACATACATGTGTAATAACACACAAATATTTTATAATCAGAGCCTTATGATTCACAAACACTTCACACTCCATGATATAAAATTGTTATCCTCAATTTAAAAAAAAAATAAATAAAATTGATTCGTACAAAGAGTGACAGTCTCCTGTACAAATGTTATTTGGTGTAAACAGAACAAATAACTTCATTTCTTACTGAAAAATTAAAAAATACAGATATTTTGGAGAGCTTTAGATTTTAGAATCTTTCACTTACTCCCCATAAAATTGCAGGGTACAACTCTATTACAGGAAGAGTCAGCACTAATACAGATACGCTAGTTTTCATATTAATATGATTGAAACATCATAATTAAAGATTAAAGCTATGCACAGATTAACCGATTGTAAAGTTAACACTTTTATTTCAAATACCACAGAATTGCCCAAAGTCTACGAAAACTCCTCAGCAGATTCTAAAGCATTAGCAATAAAGTCATTAGGAATTTCAAAGAAGCCTGTAGTCATATCAGTGTTCTTTAGCAGGCTGTGTAATTTTTAACATTCCTTGCATATGTTATTCTATCTGAAAACTGAAAACACACCAGACTTGATATTGCAACAGTTTTAAAACACAGTTTTTGTTTTTGTTTTGAACTTTTACTTGCCCAAAGGCTCAGTGATATGTTCTTTGATCCACTCGTTATATTCATTGTTTTCCAAGCTGCTCAAATGAAGTTTTCACAAGCATTGGCCTGGAAACTTCCAAAGCAACATACAACAAAGTAGGATGGCTTTCATAAATATGCATCTACCACATAAAAATTACATTGCTTGAATAATTAATTCACATCTTAAAGATAGCCTTTACACTAGGCTAGCTATGCTATTCCTCTAATAAGCATTTCAGGATTCCACACAACGTTGTACATTAGAGATTTTGCTAATACAACAGTCCAAGAAAGTAAGGAATTCTAAAAAATAATACAGGTAGATCCTGAGATCATTTGCTACCTTTGGAAAACAATCACAAATGGGCAAACTGTACTGCTAATGTACTCAAATAGTCCATCCCTCAAAGAAATCTAATCAAAGCCATTCATGCTAGCAAACACACACCAAAACAGAAACACCAAGCTGAAGAAAAGTTATCATATAGTAACGTACTTTCATAGCTAATGTTTTTATTTTAAACATAAACAGGCATATTTATCCAGTTTTTACACAGATGCAACCCCCTCTTTTCCTTTTTTCCTTCTCAGCTTCCACAGGACTTCAGTTGTACAGGGACTACTTAGCAAGTTTCAGTGTTGTTTGCTTTTAGAGACAAAAAAAATAATCGAATCATCTTGTGATTCCTACTTGTTTCTTTCACACAAGTCTTAAATTATATACACATAAAGAAAATACAAAATGTTGATTTGGAAACAGAGAAGTCATGCGTTCAGAATATATGCATAGAAATCAAGTATGTGCACAGAGATTTCCATTTTCATGATTATTAAGCATGAACTTGTAGGTTTGGCTCAAATATATGAATACTGAAAAGCAAAATTTGCATTATCTTATTTAATTCAAGGTCAGTGTGTTTTAAGAAATAAAAATACTTCTGCGAATGCAGGTTCAAAATATCCCCTTCCAGGTAACTGGAGCATGTTTATTACCACTGTAATTAGACTACTGGTTAGAGAGGCAAATTCTGTGAGGATTGATATGCTGAGTATCATTTTAACAGAAAATAAAAAAAGTACCTGCCACAAAGAATTTGCATTTCCTAGCAAAGGTCAGGGAAAGGACTAGAGATGTTAAAATATCATGTCCAAAGCAACACACAGCTAGTCAGTACCAGAGTTCAAAATAATGACTAGGTCTCTGAGTTTTTACCACTAACCTGTCCACTGAAGCCTCTTCACATTCCCTTTAGTAAAAATAACCTCTTCAAAGTCAGGCAAGTTAGGTTTACTCCATGGGAGCAACCTAGATCAAATTCATCAGCCAAGCTATTTAATGCTCAAATACAAAAAAGGAAAAACCCAAGCCAACAGTTTCTCATTTATGTATCTTTATATGTATCTCAAACATCCTAAGCATATTAACACTGTCCAGTGTTATTCAATGTGACATATATCCAGTTTTAGATAGCGATTTCTTAGTTATAACCTACCACTCAGTCTCCTCCATGAAGGCTGAACATTAGTACAACTGAGGTTATTTCAGAGTGCTATCAATGCATAAATTTCTGTTAAATCCTCTTTCATATACTGGTAATCTCCTGTTCTACATCTGATCCTGAACGGCACTAGCTACTATTTCTATGTAGCTACTTCTGTCCCAACTCTTCTGAAAATTGTTTTTTCTGTACTTGCCAACTTCTATTTTCAGTATCACGTTCCAAAATTAATTTTCTACTTGCCAATGCGACTGCAAATTAACTATTTTGTCCTATATAAATGCAGTTTGAGTCTCCAAAACGCTTCTTATTCAAGTAAAGAGCAAGAGCCATCAAGCTATCAGTGTGCCTCTTTTATCATTTGTTCTATTGCCTTCACTCCTTGTTTTCCTTTTTAAGTATAGGATCCTCTGTAACAGTAAGACTAAAATACATTATCTATGCCTAAAACTCATTCCAGATTTTCAAAAGCCTAATGAAAGTTTTTTAGCCAATTTGCTCCAGGGATGCCACAGTATATTATCTGCTCTGGAAGTGGTTTAATGTTGTTTGCCTAGTACCTTAATCATTTGTTTCAGGCATAGTACTAGGAGCTTTTTTTTTTTTTTTGCCTCACACTCCCCCCCCTCCCACAATATGTGCAAGCCTTACAGTCATTTTATCCCCATTTATATACAGTTATTTTCCACACAGGTAAAGGTCTTCTCCCATTACACTTCCACACGTAGCCTAAAGTGTTCAGTATGCCTACTCTGCTTGAGACCTGTGTTTAGAGCCTAAATTACTGCTTCTGCATATGCTTGTAGCTCCTCTGGTAGGCTTTATTCTCTTTGCATTCATACTTGAGGCTGTACATCCTAGACTCAATACAAATTTAGGTTCTCTGTATGTTCATTTTATATTACTATCAAAACAACAAAAAATATTTTATTCTTGTTATTTTGAATCCAGTTTCCAAAATTCAGAAAATGTCCCTTAAACTTTCATAGTATGAACTATTGACTTGATAAGGTTTGTTTTAAAAATGCTTAGTTGCTTTATTTTTTATACAAAAATATGATTTTTTGAGATATATAAAGAAAAGTGAAAATCAGAATATAAAAAATCTCAAGACAACTAAGTAATATGTCAAGCAGGGCGTTTGACATGGTCTCCCACAGCATCCTCGTAGGGAAGCTTAGGAAGAGTGGGCTTGATGAATGGACAGTAAGGTGGATAGACAACTGGTTGAAAGACAGAGCTCAGAGGGTTGTGATTAGGGGCACAGAGTCTAGTTGGAGGTCAGTGACGAGTGGTGCTCCCCAGGGCTCAGTTCTGGGTCCAGTCCTCTTCAACATATTCATCAATGACCTGGATGAGGGGATAGAGCGCACCCTCAGCTAGATCGCCAATGACACAAAGCTGGGGGGGTGGCTGACACACCGGAAGGCTGTGCCACCATACAGAGAGACCTGGACAGGCTGGAGATCTGGGCAAAGAGGAACCTTATGAAATTCAACAAGGGCAAGTGTAGGGTGCTGCACCTGGGGAGGAATAACCCCATGCACCAGTACAGGTTGGGGGCTGATGGAGAGCAGCTCAGTGGAAAGAGACCTGGGAGTCCTGGTGGACAACAGGATGACCATGGGCCAGCAATGTGCCCTCGTGGCCAAAAAGGCCAATGGCATCCTGGGGTGCATCAAGAAGAGTGTGGCCAACAGGTGGAGGGAGGTCATCCTCCCCCGCTACTCTGCCTTGGTGAGGCCACACCTGGAGTATTGTGTCCAGTTCTGGGCTCCCCGGTTCAAGAAGGACAGGGAACTGCTGAAGAGGGTGCAGCAAAGGGCTACCAAGATGATTAGGGGACTGGAGGACCTCTCTTATGAAGAAAGGCTGAGAGATCTGGCTCTCTTCAGTCTGGAAAAAAGACAGCTGAGGGGGGACCTTATCAACACTTATAAATACTTCAAGGGTGGGTGTCAGGAGGATGAGGCCCTGATCTTTTCAGTGGTGCCTGGGGACAGGACAAGAGGTAACGGGCACGAACTTGAACATAGGAAGTTCCACCGAAACATGAGGAGGAACTTCTTTACCCTGAGGGTGGCAGAGCACTGGAACAGGCTGCCCAGAGAGATGGTGGAGTCTCCGTCTCTGGAAACATTCAAAACCCGCCTGGACGCGATCCTGTGCAACCTGCTGTAGGTGACCCTGCTCTGGCAGGGGGGTTGGACTAGATGATCTCCAGAGGTCCCTTCCAACCCTACGATTCTATGATTCTATGGACTGACAGGCTGAAAACAGCTAGAGAGTCTTTAATTGCTATTCTAGTATCAAGCAGACCTACACGGTATGGTTAGAAGGGCTCTTCCTCAGTCACAGTACAACTGAAACATGAGTAATGTAATTAATCATTTTTCAAAGGTTTTGTTATGCTTTCTTGTATCATAGACATTATTCCAGGTGTTATGTAAACCCAGGTCACACCAGATGACCCACTTGCATATAAACACAGATATATAAAAATATTTTTTGTGCTCCTGAGGCTATCACATTTTAGCAATCTGTACATGGAGAAGAGGTTCCCAAATGGTTCTGAAATGTGGTAGACGGAATGGGAATTAAATCTTAGGTGTATGGACAAAAAATGGAGACATACACATTTTCAATCATATAAACACAGGAATATTAATTTCCAACAAGCCAAATTATACTATGCAAAATTTCACAAATCCCTGAATACATGACCAAATTCTGCCTTTACTGTGTACGTTCAGTTTTAGTGACTTCAACAGAAACAGTATGAAACTCCAAGTGCTACGAGAGTAGTGACAACCTCCGTCGGGGAGGTGGAGGTGGGGATGGAGGAGGTAGGTAGGCCAGGAGGGTGAGTGTAGGGCAACACTAGGAATAAGGATATGAAGATGACAGCAATACTACAGAAATTTAATAGTATACAATAAAGGCAAAACTATTTCAGATTCTCTTCTTTCACATTCTTCCCTAATGTTACTATGCCCATTGCTCTCCTCTGGATATCCTCAATGGCTCTGCTCTTTTCTCCTACATTGGCTACACATGGAGGTTTAATTACAGAATCACAGAATGGTAGGGGTTGCAAGGGACCTCTGGAGATCATCTAGTCCAACTCCCCTGCCAAAGCAGGGTCACCTAGAGGAGGTTGCACAGGAATGCGTCCAGGTGGGTTTTGAATATCTCCAGAGAAGGAAACTCCACCACCTCTCTGGGCAGCCTGTTCCAGTGCTCTGTCACCCTCAAAGTAAACAAAGTTTCCTTCATGTTCAGACGGAATTTCCTGTGTTCCAGTTTGTGCCTGCAGCCCCTTGTCTTGTCACTGGGCACCACTGAAAAGAGCCTGACCCGATCCCCTTGACACCTGCCCTTTAGTTATTGATAAGCATTGATGAGATCCCCTCTCAGTCTTCTCTTCTCCAGGCTTAACAGATCCAGGTCTCTCAGCCTTTCCTCATTAGAGAGGTGCTCCAGTCCCTCGATCATCTTGGTAGCCCTCTGCTGGACTCTCTCCAGTACTTCCCTGTCCTTCTTCAAGTGGGGAGCCCAGAACTGGACACAGTACTCCAGATGTGGCCTCACCAGGGCAGAGTCGAGGGCAAGGATGAACTCCCTCAACCTGCTGGCCACGCTCTTGTTAAAGCATCCCAGGAGACCATTGGCCTTCTTGGCCACAAGGGCACGGTGCTGGCTCATGGTCAACTTGCTGTCCACCAGGACATTGCTGGATGGCAGGAAAGGAAGCAGAATTAAGATACGGAACCAAAACAGAACGATGACTGAAGATACATGATTCATGTCTCAAAAAATCTGAAGAACATTTACAATAAGACAAATTCATTATCCGTTTACACTTCCTACTGGGTGAAATTTTGCAACCAAGAACGACAAGACACAGAAGAGTCTCCTTTTCCAGATATCCTAAAGTTCACACACACAAATTACTAGTATATTGGGCTCAAACCTTTACATATTTCAGTCCCATAGTTAATCTTAAGTACACCAGAGCCTCACAGGAGTACTGAGCACTACATATCAGGAAGCCACTGACCAGCGTTCCCAGCTGCTTCAATCCATGACAGAAATGGAGAAGCACCACAAAAAAAACTGATGGAGAGTAACTGAAGCTCTTAATTATAATGAATGTCTCAGAAATATGTACAGAAGTTTGCATAGGCTTTTTAAGAATTATACTGTCATATTTGATTATATACCGCCTGAGAATTGTCAAAAAGGTAAAAGAGAGATACAGTTTTTAAAGGAAAACAAAATACAAGGTTTTGGGGTTTTTTTTTCAAATTATGAAGCTTCTAATTTTGAATACTATCGAATGAAAAGATTAGTTGCAGTCTAGGACAGACATATTCATCATAAATAGCATATCACAAATATTCTTCTTTTCAAACAAAACTAGTTCGTTTTTTGTTTTTTGCAACCGTATTACACACTGATCCTGGCTCATATAATAGCTTCCTCATATCGCCAGAGAACGCAAAGAGTACAATTTATGCATACCTGTCTTTGTTTTATACACAATATACCAAAAAAAGCAAGCACATTATATATGAATAAACAAATTTAAATGGAAGAAAATCAGCATCATCTTAGTGGCTGGTCATAAGGTCATTCTATTTCTTTGGACCATGAAACATGATTAGAAACTACCAACAGCTGAAATAAAGCTATTTCTATAAACAATATGAAAATAAGAAATTTTTTTGGTGTTGAGTCCATATACATAATCCACAGAGGGATACACAGCCAGAATCTCCTGCTCACATACATGTTAATGGTGTAAATCATTTGAGCAACAGATGTCATTATGATGAATTTGCTGTTAAGTTTATCGTTCAAGATGAGAGGACTGCAATAGCTCATCCCCACAGAAACAAACGCGTTCCATAACATAACTGTTGAATATGTGAAAAATTCAGCTCAGGCTTTCCTCTGTGGTCTATTTATCACAATTCTACTCCTGTTTGCAGCAAACAGTTTGAAAATATGACCTATATGTATTCTACCCTCAGAAATCAGAAAGAAAATAAACTACAGGATTTTCAGAGTGTGAGGGGTTCGGTTTTGCTTTGTTTTACAGGAAGTGGGCAGGAGGGAGTGGGCAGGGAGAAACCAAGAATTGCAGGTTTTGTTTCTCTTCTCTCAATTTTTAAATGTCTTGACTTTGCAATGCTAGCTTAAAAAAACAGTGATGCAGATGGCTATTCCCACTGACTACTTACAGTAACTAAGGATTTGTAGACCTGAACTGTGTCCTGCTGTTTTGAAAAGTGGCAAAATAGATAAGGTATAAATACTTATATGATGTAACACTAAATTACATCGACTTAATCTCTGACAATCACTCTCCGTTAGGGGAGGAACACCTGTTGTAAGATCCTAGATATACCATTGTTCAAAGGGCAAGTTGCAATGGCCATTGGTGTACCTCCAATTATCATTAAAAAAAAGATAACACAGTCACCATTAAAAAGAAAACCATTTCCATTCAAACAGTGCCTCACCCATTGACTGTAATGGAATTATTTGCTCCATTAAAGTTATATACAGCCCGAAAAGACCAAGTTCAACATCTGGTAGATCAGGGCTTTCCAATTTATGCTCTGAACTCCCTATTTTGTTCTGCTTTGCCAAAAACTAGTTTAAATCTGCCTTAAGAAGAGATCCTCTTTTGCTATAGTAAACATAGAAATAATTGACAGTTAGAGAGAAAACTATACATCATCTTCATTAGTTTGCATGAAACATCAGAGATACCAAAAAGCTCTTTCTTTAAACAGCAACAGATCAGTATCTACTTAAGGAAAATCATTTGGAAAACGTGTTAAATGCTAAAAAGGTCAGTTTTGCAATCAGCAAAATACAAATATTGTGAAAATAGCTATAAGGAACAATTTTCCTTCTGCATTATAGATGCTTACCTTTGCAACTCCAGCCCTATGAGCACCTTGTGATTCCATGTAAGCTAAATATTTGTTGAACTCCTTGAATTCATCCATTGAAGGCCTAAAAGTCATGATTTTGCAGCTTGGGTTTGGAGGACTATCTGAGATGACAGCAGCCATTGTGGTTGACTTTCAATCCAGCTATAATAAAAAAAAATGAAAGGAAGAAAAACAGTAACATACACTGAAGAGAATAATCTGTAAAACAGTTTCTGAGATTCAACATACGTTTCAAACAGGAAAAAAGCTTCCAAAATCCTCTGCCCATGCTAATATAAAAGGCACAAAACAGATCTTTACTTTTTCTCCTTACTCCTTTAGGAATATTCAGTCCTTACCCAGCACAAACTATCATGATTGACATTTATACAGTCCAGTCTATACTTCTGTTTTTATGGCATGTTTTGTCAAGTTAACCTTTAACACCATACTAGTGTCTTACTGTATTGATCCATCTGCAGGTTGCTGCATTTCTGTCTAGAGATTTACATTACACATGCATAACGTAGAGTAAAAAGCTACACATATGATAAAATATCACTATTCCCATTTAGTATATGGAAAAAATTGATTGCTCGCTTCCCATTCACGCTGCAAACATAGAAAAAGAACACCTGGATTTTCTAACTCTCACATCAGCAGTTTTACAACAGGACTGTACTATCCTTCATTCTCTGACACATCTTCAACAGAAACAAAGCATCCAAATGATACACACACAGACAATGAGTGTTTCCTCTTATTTCCATTTCTACGTTGAGGATGACTAAAAAGAAAGTCATATTTCTGTTTCATACCATGATACAGTAATCATGAAAAGACATTATCTTCAGACAACTGACAGGCATATTTTAGCTTCAGCAGGTGTTCAAATTTCCAACCATACATCACCATGTGCCACCTCAGCACTGGTGAGGCTGCATCTCGAATACTGTGTTCAGTTGTGGGCCCCTCAACACAAGAAATACATTGAGGTGCTGGGACACATCCAAAGAAGCGCAATGAAGCTGGCAAGGGCTCTAGAGTACAAGTCTTATGAGGAGCGGCTGAGGGAGCTGGGGTTGTTTAGCCTGGAGAGAATAGGCAGCTCAGGGGAGACCTTATCGCTCTCTACAACTACCTGAAAGGAGCTTGTAGCGAGGTGGGGGTTGGTCTCTTCTCCCAAGTAACAAATGGTAGGACAAGAGGAAACGGCCTCAAGTTGCACCAGGGGAGGTTTAGATTGGATATTAGGAAAAATTTCTTCAGGGAAAGGGTTATCAAACATTGGAACAGCCTGCCCAGGGAAGTGGTGGAATCACCATCCCTGGAAGTATTTAAAAGACAGGCAGACCTGGTGCTTAGGGATATGGTTTAGCGGTGGTTTTGGCAGTGTGAGGTTAATGGTTGGACTCAATGATCTTAAAGGTCCCTTCCAACCAAAACGATTCTGTAATTCTATCTATTTTTCAAAAAATTCTTCCTTAATCTTACAAAAATGCTCATCCTAGAATACAAATAGCTCAACTGTGACTAGCTTTTTTGTGATTTTGATTTCCTGAACATATAATTTAACTCATTCCTCATTTTCTCCAACTGCAAAATTCATGCAACCATGGTTTTTATGCCACATACTGTCACCATAAAGGTTTGCTTGTTAGGCACTAATTTAACTAGCTTCATGTCCCTTCTAGCTTGGTATGAATTGCTGCACAAGAAAGCTGTATGTGCAAGATGCCTTTCTGTCTTTCCGTGTTTCACTCTCCTACTGGTATTCCAACTTTTAGCCTGCTTTTGGTGTCCTTATTTTTCCTCCCATTTTGCTCCCCACTTCACCCAGCACGCCACTCTCCATTCTTAGCACTTAATTAAATTTCTTTTTCCACACTCCAAACTTCAGTAACATCCCATTCTCCTCCCTACACTACTCTCCATCCCTGTTTGAGCTGAAATTAACTAGATGTCTGCAACTCTCCCATTCTGAAAATCACTGGCACTTTAATTTGGGGGTATTTTTGTATTTGAATTATCAAGCCCACATAGGCAAACATCCCTTAACATGTACAAGTGGGATAACTTCCCTCAGCAGTAAACAGCTGGATTGTGTATAATACACCATTTATTCCCATCCATTAAAGTTCCACATATAATCTTGCTACTACAACCAGCCCCAGGAAAACAAACCTTGGATTTATGACCAAAGGTGAAGCTATGCTTTCCTTCATTGCAAAGTGCAATAGACAGTGTTTACTATTTATAATGCTTCACTGACAGTAAAGTGACACCTGAAATATAATCAAACAGGATATTTGATTTCTCTGTACAAAATCAGCTTTTAGGCTGTCGTGGTTTGGGCTGGACCAGGCACTGAATAAACAACAGATGCTCTCTTTGTCCTTTGTCCCTTCAGAGAGGAAAGAAAATGAGAGTGAGAGTTATGAGTTGAAAAGAAACTAAACTAGCTTAATGAAATACTAATAATAAAATGATAAAAAGAAAATACAATAATATTAACAAGAAAATTATGAAGTATATATAAAACCTTATCGAGCTCCCAGGATGACGATCACATCACTAGCAGGCATTGGGAAAGAACTAGACTGGACTCAATGACAGATGGCAGCTGAACTCAGGAACTGGATTCAGGAATACACAGATTGGGATCAAAGGCAGACGAACAGACACCTCCTCTGAACAGACACCTTCTTCAGTGGCGGAGACCGGCCACTGAAGAAAGAGGCTGACCCTTTGATCCTTCAGTTTTCATACTGAGCATGACGCAGACAGGATAGAATACCCCTGTTGGTCAGTTTTGGGTCGCCTGCCCTGTCCACTCCTCCCCGCAGGTGTGACCCCTCTACACTTTTCCACTTCCAACCCTCCAATGGGGCAAATAACGACATTAGGTGACCTCAGTTGTTATAGCAATAAGTATAAGCAAGAGCCTCTCTGCATACCACTCCTTGGTATTAACTATAAACATCAGACCTTAGCACTGCTAGAAGTGGACACTGTCTGAAAAATATGCAGTTAATTTCAGAAAGTTAGAAGAGGGTTAACTGAAAAGTAAAATTACCAGAAAGAAAACTGATTCTGTTTTAAGTCAAACCAGGACACAGGCTTTCACCTTTAGATGTCTTAAATAAGTATAAACATCAGTGAAATAGACATACACATACAGACAAACACCACCTCTAAAAAACAAAACTCTCTGCTATTTCTTCACTGGTAAAAAAATTAATAGTCCTTCATTATACATCATTTTACACCTTTCAACCCATCCCATTGACTTTATACAAGATTCCCAGCAGGCAGTTAGTTATTTCATCATAGCATACAGACTAACAACCTTCCTTCAACTCTTGCAATATTCTCCAACATCGTCAGTGCAGTTCTGGGGCGCTTTGCAAGGAAGCAGGGGCACAGAGAGAGACAGAGAGAGAGAGGGAGAAGAGTTGTTTCATCCTTTGGTTGATTTGGGGTTTTTTTGGAAAAAAAAAAAAAAAAAAAAAAACCTTCAGCATCCACTTAAGAATTTGTCTTTTGCATCACTAATATTCTTTCCTTTAGTGGATAGAGAGGAGCTTTTCAGAAGCATGCTTTATCCACTTACCTGTCTAGTATCAAGTCAAGCGTTCCCAAACGAAGCCAAGCATTCCTAAAGCACTAACTTTAACATGGCGGGGGACCAGGGGTGGGCATGCTGCAACAACAGAGGGTTGGAATTATGTTCAGTTAACCAATAACTGAATCGTTATCTCACTACTTCAACATCTCTCAGATATGTAATTTTATCTATGCCAAATCAGAGCAACTATTTCTGCTTAACTCAATAGGATATTTGTAGACAAAACAAAACTGGGAGGATCGGCTGATACACCAGAGGATTGTGCTGCCATCCAGAGGGACCCTGACAGGCTGAAGAAACAGGCTGACAAGAACTTAATGAAGGTCAACAAGGGCAAGAGAGCCTGTGGAGCATCCATCCTTGGAGATACTCAAAAGCCAGTTCAACACTGCCTGAGCAGTCCATTGCAGATGAGCCTGCTTTGTGCAAGGGAGACGGGACCAGACCATCTTCATAGGTCCCTTCCAACTTCCACAGTTCTCTGATTCTGAGCTATTCCTACCTACTGCTGTAAGTTAAACACCGCAGCTGCACAGCTAAACACACAAAGCCAAAGTTACAGTTATGAATTAATAGTAATTCTGCCAACTCATACATGCACACAGTGCCAGACATCACCTACATCACCCTCCACTACATCACAGATTAAGCCCACTTCCAAAAGCATTTATATAAATTGATTTACCAATTAGCTTAATCAGTTTCTATGCAAATGTGTTAAATGAAACCATTCATATAGAAAGACACTTTCAAAACAAAATCTAATATCAACCTTTTTATCAGAGCTTTATCCAAGTTTTGTCCATCGGCACAAAACACAATGCAAGCACAGTGCCTGTACGTGCTCCTCCAAACCTGAAGGTCTGTCTTACGTAAGTTTTGGAATTAAATTTGTCTAAGGTGAAGGGTTATAAGTCTGAAAGATAACTGATTTCCTACATTCCTTATGAAAAGGGGTAAGGAGACAAGAAATAGCCATAGACAAGTGGTCCAGCTGTGAGAAAAGCTGCAGGATGATTTTGGCTAGTGTCTGTTTTCAAGAAACAGGCACAACAAACTAATTATTGCATAAATTAGTTTCATAAAAATTCCTCTCAACCAAGACATCTCATCAAAACATACCAGTTTTAACACCTGAGCTGCTTTAAAAACAGCAATGTACCAAACAAACATGTAATTACTAAATGAACTGAATATACCCTAGCACTTAGACAGAAGGAATAAATTACTTAATTTAAGGATTGTTAACCAAACTAATAAATAGTGATTAACTCATGCTAACTTCCACTTTGAAACAAGCCAGCATGCTTGCCTGGCTGATAGATTCCTAAAATCCTGTTTGCAAAACATACCAAAGTAAAGATACTAACTAGATTATTTTTTTAAGTCCATGCTCCTGTGTTACCCTTCTTCCTCAGTAAAAGACATCTTCTCATGAAATTACTGGGTAAAACAGCTCTTTGATAAGCACAATGTTTCTAAGAACATTCCTTGAGCAGATTCTACCATATAACCTCCATAGTTTAGGAGGCAGAAAGATCATAAAGGCTATGCAGTACTTAATATACCATAAGTCCACATACTTCTTATTAGATGATGCTACCCATTTTATGATTTCTTAGTAATTTAATACCCTTATAGCTATGATCTATCAGTTAAGACTTCTTAAATTCATTTAACAATTGTATTATTGCAGTGATGTTCATTACAAATGCGAATCTAAAACAGTAAGCACCAGTACTGAGATAGGTGGTTTAAATTTACCACAAAATACAAAGCTATGCTACAAACCAACCAGAAAATGTTGGCCTTCAAATTCAATTCTATTTAGTTTTAACATACTATGTAATCCTCTCAAGGACTTTGTAGAATTCAAGAGTCCTACATACTTTCTCCCGCCAATTTCTACTTTTTCTCTCACATGCAAAAACTCAGTTATACCCTACCAAATCACTAAAACAAGAGAGCATAAAACATAAGCCAGTATAAGAGTTAAGAGGCCTTCAGAGGCTCTTTTGTAGACAAGAACATATCTACTAAGATGCCATTCTGAAGTAAAATCCACACTGTAACCACACTATCACTGTCTTAACTATTCCATTTAGGTGTATACATAGCTACCTATTTTGTGGTATTACAGAGCTGTACAAGCTGAGAAATAGAACTTCCAGAGGTTTTATTTACTACTACACAATGAAAATGTGCAAGACATTGGTAAATACAAGGTTACAGAAACACAAGGGTAGTATGTCCATTTAGGCTGCACATTATAAAATAGAAAGACAAGTAATACATATATTCAGGGATATGTTACAGTTATTTTAAATCCCTAATATCAACACTGTAATCAGCCATTTTCTGTCCCTCTTGGAAGACAGTAGTGCACGTTGACAAGGTTGTCCATGACTATCTAGAAAAGCAAACGGTAACGGGAATAAATGAGAAGATACACTCCACTCAAATTAGCATGCATTAGTACTTTGCATAACACTGAAAGAAAGAAGCTTTTTAGCTAATCATGGGAAAGCTTTAGTCAGACAAGCTCAAGCTATGAACCTGATCCAATAAACTGCAAAGCCTGCCCATAACGCTTTCATTTTTTGGTGACCAACTAGTTTGTCTATGTCTTGAAATATGTCTGATTAAACATCACAAAATTTAGATACAACGCAAGCACGTAACTTGTCCAAAGTTGCCAGCTAAAGAGCCAACAACTGAGTTAAAGAATCTGATCCTACTTTTAAAAAGTTTATAGCCATTGTCAGGCCTTATTAAAAGACCTTTAAATCATCATCCAGGAGTATATTAATGCTATGTTTGTCTTAATACTACAGAAGTGGAAATGTGAGGTCAGCAAAGTTTAACGATCTACATCTATGTCAGTATGTGGCTTGAGAATCCTAATGAACCTGATTCAAAATGTCAAAGTACAACACCAGAAAAGCTCACATAACTCACAGCAAGATGAAATCTCATTAATGCTACCAGTATTTACATAATCCAAGCTGCAAATACATTTCACCAATTATGATGACAGGGGAAGTCAGATTCTAAACAAATCCTGTAGTATTTAAACTGCATAGCTTGTACAAACATAAAAAACCTCTGATATGTACATTAACCACCAGAACAAAAAGGTGGTAAAAGACTACAAACTTCTCAGGGGCTGCCAAAGCAAAAGAAAAAGCAAAAACAAACAAACAAAAAACAGAAAAGAGAGGAAGAAAGAATAACTTTCTACATGCTTTGACATTAATAACTAAGGCCAGATATGGGAAGAGTTAATTACTGACATCTACAGAACAGAAGTGTACCATATTACATGCTTGATCAATCACACACTTTGTTCTGTACAATTTTTTGGTAAGTGCAGAATCTACAGGATTGTTTCTCCTATATCCTAAGAAAAGGAAAGGACCTCTATAGCCCACTGCAGCCAACTGAATCTCAACTATCCAAATTAGTATAAAGCTGCTACAATTTCCAGCCTCCCCTGTCAAAACAGTGGACTGCCTTCCGTAATGCCTACACCTTACCATATTGTTAAAGCTAGCGGGATACTAAATATAATTTATTGGTGGAAGAGTTACCTGTTAAACACTGTTCTTCCATGCAGAATCCTCTATACTCTCACAAGAACACAGAATATACCAACTCCAGAATTGGAAAACATCTTCCAAGTTTCATTTGTTTGATCCAAACTAGCAATTTTGTTTAATCAAATTCAAGCAAGACACTGACTCACACAACTAGAAAATATTCTCTTAAAACAGAATGAAACACACCAGAAAAGCAGCACATCTTAATCTGCTGTTGGTTAAAATGCACAAAAACCTGTGGTCCTCACTACATGAAACCAACTTTCAGTATTCTCTCTCCGCCCTAGTACTGATCTGTCACATCTCCTCTGAAGGCTATCCACTTCCTGCTTCTAGTGTAAAATGAACTAACAAATACTTTATGAGTTCCACCCCTCATCAGCAGGGAACCAAAACTTTCTGGCTTTAACGTACACAGACTTGATACTTCTTCCAAAGATGCTTTGTGGGAGGCATCTCTTGACTGCCAAACCATGCCCACTTTGGCCCCTGTACTGAAAGCACTGATGAACAAGAAAGGAGAAAAAACACTGCCTGCTACATCTGCTCTGCTATACAAAAAAGATTAGCTAACAAGGAAAAGCACCAAATAACTATAGGTCATTTATGTCACACCTGTGTCATAAAATAAATGTGTTCATACTTTGGAAGATGAGATTATTTTATTCTGTGTCTTCAATATATAAAATATCGATGTCCACAACCTTTACTCAGCAACCTAAATTAAACAAGTCACATAAAGCAAGCTCCAGTAAATGAGAAAAAAAAGGAAGACAGAATGTAAAAGGAAAAAAAAAAAAATCTTTGAAGGTCATCCATTCTCACCGATAAATTAGTTAAAATACATGTTTGTCCCTTTTACTTTTCTTGCAAATTTTCACCCACACTAACCAGAGGACAACAAACATTCAAGGAAGAATTTGTTCACTCTGAGAAACTTTCTTCAAATAACTAGCAAGAACACAATAAACTTATCTAGAGAAAGGCATGCACAAAAAGCCACAGCATATTTTGAGGCCTATCTGAAAGAAAACACAAAATAATCTACTTGAAAACAGCTGTCAGATACAAAAGTTCTCAATTTAAAAATCAAGACATAGCATTCACATTATAAAGTACTAGCCACCATTTTTTCGGAATCATTCAATAAAAACATTTTATTGACCAAACTTGAGGACAACTATGATTTTTTTTCCTGAACCTCCTATCTGCAGAGTCTGTTTTGCAAAAAAAAAGGTAAGAAGTTTTGTTTCCAGCTCTCGCAGACCTGGCTGTACAACCATGCAGTAGAAAACCAGATCTTAATCTATAATAGTCTAAGCAGCAACACAAAATAAGTAAAAACTCCATAAGCTCATCCAGTAATTTATTTTTATCACACATGCAGGTAGATTCTGAGAAAGTTTTTTAGCATCATCCGGAAGTAGGTATAATCCAACTCCCTACAGTGGTTTGTAAAGCAAATTCAAAGATGCTAGATACTGCGATAGTGCATAGTCCATAACTAGCTACAGGAATGATTTTCAGGTAATTGGAAACATAAAAGCGTAGTTTGCATGTCCAACTATTACTGAGCATGCAAATAGCTAATTCTTGATGTGATTTGGTTTTGTATACTTATGTTTGAATTGTTCCTTCAATACCAATAAGTGTGTCTGCAAATTATGTCTGCCTAGTTTATGTACCTGAAAAAGAAAAAAGATCCCATTTATCAAGAATTCCAAATATGTTATTGTTATTTGATCATATTAAATGTTAAAATAAATGCATGGGCCACTATGTTTCGTATTTGTGATAAGAGGCATTTATAAGCCAAATCTCATGGTTAGGCATGCATTCATCAGACATCCAGCAGTAATCCGGAAGAATCAATTAAGTTTAAAAACATTAGGAGTATTAAACTATTTAATCAATTATAAAAACTTAAGAAACCAGGAATCTGGATAGGTAACCACATTCTGAAGCTCCTAAAACCATCTCAAATTTACTATGAAGTGCTAAGCAGTTTTACAAACTTCATTTCAAGTTTGTGTTTACATGTCTTGGTACTACCCTTACAGCAATTATTTCAAAAAATATAAAAATGAACTATTCTGAATCCATAAATATTGAATCAAAAGATGACCTGAATTCATTCCACAGGCATTCTTCTCCCACACCAGACTCACAGCATGCAAAAACGTCTTGAAATAACAGAAGAAGGAAAAAAGAAAAAAAAAAAAGTAATTTTCTCATATTTATTTGAAACCCCTATTTCAAGAATTTTTACTTTCTTTTTAATGAAAACACAGGTGTGGAATCCATAGTCCTAGCTGGAAGCAGCATGTAACAGCCTTCAGAAAAAGTAAGTCAGACGTCAGACCTATCTAGTTTCCACAGATGCTAACAGCAGAGATCCAGAAAAAGTAAGTATAGGGGTAGCTTATAATTATACCTTTCCAGAACACCACCTCAGTCTTCAGCAATGCACAGATCAAGGAATCCTTAGACAAAGAGGATATGCATGCAGGACAACCAGGCGCTCAGGCCCAGTCAGCATGGTTTTAGGAAAGGCAGGTCCTGCCTGACTAACCTCATCTCCTTCTATGATAAGATGACCCACTTAGTAGATGAGAGAAAGGCTGTGAATGTTGTCTACCTAGATTTTAGTAAAGCCTTCAACACCATTTCCCACAGCATTCTCCAGGAGAAACTGGCTGCTCATGGCTTGGATGGGTATACAATTTGCTGGGTAAAAAGCTGGCTGTTTGGCCAGGCCCAAAGAGTGGTGGTGAAAAGGAGTTAAATCCAGTTGGTGGCCGGTCACAAGTGGCGTTCCCCAGGGCTCAATACTGGGGCCTGTTCTGTTTAATATCTTTACCATTGATCTGGACGAGGGGATCAGGTGCACCCTCGGTAAGTTTGTAGATGACACCAAATTGGGTTGGGAGTGTTGATCTGCTCGAGGGTAGGAAGGCTCTACAGAGGGACCTGGACAGGCTGGATCAACAGACCGAGGCCAATGGTATGAGGTTCAACAAGGCCAAATGATGGGTCCTGCACTTGGGTGACAACGACCTCATGCAGCGCTACAGGTTTGGGGAGGAGTGGCTAAAGAGCTGCCTGGCAGAAAAGGACCTGGGGGTGCTGGTCGACTGCCAGTTGAATATGAGCCAGCAGTGTGCCCAGGTGGCCAAGAGGGCCAGTAGCATCCTGGTCTGTGTCAGGAACAGAGTGGCCAGCAGGACAAGGGAAGTGACTGGACCCCTGTGAGGCCCCACCTCCCATACTGTGTTCAGTTTTGGGCCCCTCACCACAAGACAGACATTGAGGTGCTGGGGCACATCCAAAGAAGAGCAACAAAACCAGTGAAGGGTCTCGAGCACAAGTCTTATGAGGAGTGGCTGAGGGAACTGGGGTTGTTTAGTCTGGAGAGAATAGGCAGCTCAGGGGAGACCTTATCGCTCTCTACAACTACCTGAAAGGAGGTCTCTTCTCTCAAGTAAGAAGTGTTAGGACAAGATGAAATGGCCTCAAGTTACACCAGGGGAGGTTCAGATTGGATATTAGGAAAAATTTCTTCAGGGAAAGGGTTATCAAACAATGGAACAGGCTGCCCAGGGAAGTGGTTCAGTCATCAACCTTTGAGGTATTTAAAAGACGGGTCGACATGGTACTTATGGACGTGGTTTAGTGGTGGACTTTGCAGTGTTAGATTAATGGTTGGACTCAACGACTGTAAAGGTTCCTTCCAACCTAAATAATTCTATGATTCTATATTATTGCATTTTGGGGACTTTGATGGCTTTTTTTGTCCATGATTTGGAACCTTTGTAGGCCTTTAGTATCTAGAACATTTCATAACAAAGCATTCCACAATCAACAATATGCTAAGTGATACATTTCCTTCTGTATGTTTTGACTATTTCACATTTTAGTTTCATCTGACATCTCATGAGCAGACTGGGAACAGTTACCTATCTGTTCATATTTACCTTCGGAACACATATGACTTGCAGATCTCTACCATGGTCTCCCGCAGTCATCTCTTTTCTAAGCTGAAGACTCCTAGTCTCTTCACAGAAAATCCATTCCATACTTCTGATCATCATTGCATCCTATTTCTGGATCTTTTCTAGTTCAAGCAAATTACTTTTAGTCAGGGGAAAGGCGTACCAAAGCCGTATGCACTACTGAACGTGCAAGTAAACCATGAATTCACACAATGGTGCAACGACAGCCTCAAATTTGGTTGTAGACCATGGCGACCAGAGAGCAGTTTGGCCTAGATCTCAGTGTTTAAAAAGCTAATTTACAAGCACCTAAAAGTTCAGAAAAATACTCCTTGCTCATGCAGCCTATAATATTGCTGGCGATACAAACAGCAGGTGGTGGATGTGAACTGCTTCCTGATTAAGCACTTTCAAACAGTTTTGCCAGGTCTGTCATTTCTGCTAATACGCATTTCCCAAAAAAACTCCCTAACTGTATGGCACGTTATTCTACACTTTTCCCCAATTTTAATTTTAGTTCTAAACCAAAATTGCCCTCGTGTTTTCAAAATGGTTTACAATTATAAACAATTTACTCAACTCCAAAGGCACACATTCATTTACAACTTTAGCAACTTATAAATTGTGTTTTAAGCAAAGAAATAAACTGCAAAAATGAAACAGAACCTTCCCCAGCAGAGTAATTTTTGTCATATGGCATCTATCATGAATAGGAGTAGTTATCTAGGTCTTGTTAGAGAAATGCTACCCGCTAATAACTAGCATTTTAATTTTCTTAAACAAAAACCATCAGGAAATCATAGGTCTACTGAGCTACATCATAACAGCCTCAATCGAGTGATTCTACATTTTACAGGCAAAAATGTCACAAAGGAACTAGAACACATTTTGTTTGTGAAACTCCCCTATAATATCTGTAACAGTCAATGAAGTATCCTGTCATGTCTGAGAGTCAGAAAGTGAAACTGATTAGACACTGAAATTTTTTCAATATTCATCTTCACAAAAGATGTGTTTTGAATTTTAACTCTTATAATTTTAACATCTTGAATTAAAAACGCTGACAATTTTTCTAATCTGTTGTTTACATACATTGTCCTCTGTTTTCAGGGTACACTGTCTTAAGTATACTGACCTAAATATACTGTATAGCAAATGTTAGATGTAAACAGAATTAAGGATAAAAATGACTGCTTGCGTAAGTCAGTAGCAGGACTATTCACATGGACAAAGTTAACAACTTACCTGCTATGCGTAACGCCAGAATTTTAAACAGATGTAATAAAGTTGGAGAAAAATGCAAGCCTCCAACAGAATGAATTACGATATACAATGCCACCTAAAAAACCTGAAGAACACTCTAACTCTTTATATACCAAAGCTACAGTAAGAGTTTAAAACACACTCTGGACTTCGGATCAGCAAATTGTTATGAACATCTTCATTATGTCATTTGATTACACAACAATTACTGTCTTCTAAGTATAAAATACTGCATTTCTTGAAATTATCTTAATCACGAGTCAGCCTAGGAATCTAAACGAAAATGAAGCACTCAACACATCACTTGTTCATTTTGAGACACAAAATATTAAGCTATCAAGTGACCATAGAGATTTTTTTTACTTAGATAAGTATTATTAGATAAGTATTAGATAAGTATTAAAGTCTTAGCATTCCTGAACATCATCTTTTGAACCATTCGTGTGATCATTCAGAGAGCTTGAAAATATCTTGTATTAGCAGAATTACAATAAAACATGCTCTCTTTGAAGCTCCACGTATACTAAAAATGTGTTTCAAAATGTATTAGGGTTTTTTTAATCGATGTTGGGAGGTAGAAGGATAAAAATGCCACCTTCATAAAACAAATTTGACCTAAACTGACACCACCATATACCCCATTCACATTCTGTTCAGCATCACGCTGACAAAACATATCCCAGCAAAAGACAACTGTAGAAAAAACCTGAAGAATTCAAAGTGAATTAAATGCAGAACTAAGTAGTAGACCAATCGAGAGCTGTTTAAACTGAGAAAGTCCTAAATCTACTCAAATATTTTTTAATAAAGTTAGGTACGAAATCACCATTTTTTTTAATCATTACTGTGCTTGTTAATAATAGCTTAGGAAGATTCTAATCTTGACAACATAATTTTCTGATTTGAATGCATTACTGTCATAATCGTGCATTTAGATTTGGTGCAGAACCATTTACTCGATTTGTTTAAAAATCAGGCCAATAGATACAAAATTCTGTACTCAATACTCATCCATAATTAAGGACTAAAAATTACAGGACTTGAATTTTTTTTTTCTATTTTGTCATATTTACCATGAAAAAAAGAGATCAAATCAGATTTATTTTTTTTTTTAAATACTGACTAAAGGTTTTTCCCTCATATACATGGGCTCTAACTCTGATCCAACAGCTCCAACTGCTTATTGGGATCAGATATACTGTTTCCTGGGTCAGTCCCTAGAAACGTAATTCCTCTTATGTGCATTTGTACCTGCATTTAGCTAAAAGAAAACCATCAGTTCCCAGCAGTCAATAACACCAGCATCATTCCAACTCAAAGTTGAGAGTAAGATAAGCATGACTGGCAGTGGGTCTATCTACCCTCATTTCAAGTACTGAAAAGCAAATTGTGCCAGTGTCTTCCATTCTCTTGTGTTTGTAAAGCACTTTTGTGAAGCAATACCATCAGCTACTTATCACAGTTCAGGGAAAAGTAAGGGTAAAGCCCAAGACAAATTTTATTCCACAGTCATTTTTACATTCTTCATTCATTAAGAATGTGAACAAAAAAAAAAAAACACTGTAGGGTGACAAAAAATAGCCTGCCTTAGGCTGCCACTAAATTTCTTTCTTCTGGAAAGTGTTTCAGCTTGAAAAACTATTGGTTTAGTAGCCACCAGGTAACTTCTGTTGCTGCTGTTGCTAACGTCTCAGAAAAGAGTGCAAAGAATCACAAATCTGCAGGATACTAATATAAAAAATAAACGCTGTTTATGCTCCGAGCTAGTATAAATCTTTAAAAAACACACGGACACCTAGTATTGTTTTCTAACACAGTTAACCTAGCAGAAAAAATATTTTGCATACACTTCTCATTTCAGACTGCCAATTAAAACCAACAGCAGAAAAGAGGCGGCTCATTAACAGCAGGCTATTAACATGGCACCAAGCCCTGGTCCCGAAACTGTCTCTGGAAGCGTGGAGCACTCTAAACACAGGCAGGCGCACGTGGAATCGGCGCTTAACGGAGCACTTTGATCAGAAGACGGCTTTAAACTCTTTTTCTAACACTTTACAACTGTTAACTCCCAGGAACGTCTTAACGACGCGCAGAAAGGAACGAGCCGTATGGCCGCGGCCGCACTTCCTAAGAAAAAAACAGGCTGTTCGGAAAGTCCATCGAGCCTGACCAAAGCCCGGAACGACGCGCAGAGGGGTAAGGCTGCGTTTCCCCCCGTCCACTCGCTCCCGACACCCGGGGAAACGGCCCGACCTCTCGGGAGTTCCCACCCACCTCCCCGACCCAGAACCGCCGGACGCAGACGGGAACACGAGCCGCGTTTTTCCGACACCTGCCGGTTTCGTTTCCCCACCTCGCTCCCAGCCGCCGCTCCGCAACGTCGAGCACCGGCGCCGATCTCCTCCCGACCCCCCTCACGCACCCCGGCGGGGGAGAGGGATTGCAAGGCGGCACGGCGGCCGCTCCGCCCCTCGCACCCGACGCCTACGGCCCGTCCCGCCGCGGGCAGCCCGGCGAGACACTGCCCCGCCACCGTCGCCCCCACGGCCCGTCCCGACCCCGTTCCCCCCCGCCTCAGCTCCCTCACCCCCTCGCCCGCCCCGGCCTTCCCCTATCCGGCAGGCCGCCCCACGCCTCCTCCCCGCCGCCGCCCGGCCCGGCTCGGAGCTCGCCCCGCACCTGTCCGGGAGATGGTTACGCGTGCAGCCGCGGACTGAGGAGGGGGAGGGGGAACGGCAGCAACTCCGCTCCCCCTCGGGTCTTTTTCCTGCCGGTGCCCGCGGGACGCCCAGCTCCCTGCGCCGATGACAGCTGCCGCCTGCGCATGCGCGCAGCCCTCGCACGCACGGGGAAGCGCGGAGGCCCGGAGGCCCGGGCGGGTGCGGGGGGGCGGGGGGGGGAGAGCGAACACGTGACGGAGGAGGGGCTCCCGCGTCACGTGCCGAGAGCGGGCGGTGGCGCGGGTGTTTACCGGCGGGGAGGTGCGGGGGGTCGAGTGACGCGGCAGTCACGTGGGAGCGCTCGTGCCTGGAGGGTGGTCACCTGGCGCGGGGGCGGGTGAGGGGTGGGAGTGGTGCGGTGGTTGGTGCCGTTAACGGTCGCTGGGGGTGAGGCGGGGCGGCAGCGGCGAGCAGGTGGCTTGGGCGGGCGGGCTCTGCTGCCAAGCGCCCGCCGGGTGGGCCAGGCTGGGACTGGCCGCCCCTCCAGGCGGGGGTGAGTGGTAGCTCTGGGGAAGGTTGTAGTCTTGGGAGAGCTGGCCACGGGGCGGAGGGGAAGAGGTGCAGGTGCCGCCTCCGCGGCTCGCCAGCCTGCCCCTGTTGTCCCAGCCGCCCCTCAGCGATGCGTGCTCTTGAACGGAGGGCTGGCGTCGTCTTGTACCGGCCGGGCAATAACCTGAGGAAAACAGAAGCCCTAAGCTTACGGACAGAGGCGGTCCGTTAACCTCAGCGATGCGTAACACGCAAGACCGTGCTGGTCCGTAGGAATGGTCTGCACGATCTGTCACAGCAAGCCACTAGGTCGTCTTGGTTATCCTAATCTCCTTTACGCCCTCATGTCCCTTATCAGTCAGGACCGCTCTATGAAAGTGATGTTGTTTCCAGAACTTCAGCGTTACTTTTAATGACTAAGCCCCATAATGCTGTGTGTTATGCATTTACTTTCTGCAGTGCTGCCGGTATGGTGTAATTTTGACTGTTCAGGTTGCTGCTAAAATAAATCAGTCTGGTTTTTAACTGTGTTATATGCTTTGATTTTTTCTTACTAATCAGTAATCTCTGATCTTTATCTCTTTATCTTTCATTTTAGCTTCTGGTTGCTATGTTTAAGAAAGTGAAAAAATACCAAAAGATAACTAAAGGACAAGTACTCTTTAGATGTGCTTCTTCAGCCATACCTGTTATGTTAAAGGAAGTTTTACTTTACATTTGAATTTATCTTTAAGGGCCAAAGACTTTTTTCGGTACTAGTGAAACCTGAAAATACAGGATATATATTTTTTTTTAAGGAACATATCTGATGCTATAACTTTGCAGTGCTCAGAGACTGTTATGTTATTTTGTCATTTGGACACAGTACTGTACATTAAATTATAATAGTGCTGTGTATACTATATCTTCAGACCCAAAAAACTTCATGCAACCATATCTTTGAACGTACGGCACCACGATTTCCACCAATGTCTAATATGCATCATCTGCCTTAGGAAAGGGATTTTATTTCACTGAATATAAGTAGGAGAAACAGAGAACATTGTTTTCTTTCTTCTTCGAGCCTTTGGGGGTATGAAGAAAATGTTTATTTAATGCTTACAGGAAAACAGTGCTGTTGAATGCAGTTTCTCATTTGGTTTGTTCTATGTATGTTGATTCAAATATAAAGCGCAAAAGATTGATGATTTAGGATTGTTTTCAAATATGATCTGTAAGATTGATGCTGAGGACTTGATGAGAAAGTACAGCAGTGACTCTTGGAAGTGAGTCAGCACCTCTCTTCATCTGGTCTTCTTTCAGGTTACAAGTCTCTGTGAGGTCATTTCATGCCTGGAGTGTGTTACTGTATTGTGTACACCTCTCCGTGCCCCTGGCTCTGCTCTCCCAAGTGATGGACTCAGGGTGCAGGTGGGTACTCAGAAAACATTAACCTAACCCTCATCGTGGTATGGCTATGGAAAACTATGCCTTGATGTCATTTTTCAAAGCAGTAGCTTAGCACGTCTGGCTTGCTAAATGGAAGTAAGGACACCGGCCTTCTTCAGAATAGTTATGTAGCTATGCATGGTCAATAGATAAATGTTTTAGCTTTATTAAACTGCTCCAGCACAGTGCTTTCAGGACTTACTGATTGCCTTCTTTACTTTAATGGGTTCATCTCAAAGCACCTGTGAATTTGCTGACATGTTCTAGCTGGCATGAAGGATTTTTTTCTTACTAAGGTTTAAGGAAGCTCTTCTGCTCTTTGTTCGTGTCTTTCATGTTCTGGGCTATGCATTTAGGTCAATGTTGGCTAGTAACAAAAACTTTGGTCATGTTACCACAGCCACTAAGAAAAAAGGATGTAACCTCCAAGTTCCCTCACCTTTGTTTTAAGTTGCTGTTTTAAGAAGCGCAAGCTTCTAACCAAAAAATGTCCTTTCGACTGATAGTGTAAGTACCTTCTCTCTTTCACCCCCCTCAGCAGAGTTAGAAGCCACTCCTGTGTGAGGAGTTCCTGTCTAAGTTACGAGTTTGTCCTCTGTGACACCCCGAGGTCCCTGTTTCAGTGTTGTACTACTCATGGTGAAAACTTATTTACTTAATATCATCTGAACTTCCCGTATTGCAGTTTATGTTTGTCTTGTCTCATCACTGTGTGTTTCCAAGTAGGCTCCATCTTTCTATGCCCTCACACTAGGTAATGGTGGACAGCAATAAGATAACTGTGAAACCTTGTCCTCTTAAGGCTGAACAAACCCAGCTCCCTCAGTCGCTACTCATATACCGTATCCTCCAGCCTCTGACAATCTTGTGGCATTCCACTGGACTTAAGAATGTCAATGTTTTTGATACACCGTAAAGCCAAAAACTGGACACAGCACAGTATTTTACCCAAATTGGTGCAGAATATATCATTTATGGTTTTGAATGTAGGTTACTTCCATATTGTGTAGCAGGAATATTATGAAATCTTTTCAGAATCTTAAGTAAGTGACATGTCTGCTTAACATGAGTAGCATAGCTGTCTAAAGTAAGGTTACTTTTGAGGCAGAAAAAGTTCTCTTGTAGAATTCCACTGCAATGCTTCTTAAGACACATGAGGTGGCAGCAAACACCAGAAGCAAAGCGCTGCTAGCCCAAGGCAGAGAAGCTGTTGGCAATGAGACAGATTTTGCCATGCTCTTGATATTGTCTAGATTGTGCACGTTGATGTAATTTCTGTTATACTGCATTGAGTTATAAATCAGGACATGAGTGCTGGCTGTTCAAATGTAATCCTGGCCGAAACCTTCTGTAGCCTGTATGTTTAATTAATAGTGTGCAATTTAGCAGTGTTATAAAAATGTGTTGTGCAGACTACAGAGGATAAATAACTTTTTTTTGAACTGTGTATCTTTTGTGAATTTTACATCTTTGTCGTTGTGTCTTCATCTTAAAAATGTTGATAGTAATATTAATCTCTCTTAGTGTTCTGGAAATTCTTTCACTTACGGAACTTTCTAGCTGTTAAACATTTCAGTGACATGAAGATGAAGTTAGTCATATTTAACCTGTGAATGATGTACTGTAAAAACAGTAACAGTAAAAATGGGGAGTTAGTTTACCCAGGGATATAGCTGGTAGGTAGCCTCCTTCTGTTAATGTTGTTATATACAGATCAAAAGTATTTTGAGTGCTCCAACTCAGACAGAGGTTATTAGCTTGATATAGAAATTTCTGGAATATCTCTGCACCTGTTAGAAAGGTGTCCTGGTTTGAGATAGAATAAAGCCAATTTTTAGTAATTTTACTTTTCAGTTAAGTCTCTTGTAACTGGCTGCGTTGTCTGAAATTAAGGGTATGTTTTTCAGACAGTGTTTGCTTCTAGCAGTGCTAAGGTCTGATGTTTGTAGTTAATACCAAGGGATGGTATGGAGAGAGGCTCTTGCTTATACTTACTTCTATAACAACCAAGGTCAGCTAACTTTGTTATGTCCCACATTGGAGGGTCGGAAGCAGAAGAGCGTAGAAGGGTCGCACCTGTGGGAAGAAGCAGACAGGACAGGTGACCCAAAACTGACCCATGGGATATTCCATCCCATCTGCATCATGCTCATCATAAAAGCTGAGGGATCCAAGGGATCAGCCTCTTTCTTCAGTGGCAGGTGTCAGAGCAGGACTCTGTCTGTTTGTTTGCCTTTCATCCCGATTCATGTGTTCCTGAATCCAGTTCGTGTCTGCCGCAGAGTCCAGTCCCAGTGCTTTCCAGTGATGTGATCACAGAATCATAGAATGATTCAGGTTGGAAGGGACCTTAAAGATAATTTAGTTTCAACCCCCTTGCCCTGGGCAGGGACAGCTCCCAATAGACCAGGTTGCTCAAAGCCTCATCCTGGGAGGTCAGTATTGGTTTTGAATATATTTGTATATATTTCATTATTTTCTTATTAATATTATTATCTTTTGTTATTAATATTTCATTATAGCTGTTGTAGGGTTTTTTCCAACCCCTTGTTCTCTCTCCGTTCCCCTTCTGGGGAGAGAACATCTGTTGTTCATTTAATAGCTAGCCCAGCATAAACCTCGACACAAAGGCCAGACTAGATAATCATAAATAGAGCTTCTGAGTTGAGAATTCACATAAGTAATTTATTTTTATTATATTTATTCTTGACATTTTATGTTAAACATAGAGGAAACCTTATTGTATTTAATATTGGTTACTTCCATGAAAAACCTTACCTATCCAGATGGTGTTCCTTTCAGCCAATAGCTATTTTCCTAAAAAATTGTCAGGATAAAATAGAGAGATTATGCCATACTAGTTAAAGGATACCCATGGGCTCTGCTGGGCAATAGTGCATTGCAAGTCTACTCAAGCATCAAGTCTCAGAGACCCAAGTTCTGGTCTCCTAGCCAGATCAGCTCAGTTGTAAAGCAGTCAAAGGTTTCATTAGTATCTAAGAGCAAAGGTTAAATAACTTTGCGTAATTTGGCAATACTAGATTTTTCTTTGGTCGTGTTCTTGCTGACAGTTTTATGAAAAATGTAATGCTAGTTTCCACTAGTACCAGACAGATGGTCAAGAATCTTGATTGTTTTGTAGTGTGACAGGGATGAAAAATTAGCAATATGTAATCAGGCCACCTTGTCTGCCCTCCGTGTCAAGTTGTGTTTCTTTCAGTACAGCGAGTTGTCTGACCTATTTTTAATAGTGTTCTAGGTCAAATTTTTCACAATATCTGTCCATTTTCTCTGCAGGACCCATGTGACTTCACTGAGCTTTAAGAGTTTTACATGTATAAAAGACAATCGCCGGATAATGACAAGGTGAAGATGAATATTTAAACAACGGCAAAGAATGCAGAATTTTTTCTTTCCCTTCACTGTAAATAAATAAAAGAATTAATGTATGTAAGCTTACCCTAAAAAGGATGCAAATACATCTTGTGATTAAGTACCTCATCCAGGCACTTTATACCTATGAATTTGATTTATTGATGCCAATATCCACTGAAATACAGGAAAGGAAAGTTTTTCAATTTATAAATTGGGCATACAGCCAAGACATATCCCCCTTAGTTAAGTTATGTGTTAGGGGAACCAAATCTTTTTGTTGGGAAAGGGATAGGGATGGTTGGAGGACTGAACTCGGGACAACCATAAGAAAAGAATCCTCTTTTAGTGCATTAAACAGCCCCTAGAAGAGAGGCTGTTTACTTATGCCCTGTTTACTACTGCCCTGTTTGTTGATTTTGTTCCGTCATTGGATTGGCAGCATGTTCTTTTGCTCTATGCAGAAGCTGTGTTTTATTTCAGGACGCGATAGATGGCAGTCTTTATCTTCTGTTTGTTTTGTCCACAAGCAGTTAACATGTCTTTTCTTCCACACAAAGGACTAATCCACTTAGACTGCAACAGCAGAAAGACAATAAGGTTTACCTCTGTCAGTAATCTAATGGCTTGCACTTAAACCATAAATTTAAACCTCCGTGAACTGTCCATTGGATCCACCCAGACTCTGACAAAACAAGTGGCATTTAACCGTCACTGTCCTTTGCAGTTGTCTGATTTGAGGGCTGAACTGAGAAAAATTAATTTGGTTCCTTTATAAAGCCCTCATCCAGAAATGCATTCTATCCTTTTTAACTGGGCAGGTGAATGAGAGAGGTTTTTTCACTGTTGTGTTGAAGAGTATTTCTGTGCCCAAGAAAGATAACGGAGGAGCTGAGAGGAAACACTAGACACTAACTGGGCAAGTACTGACTGCAGGATACCATGAAAGAGCAGAAAGTCTGTTTTAGCCTGTGTGATTGCTGTACGTGATTTGAAACCACAAAGATAAATTGATTTGGATGAACTATGGTATTTTTTCCAAAAGCAGTGCAGAAACTAACATTTTGGCAACATTCTCCAATCAAAAAAAGGCATCTGTTGGCCTGGTTCAGGGAACAGTCATCAAACTTAGCTTTTTTGAGTTGAGAAAGCCCCAAAATGTGATAGACCTGAATTCTGCCACAAGTTGACTAGCAAGAAAAGAGCCTGAAGGAAAATCTAGTGCTCCCATGATTGTAAGTGGAAATTTAGAAAGCTTCCTTAAAAAAAAAAAAAAAAAAAAGCATTCCTCCCATCACCTACATTGTTTATTCTAGCATCTTTTGTCTTTAAAACACTTCTATGTGGTAATAATGGAGGTAGCTGAAATAACTTTACCTTCAGTTAACCGCACAGAACAAGTATAAAGGAAAA
The DNA here is from genome assembly GCF_028500815.1 of Rissa tridactyla. Taxonomy (NCBI): domain Eukaryota; kingdom Metazoa; phylum Chordata; class Aves; order Charadriiformes; family Laridae; genus Rissa; species Rissa tridactyla. The sequence goes on from NC_071497.1 coordinate 56,004,736, forward strand.
AAATTAACCAAGTGTATACAGCCGAAAGCAATGCCTTAGGATACTATTTTCTAATATTTGCTCTGGGTTTAAAATTCTTGAGAAACTGGAAATTAAATGCAATTTGTACTAACCAGGAGTTGCCACACTTCTAATTGTTCACTTAAATTCTATATTATACTATCTTACAGGAAGACATAAAAGGTTAGCATTTGTAGAACAAAGGAACACAAAGCCAGAAATCTAATTTTTTGCCTTTGAGATCTTGGTTCAAACATCAATTAATTCGGTTTCAACAGTAAAACTTTTAGCTAACTTCAGCTTACATATGCAGAATCCTTTAGTAAATAAGTTGTGATTTGTAAGCAGTCAGAATTCACGTGAAATGGTTCAATCTTCTTACATTTGAAGTTTTAAAGATTGGTCATTTTCAGAGTTGATGTAATGTAATTAAATACTAAAATAAATTTTTACTTTATAGAATCACACAGAATCACAGAAACTTCAGAGTTGGAAGGGCCCTCTAGAGATCATCTAGTCCAACTCCCCTGCTAAAGCAGGATTGCCTAGAGCTCATTACTCAGGACTGCATCCAGGCAAGTCTTGAATTATAATTTGATACTCTGTAATTTTATTGCTTTATTTTCAGTTTAGAAGTCCACACAATTCTGTACAAGGATATTTTTTTTTTCATTTCACTTTAGTGAAATTCACAGCTCTGAGAAGCAACATGAATTCAGAACCTTGAATTGAAGATCTTGGAACGTATCAAAGAAGTCACTCTTAATACATTTTTGTCCTCACACATGATTTTATGTAGCATTATTTGTCCTTAGACTCAGCTATCCATCCCATTAATAGTATAATAGTACCTACAACATCAGAGTACCTGAGGAAATCCAAAAATATTCTTATTGACTTCATTCGTCTGACACTTAATTGAATTTTTATGTTGTTTTTTCTATCCATAAAACAATGAAGAATAGCATTTGCTGTACTGGAATTAAACAAGGATTAAATGAGTAAAGTTTCTGATGTGTGTAGAGTATTATTTTCATCTTGGTGTATTTTGACTTTATTAAGAATGCACAAAGTGACTTTGTTAAATGGAAAAGACTAAAATCAGTCATGGAATAAATACTAGTTGCAGGCTGATACATATGATTTACAAGTTATGAAGGGAAGCACATCCAGTAAGCGGGTATATTGTGAATGCAGTTTTTAAAAAAGTGTATGAACACTCCTGAAAATCTTTTTTTCTGGTCTTTCTGTTTTTGTAGCATTTTAAAAATTCAGCTTCTTATGTTGATTGCTTTTTATTAGTCTATTTCTGTATACCCTTTCCCTATCTTACTTTCAATCACATTACTCTGCCTTCCTACGTGAACTCCCAATCCTGGTAAGAGATTTTGAATTTGAGATTTGAGATTTGAATCTCAAATCTCAAAATCTTCAAAAGAGATTTGAACCTCGTGTTCCAGTTTAGTACTGCAATAGGACACGTTTCTGTACTTACAGTAAATTGGGATGGAGGGTGACGCTTGGGGTTTTTTGTTGTTTTTCCCCACCACTGTGGAGTGGTGGAATATATACTAATCTGCTGGATATTGACAGGACATATATCAACACATAACACTTCTGAAGAGCACATTCTTTATTTTTATTCTGCCTGGTTTTTAAGACATAAAGGGACTTTCAAACATCTGTCCAGGGTAATGATGGCATTTTAAGAGAGAGTAGTCCAAGGTTTTTAGCTTGAATGACATCAGTGATGGCTCTAATCTGGGGGTCATCCAAGGAAAGATAAAGGGTCAGAAATTCCACAAAAATGGGTGTCTTTCATCAGCTTAGTTCTCTTGCAGTTTCTGCCTTTTCACACAAATGTGCAAAATGTGACAGAGTACCAGTTTAGCTCTAAATTCCCATTTGCCGCTCAGTGGGATGTATTCAAAGCAGAAGGTAGTACCTCTGTCATGTATATAAAAAATCCTGGCAAAATGTGGGATTACTTCTGGAGTTGCCCTCTGAGAAGAGATTTTGAGAAGAGGAAGTTTTAAGCCCAATATCTGCCCATTTTCTCTGCAGCACCCATGTGACTTCACTGAGTTTTGAGAGTTTCATGTGCACAAAAGACTAACCCAGGATAATGACAATGTGAAGATGAATATTAAAACAAGAAGGAAGAATTTTTTTTAGGTTTGGGACAAACCCATTTTATTGGGTTTGCATAGCCGGCTTGCATAGCCGGCATAGCTTCTAATTTTTTTAACTGGATTAAAATCTTAGGACATCATAGAATTAATTATAGGACCAGAATCTCAAATTAGAACTTCAGTTAAAATGAGTAAGCCAGCTGTCTGTGCAGGTTTTTGAGAGCACACACTCCTGAATTAGTGTTACTGTGTTTATACCTTTTATTTCATTTTTAAAAGAAGCAAATTCATCATTTGATCTCAGAGCCTATTGCGACAAGCAATATTATTTTCCAGCTGAGCCACAGCTAACATGCCTTTTATTCTTTTTTCTTTGTGTCCCTTTTATCGCTTCAGTGTGCTCTTCCATGTGTTGCAAAGTACAGATGGTGAAATGCATTGGGTCACGCAATGTTGTCTGTTAATTCTTTTGTGACCTGTGGTGCCAGCTAATCCCCATTTTTAAATTTCTGATGTGTTCTGTGCAGTCACTTTCTTTTGGTTTAACCATTATGCCTGAAATAAAGAATGGCTCTTAACAGCTAAAAGTCAAAGGCATTGAGCCTAATTGTTCTTCCACAGACATTCATGGAATTAATTGGCTTCAATCATACAAAAAAGAATAGCAAAAAGGAAAAAATTACCCACTGTTTTACACAGTGATAAAGTCTTCACAAATATGAGAAACAAAGCTACATCAGACGGCTACAGCGTGTACAGAAGAGTGCATGCTCCAAATAGATGCTCAAATGTACTCGACGGGATATTTTAGTATAATGAAAAAGGGGAAGGGAACAGTGAGTGACAGAGAAGCAAACAATGTTAGTAGGGGTGGCAGATGTAGGAAATGATATATGGTATTGCTACAAACATCCTAAAGAACTCTCTTGGCTCAAGACTAACAGTATGAAGACTATTAACTTGTGGGAAGAAAATGAGGAGGGAACTATGCGCCTAACTTAATTGTAGCACTGCTGAAGTAACCCAATTAGAATAAAACAGTAAAATTGCTAAAACATACATGCAAGTCCTGATGTTGTGCTGCACCCAAAAACTGTGCTTTCCAAAATGTAGCTTGATAATTAAATGTGACATTCTATGCATTTCAAAGGTATGGCCAAACAGAAGCTGAGCCTTTTCACAGTGTACAGTGTCATCTTTTGCTCTCTGCTCCTAAATGTGGTGGGCAGTGGGTGGTGTTTGTGTTGAATACGGGGTATTTCTCTTAACACAGTTTAGGTCAATTCAACAGCATCCCTCTACTGAGATGAGATCACATTTCTTTTACGCGCAGCCCCACACACTTGCTTACATCACTTATCTTGCATCAGCTCTGGAGCTTACTAGACCCTCCATTTGAGTTGACTCATCTTATTAATCAAGTGATTAAAAAAAAATAATTTTCTGATAGATTAGGAGATTGAATCAGTACATAGAAAGGGCTCTTCAGTGCAGAGATGTCACAAAAGCACTAGGCACCTGGTGTGAACAGAAGGCTATGTGACATCTTTCATTTTCAGTAGTGATCAGTGCAAGGCATCACTAATTATGTGGTTCTCATTGTCCGTCTGCATCCTTTTATTAGTACCACTTTTCATTTGTTTGTCTCTTAAACTCTTTTTATATATTTAAAAATATATTTTAAAATAGCACTTCACTCAATCATTTCTGTTCAGATTAAAGGAGATACTGTTAAGAAATCTGATTAATGAGAAGAGTCTCACACCCTACAACAACAACTGGATAGAAGGAAGCTAAGTCCTTTCATAGTTGTAGGCTGTGCTTCTCTGCTATCCAGTTTAAAAGGCATTCTGGGAATTCCTACATTCTTTAGAAAAAGTCCTGCTAACAGTATCCAGCTGTAGATGGAAATACCTTTTTTCCCTTCCTTTTTTGGTGGTCTTGCTGAGAGAGAGATCACATGAATACACGTTTGATTTATACAGAAATTAAATGAGCTGGTCTGAGCTTCCCATCTTTCCTAACATCCTGCAACCCCAGCATTCTTAGCCTCTCTGTCAAATTGCTGTAAACACTCCTATGTAATAACAGTTACTGTACCCTGCAACATTGCTGCTTATTTGCGGTTGCAACCACACAAGGAACTTGGTAAGCTGGGGAAAAAAAGAGAAATCGAAAAAAAAGGGAAATCAAAAAAAAAGGAAGGCAAGCTTACAAACAGATGGGACACTGACGAGGCACTGGTTAACACTGAGAATACGTGGCCCCAGCATTGCCAGAAGGTACTGCATTCCTCTACTCCAAGGCAAAATGAAATACAGGTTAGGTCTGACAGCTATGGCAACCAGCTCTCATGAGTGTCACTATTGGACGTTCATCAGATTTCTAATAGTCATCAGACTACACTAATTGGCAGTGTAAGAGCAAATGGCAAGACGTGGTTTATGGTTTGTGAAGCTTTGAAACAGCCTACTCCAAAGTGTTGGCATGAACCTGCCTTATATATTTCTCTTCCTTTTGAGGTAGGAAGAAGGCTACAAAAAAAACAATCTCGAATGCCTGTTACTTATTTTCATATATCTTGTAAGTAAGTGTTTTCAGGTTAATTTACGGATGGTTTTACAAAGAATGAAATCCAAATGATTGAGGACCTGACTCTGGCAAAATGAAGAATCCTGTACAATAAAGTCCATTTTCCCTACTCCAGCCAAAACTATTGAAAGACATTTAAGGCATTTTAGGTTACTACTCTTATTTTAGTAAATGGAAATCCTAACACTAAGACTGCAATTTCAGTAGATAACGTGTGGATCTAACAGCTTCTCCCTCTCTCACTTTGAGACACTCCCACCACTTTCTAGACTTCTTTGTTAGCTGATCAAGATCATTAACTAAGCAGAAAACTAACCCAGAAAAAGAAAGATGGTTTCCTGCATGATTAGCAAGATGAAATGATTCATCATCCAAGAAGGAGGAGGAAGCTCACAAATGAGAACAGGAAAAAAAAAGATGGAAAAGTAAAGTTTCCTCTTTCTTAACAAGAGAGTTACTGCAGCACTAGAGATAAGACTTTTCATGTCTTATCAACAAATAACTTACAGTTAACTTAAAAAAAATTGTAATGCTGAATTATGTATCAATACGATATTATGGTACAGTAGAACACTAAAGCTAGTTTTCCCAAATAATACAGCGATAGTGAAATCTAATACCACAAGTAGCAGAGGAGGAAGACAGTAATCATAACTAGACTTGCTAGGTATTGCTTATTGTATGAGGGGTTTTTAAAAGCAAAGATTATAGTTACCTCTATAGAGACCCATGTGCATTAGAATTTATGCCTATGGGTTTGAAGAAAAGAAGGTGGCTTAATCAGTGCCATTATTTTGATACACAGAATATAAAAATATGAGCTATTAAGTAGTTTATATGTAAAGATGTGTAAAAACAGAAGATGAAATGTAAATAAAGAGTGCGTGGTTGTGTTTAGTGAGGTCTCAGACTGGTGTTTCTACCTATAAGAAGGAGGAAAGAAGGTAAATGTTATTAAGCAAAGGTAGTAACAGAGCAAGGGGGATGCTGCTGTAAAAGAAAACTGAAGAAAACAAAAGGAAAATAGGAACAGCAGAGCAGAACCTAGAAACCAAAAGAAGTAGAAAAAGGAAAGGTATATATGGGGAAAAAAACAAAAGAGCTAAGACAAGGGTAATTTTAGTCTGTAGAAACTAGACTCTCTGAAATGCACTAATACCTTCATTTTCCCAGCTTGAGCATCAAAGGCAAGTTTTTGAAATAATCTGATTTCTAGGATTCTGCCTGCTGCCATGTGGTGTGGCTGCTGGGTGCAAGCCTGAACAGAGTTTGGAGGATGGAGCACCAATCTCCTATTCCTGCACTAAAGCACTGATTATAGGAAAAGGTTGCCAGTACAGCAAGTAAATTTCTTCCCTGTTTGGCAGAGTTTATGCCAGAAGGAAGAAGGATTTGAAAATTTTTTTCAGTATCCTTCCTGTTATTCTGGGTAGAAAAGTATTAAATACATTAATTCCCTTTCTTGCCTAGTTGATTTCTTCACCTCTTTACAAACATTACCAGTTAAAAAATTACAAACACTGTGAGTTTGTAACTCATGGCAATTTTTAATACTTTTTCTGGCTGTTTATTTTTTGTCATCTGAAGGTCAACAAACTTCAAAGTATGATCAAGCCCATTTCACGGGTACATATGTCATACCAAAAGTTACGATCACTGGTAGAACAAAATGCCACGCTTAAGAAAAAATTGGAAAGATTCGATCTCACATAGTTAGACAACTATATAGTCTGACAGCCATCTCTCTTGAATAGTGAGAAGCTGGAAACACTTTTGTTTCATTGGGCTCTAGCACCAACCCTTGGACCGCTTAACTGATCTAGAGGGCTAAAGAGAGGTAGGACAAAACAACCACGTCCATTACAGAAGAATATAAAAGTATAAAAGCATGGGAAACAAGCTGCACTTGGCACATGAGATGATCATGGGAAGGGAGATACTCAGCTTCTTATTTTTTATTTGTGGGGGAAAAAATATACTGGTAGCTATCTACAAAGAGAAAAATATTCTATTCCTTATAAAGTAAAAAGCAGTGGCAGTGTGTTAAAATAGAATATGAGTTGTTGGAAAAAACATATGAGCTATGGAAGATAGGATGGTAATGATTTAATTTTCACAGATTTTCGTGGAGCAGAAAGGTAAAAGGAAGGCACTTTGCTAATAAATCGAAATATTTTCATCCCCTAGTAAATACCAGTTCTGTATTTAACTGAAAATTAGGGTCATTCAACAGTCCTGGATAAACAAAAAGTACAAAATATTGGCCACATTTCAGAACAAAATTGACCAAATTTGAATGATAGGAAGCATTAAAATAGTGCTTTTCATTGGTGTTAGTTCTAAAAACAGCTATGAAACAAATATTTCTCACCCTGTTTATTGTTATTTTTGAAACTGGCATGGTATCCATTACAGTTCTGTGAACTATTTGTATATCTGTCTAAATCAATGCAAAGTGGCGCTCAAATTTAACATACCGTTCTTTGACAAGCCCAAGCACATGCTGATAGTATTTACTTACCAGTGAAGCAGGCAGACCGTCTCCCACCAAAAGCTCTCCCTCACTCCATCCCCATGGTCTTTCCATGGCCCTTTAGCTCCCTGAAGCCCTCTAAAACTGGCAAAGCGGAATACTGAGATACATCGGGAGGCAAGGATCATGAAGAGGGTTAGGATTTATTCAACCCGTAACAAGTGTAAAGGAAATAGTTTATAAACCAACAGCGTTCTGCTACTAAATCCACTATCAAAACAAATTCAGCAAGTTCTGCAGGGCAGAGGAGCATATAGTGAGATATGACTGGATCATTGCGGGGGAAAGGGATGGGGGTCAAGACACAGATTTTTTTTTGGGGGGGGGAGTTGGAGACACAAAGGATGTTAGATTTTACATTAACTTTTAAATTCTTGCAAAGAGTTTTGTTTTCTCTGTTAAGTACAATCATATGACTGACAGTATGTTGGACTCTACCGGGTCTTTTTTAAACAGATGATGAAGAATCCCATTCATGAGAACTGGAAAAAGAAATAACCAGTTTTACATTATTTACTAGTGAATAGTTTACTTCATATTTTATAGGGCAGCAAATAAATCTATGCAAGTGGCTTAAGGTACCCACAGGGAGAGTTCTGAGATGTTTTGCGTTCTTATCTGCACAGATACAGATAAATCTGCATTGACTTCTGAATGGGACTAAAAGACAATTAAAATCATCTTAGAAGGAAAAATAATCCTTCAAGCTGTAATTCTCAGATTTTTTTAGTTAAACAGAGTGTTGTAAATTCTCCGTTTTTCAGTGGACGACCATCTATTTTATTGAACATTTAATTGTTGTGTTCATAAATTTTACTGTTCATGTATGTTTTCATAGATCAGTTACTCTTGCTCTGAAGGTCATTATAGTGCTTTGAAGTGTCTTAACTCTGTGTAATTATTTCAGGTCTCCTCATCCATTGTCCTTTTCTTCTATTATTTTCTACTTAGTAATTACTGAAATTTTCAGGCTAGTTCATAAACTAGAGAAATGTGACACATATTACTTGGTACTGGTCAGAAATTTAAAATGGAAGGTAATAATTTTTCAGGTTCTACTATCTACTTCTTAATAATGGGTGACCTGACTTTAATTCTTTGATTATTTCATATATGACTAAAGGAGTTAATACAATGAGATATGACCAGGGAAACAGAATCTATTTTTTGCATTTCATTGCCACTATTGCATTTTATTACTTTAAGAGTTTCTGAGTACTAAGTCCCATTTAACTGTGTATATTGCTTACCTTGATTAAAAATTGCTTAGGCAGGAAGATACAGTCTGTATTAGTCAATGCTCCTTGCCCACTGTTTTCCCTGCTACTGAGCCTAGACTGTTTCTTGAAAAGACTTATTTCGGTCTTTTAATTATATCCTAGAGTTGATGTTCATCAACAGAGGGCAAGTATTCTGTTGAAGCAGTAAGGAGTATCATTGGGTTTTTGTTTCTGGAAGCTCCTTATGCTCAGATGAGGAAGTGCAATTGTGCTCTTTCCCTCTGAAAAATTTTCATAGACCCTGCTTCTGGGTTATGTTAACCTTAATCAAGTAAAAAGTAAAGGTGAGTTGGTCCTATTATTTATTTCAGCTTTTTAAAAAGATTGCCAAAGACAGAGTTGCATAATGCCATTTTGCAACTGGTAAACGTAAGCACAGAGAAGATACATTTTAAATATTTGCACTTAGGCAGGCTAATATATTAGCACTGTTAGAAGATGGTGATCTCTAATGTTCTCATCACTACAGTAATAAATTAACAGACTGCTTTTAATCAATTCAGTGTCCATTGGAAAATCAAGATACACATCTCAGATTAATCCATGGATAACAGGTACAGTGTTTCACAAGAGCAGACGTAATATGAAACTATATAATTTTCAGATGCTAGTTCTATGGAAATTCTAACTCCCTTTTGCTTCTGTTCATCTGTTAGTTAACGTTTTGCCATGTCACTCGTTGAGAGAATGGCTGTAATGCAAAAATTATATGTGATAGGAGGCCCTTTCCATGTCATTATGTTAAAATACAGCAAAGGAATTCTTAGTAGCATCTGAGATTTCTCAGATTCCCCCATCATTGTGTACTGCCATGCTATTTTAATTACAGAATATGACCTATCTGCTATATTTTTCATCCAAACAAAATGAAACACTAAAAATCATGAAGATTTAGGATTTCCTCTGCAGGTTTAATCTAGTCTCTAGATATATGTATTGGAATATATTTTTAGAATATTTAAAGTCACTGTTGTCTCCCTAGGACACATAACTTATTTAGCAAATAGGCAGTTACTTGATTTATTGTTTTTTTTTCCTCAGCACTACAGTTACTATTATCCTTAACTCCCCTTAGCTCTTTTCTCTTATTCTTCGACACTGCTCAGTCCTGTCTCAATCCCTGCTCTCATTGGTTGCTTATTCCATCACCCTCCTTCCACATAAACCATACAGACAGTGACCAGCATTTCGTGTCAACTGTGGTCTGTAAAGTAGATAACCCAAGCTGCATTTTTCAGCTCGTTACTGCAGTCTAGCTTTCCAGTTGCTCCCCAAGATCTGAGCATTGTTCCTTCTCCACCTGAGACAGGACTTTCCCTCACCATACTCCACAAAATAACAAATTTCTGAATTAGTTGAGGCTCATTATCACGTTAAAGAGTTCTGTTAAGAGGAGAAGTGTGTTAATGCACCACTGCACTGAACCATTATTGCACGGCTCTGGCCAGAGCTGCAGAATCACAGCTGTACAAATCATGTGCAAGCCCTGAGGGATTCAGGGAGCATAAGTGAACGGTCGGTCATGGTCAGATCATGCCATCTCAAAGTAAAGCATGCTTACTGTAGCTGGAATGTTTACAGCAGGTATGGCTGAGTCCTAAGAAGCCTCTAGGAAGTGTGAACTGATCTGTTTAAAAGCTTATATTTTAGCCATGTTTGGTAGTTTTACTTTCCGTTTTTTTAACAGAAACAGCAAAAAGATATCTAATACCAGAACTAAGCCATTGCAACATTTCAAGCTTTTTCTAAGTTATATGTTAACTAAGACATTATGTAACATTAAAGTATTTATTCAGTTTTGATTTCAGAGCCAGATTCTTCAGTGCTGATTCAATCCTGGTCTATGTTTAAGAGCTCACATAGCTGTATTCATTAGGACTTTGTAAAATATCAGGTACTTTAATCAATTCCAAATGTACTTCAAGAAGATAGCTGAACCAATCTTAGCAGCTGCTGGTTGGTTATCAGAAGAACCAGTTCCATTTCTTTCACTCAACTATGCTGGTTGTGCAGTCTCGCTTCCTACATTGTGCTGACCATGATGATCATCTTCTGTGATCCATTAGCAGGCCAGATAAACTTATTCGACCAAATAACCTTTTTAGGCTGGACTTGGTATAATGAAATCTTAGATTGATTCAATCAATTAAACTTCATTTGCAGCTATATGGGCTAATCTGTGTATACGTAGGTATAGTCACATTGTGTTCAAACAAAATGCCATGACTGATTATAGGCCACCCACAACCTGAGAGAAAATATATTTTGATGGAATCACTTATTTCGTTTGCAGAACTGGTTTAAGCAATATCTTAAAATCATAAATCATGACGGCATCCCACTTTAAGCAGATAAAGACTCAAAAACTCCCGTAGAAGCTTTGCGGTGTAAGGAACTGCAAGATTCCTTCTTCCCAAATCTTGTGCGTTGAGCTGCAAAGGGGAAAGAGGTATGCCCTTATTGGAGTTTCTGTGATTTATAAGGAGGACTTCATAAATCTTTACCTCAAACAGGGCAGAGGAAAATGGCTTTGTAATTGATATGCTATTGCTAAGTGATTCTGTTCAAACTCTGGAAAAGACAAAAACACTGAAAGATGAGCTGTGACCTGATCTTGCAAAGGGGGGAGGATTTTTATTCAATGTTTTTCAAACTAATGTTTGGTTTCATTAACACCTGTTAAACTGAAGATCCAGACAGCTGGGATCTGAGATCTTTTTTTCTGAAGAAAAGTTAAGTTTTTGCTGAAGCTGTTGTTTCAGCAGTTTGAATTGGTGTGCTATCTGAAGTATGAACAAACTTTATAATTCCATTTCTAATGCAAAAATAATAAACCCCCATACATATGCAAAAGTGAGTCTTCTGAAAAATAACCTTTTAGACTTCCTGAATTTTCAAAATCTGCGTACTTTGTTGCATAATACCTTTAACTCCTAGATAAGAATAAGAGAGGACAGATGTTTATTTCCCAAAGAATATCTCAGTACCTTGTCGTCATGATACACCTGTTAGGGTCAGCAGTATACAGGCCTCTTTGTGCCAGAGAGAACTTTTTTATTGCCTAATAAAACTAGATTGGGCAAGAGAAGTTCTTGCAATGCAATGTCTATTACATAGGTCTTCCTAATAGATAACATCTACTGATATAAAGTATTTGTATAGGCAATGCTCTAATCATATAGTCATATTCAGTATTTAAAAGCCAATGGACACAAATAACATGATAAGAGGTTTAACGTATCCAGTATTAAGTAACTAAATTTGCATTCAAGGTCTATCAAGCTTACCTTTGAACCAAGTTAAAAAAGAGCAAGAGACAAAAAGAAAGACTAGAAAAACACCCACTCAGCAGCAAATAATTCTGACTTTGTAAGAAAAACAGTGCAGATCCTCCTGGCCTTCTCCTTTAGAAGATTTACAGAGGTGGGTGGTAGGCTTTTGTAAGGATTGCCAGCAGATTTTGACAAATACATCTGTTAGAAATGGCAGTGATAACAAGGAAAAAAAATTTTAAAAAATCCACAACAACAAAACCACATATTCCATTGTAATCCGACAGTTTTCAGGAAGGAGAGGTGTTTTGCATGGAGACGCGGCAGCAGCTGGCCTGCTTCGCCATGCCAGAGATGTCTGGCAGTTCAGTTAGTCACAGCATGAGGGAGCAAGGTGGCAGGCAGAGAACAAACCAGTGATGTTTGAAGTTAATTCACTTTATCTTCTCTGTGGATATCCCCAACTCCAAACATAAAAGGCAATGGCACAGCAAAAATGTTTAACTTGTGTTGAAGGGTTAAGAGACCTTTTGTTTGCCAGAGGACTGGAATAATTCAGGAGTTTTTAAAATAATTCAAAAGCCTGTAGGCAAAGGCAAGCTAACCGTATGGTTGTCTCAGCTGTTAGAGGAGAAAGTCAGGGCCCCAAGTGCATCTGTAGGACCTACTGGCCCTGACCAGCCTCACACAGGGCACCCACTGCCTGTGAACCCAGGGTCTTCATTTTGTCTCAGCCCCAAGCCCTCAGCTATCTTGCCAGAGTGCTGGTCTACAGACTAGTCTGGCCCTGCGGTCTGGATGGACCTCAAACCTACACGGTAGCTAGCTTCTCTCCTGGGTGTGTTCCTCAGATGTCCGTTGTCCACTGTCTAGCCCTGACTGCTGAATGGACTTCAGATTCAACCCAAAACCTTGTCCCTAGTCCTGTCTCTGGTCTCATCTCCTTTTGCTCCTGCCTGGAGTCCCTGGGTGGACCCTTGACCTGGTTCATCACTTGCCTGAGACTGTCAGTGGATCCAAATGCAAGCATCTGTTTCACCCTGCTATGACGAGACCCTGTGGGACCATGCCCTGCCAGGGACAACCCTGCCTGCTCTGGAGTCACCCCTTACTCCTGGAGCACCTGCCCTGAGGGAAAAGCAGGTCCTTGCTGCTCCGTGACAGAGGAAACAGAGAAACCTTGTACCTTAAAAACCTTCAGACACTTGCCTTCTTCAGCCATTTGCCCACACAAGAAGTGGGATTGGAAGGACTTTACTCCAAGGTAAATTTTGAAGGATACTTAGATGATCCTATCTCCCACACCTCTTAGGGATTTTTTTTAACTTCTTTTCCTTCTCCTTTCTTTTCTTTCTTCACAGCCCTTTACTTCCTTATCAGACCTCTCTGTGTCATTCTTCCCTGTCAAAAAGATCATGCTAGCAGTTTATTTGATATGAGAAAGGAACCTATATCTGATATTTAAACATCAACAGGAAAGGTAGTAGATTTTATATCCACCTGCATCTGTAAATGTATATCTAAGAAAATACAGAGCTCAAATAGTTTTGCTTGCTACATTAATTCTGAAGAGGAGAAATGCATGCATTTGATTTCACAGAATTTGTTGTACCAATATTTAATTATTATTCCTTTGTGATATGAAATATACTTTGAGATTTATGATATGGAGTTGTAGAATATTCTAAGTCTGTTGTATTGACTTAGCAAGTGTGGAACATAGCAGATTTGTTAAGGATTATATTTCCAACACCACAAATAAAATGAAAGCTGCACCCTGAAGATGCTGAAGGTATGGATGTGCATGTGAGTAAAAACACTTACTTGGGAGGAAGCACAGTTCAGTTTCACTTTAGCTCCAGTTTATCAAATAACTGAAAACAAATAAATTTGAAATTGCAATTACACCTCTAATCAAGGTGCAGGGATACTTCTGCGTTCAGAACAAATAAAATACTGTATCACTCAGGGACTGTCAGTTAAAGAAGGAACTGTCAGTTAAAGAAGATCTGCTTAAAAGCTTGAATATATATTAATATAACACTAAGATGTTTACATAGCAAGCATCTCACTGAGGAAACTTGACTATGGCTCCTAAAGAAGCAACATGATACTGTGTTACCTGGTGTGATAATGTTGCCTAGTCTTTTGTGGAGGATGGAAGCCCGAAACCCAAACCTTTATGATCCATGAGAAATCCACCACGTCAGCTGTGTTATGTAGTAGTGCATATTTTATTTTATGATCAATGAAAAAACAGTAGCGGGTAAAGACTGCAAAAATGGCTCCTGGCCCTTCGGCAGCAGTGGCTGCATTGAGCTCCTGGGGCTATTATGGGGTTCAGAAATAGGTAGTTGACTGGTGATCTGCCCTCAGCATGACATTGCCTATCCTACTGCACGTTCTGATGTTTGTGCATCATATCATGAAAATGCTCTGTTAAGTTTAGGGACATGAAAACTGTTTCCTGGGTACACATTGCATGCTGTTCATGGAGCTCTTAAATTTTACTGGTGGAAAGGGATCAAAAAAACAAACAGGTGTCAATTCAGCCCTCATTTGGTAAATACTGGCATATGAAGATGTACTGGTGAGAAGTAATTTCTCCCCACTAGTAGCAGTTGCTAACTGCTTGTGAAAGATGCATGATGTAGTGCTACTTCACTTAAATAGTAAGTTTAGGAATAAAATTAAGCAATTCCTAGCTTGATCTATTAGGTCAACACCTGTATTGTTCATTATGTGTAATGACAACTACATTTCATAAACAGAAAAAACTGTTGTAAAGATGTCTCAAATTAAAGGTAGCACTGTTTACAGTAGAAACCCAAAAGCAGGAACAACTGCATATTTTACGTTTTATTCTCTAAGGAATAAAATATTTTATTTGATAACAAGCATATGCATAAAATATACATAAAAATATGTTTGCAATCTGTTTTCATTTACATCTATAAGGATTGGTGGTGGGAAATGAGATTTTTATATATATGTATATATAAACCCTCCAAATCATTATCGGTAGAAATTTAGATGATCTTCAGTATTGAATCAGATACAGCTAAACTCTCCCACCTCTTGTGCCCCTGCATTTTAAGATTATTTTGTTATAAGAAAGGTAGAGTGTTAATGAGGGTGTTCTCTATCTGGATTGACGCTTAAAATAAGCTTGGCCATTAAGAGACCATTTGGTAGGCATTCCTCACTTGATATATTAGAGACTTTTGAAAATACTGATGATGGCTAGTAACTTATCAGTGGAAGTGGTAATTTAAACTGCTAAAACCTTTCTTTCTGTTAAGGAATTTCTACAGAAAAAATCTTGCATCAGGACAGAAGTCAGCATATGTCAGAGTCAGTCTGAAACTGATACCCGCATGATTTGGGTTTTTTCACTTGTTGCAATCTCCTTAACATTATGAGTGCTTTTCATGACTTTAAGGAATAGTAGATTGAGAAAGAAAGTGACTACTCTTGAACAGTGAGCTGTTGTATTTATTCCACTAACAGTTTACATGGGTTCAATTGGCAGCTGAACAAATTTGGGAAAAAAGCACATTGGTAACTCCTAAATGCAGAAATCCCAGGATGCTAACTGACTGTAGAAATATTGCAGAGTGGTATCAATACATCTTTTTGTCCTAGTCTTGTATTCCTCCTTAGGTAGCTGTAATTTGCCAGTGTTAGAAATAGGGTATTGTTACCGGTAACACTGCAGTCTGACCCATTCTTTGTGTTCTGTGATACAGTGGTGCAGAAGCATATCAGCTGGAATAGACTTTCAGCTTTGGGTGATAGGAGGGAACAGAAGTGAATCTTAAAAGAATACAACACAATTTTCTTATTGTGATAGCTCATGACTTAAACAAAAAACCAACATCAACAAAGAATCCAACACCACCCATAAACCTTGTAGTATTAGAACTGCAAAGAGTTTTTAACTAAATCACAACTGGAGTCAAGGCAGATTGCAGGAGTTTTGTCCTTCTTATTGTGGCATTCAAATAAAGCTAAAAAATATCACTGTTAAGAAGAGTACATATACCATGCCATTTTAATTTAAATTATACAGGGCATTCTTCTTTAGAGTTTTGTGCTTTATCTAACAAAACTGACATCCCTAGCAGCTACATAGCAAGTTGTTTGATATCAGCTCATTAGGCCAAGGCATATGCATCTTTGAGCTTTGCTCAGATAGCTTTAATAGCAAGACACTGGTTTGCAATCCTGTCCTCTCTTGCAGGAAACCTTCCTTCTGCTGATGTACATGCAGAAAACAGCTGGGTTTGTTGGCTACGTGCTTTGAAGTGATAGATTTCTTTGAAGCTACAAGACTAGCTAGGTTTTGTTGATTTGACGTCAAAGCTTCCTTTTCTATTGCATCTCTTGTTCAAGGTTCCTCTTTTGCTTGTTAAGGCCTTAATACAGTTTTCCGGAGGCAGCTAGAGAGCTGGCTAACTGATAAGCACCTAAGCCAGGCTTGTATCCCTGCCACAGTAATTGCACATACGCCATGCTAAGGTAAAGTCTGTCCTGAGTTTCTGAAGGAGAAAGCTTTAGCCATAGAGTGGCTTAAAAAATCACTCCAGAAGTGGTGGTTTCCAGATGAAGTGGGCATGCTGTGATGGTACTGCCTTGTTCAGTGGCACATCTCTCCAGTCTTCCTCCTCCCAGGCATAGCTTTCAAACTGAACTAAAACTGAGTTCAGTGAAACCAGGCACTTCAGTCATTACTCCAAAAATACACAGTGGTTAAAGTTACCAACACAACGGGGTAGTTTAGATAATTCAGATTATATCAGAGGAGTAATGCCATGTTTACTACAGAAATAGAGAGCTTGCATGAGTCAATGATCTGTGGTGCAAAGTAAATTTATTTTTAGGTTCATAAGTAGTGATTAGTTATCTCATTAAATTCAGAATACAGACAGTAAATCTGTGATACAATTAAGGTTAAATCAATGTATATCTTGGGAATGTGGTTTTCTCTTTCATTGTCACTCTGTTTAAATGTTGATGCAAATACATGTCCTCAATGTTGCTACACTTTGTTCTGTTAATAAAGTTTGTAACTATGCTGGTATTATCTCAGAGATGCAGAACTGAAACAGAGGGGAAGGTGGGTTCCAGTTAACTTCTCTGCTCCCCAAGACTAACATCGCCAGAAGTTAAAGCAGTTGAACCCCCGCTCCAGCCCCACCGGTAACGGCTATAGAAAGTGGCATGTACTATCCCTCCAAAAGCTAGCAACTTGAAAGCAAACGCACGCTCTGCTGCAGAAACACAGAAACCTTTTTTATTTTTCCACCCGAGCCAGGCTTTTGTGGAGAAAAACCCTGTTTCCTAGGAAAACAACCACCAGGGTCTGCCCAGGCGAGCCGGGAGGCAGCGCCGCCGCCCCGACCCCCCCCGACCCTGCCGGTCCCGTCCCGCCCGCGGGGATGCTCGGCAGCCGGGGCCGGGCGGAGCGGGGTCAGGGTCGCCCAGGGCGGCCCGGCGGCGAGGTGGGGGGGGGGGACACGAACGGGCGGGCAGGTGGCGGCGAGGCGGGGCGATGGCGGCGCCGCCCCCGGGCCCCATTGGCGCCGGCGGTGGGGGGGCCGCGCCGCGCCGCCCCCCTGCTCTCAAAGTGTGGCTGCCCGGCGGCGGCGGCGGGGACAACGGCGGCGACATGCAGAGCTGCGGGCGCTGGTGGGGGCGGCTGGCGGCCCGCGGGGCGTCGCGGCACCTGCGGCCGGTGGCGGGGGGCGCCCAGCGCCGGTGGAACGGCGGTGGCGAGGCGTCGCGGTGCATCGAGCAGCTGCTGCCGCGGCACGATGACTTCTCCCGGCGGCACATCGGGCCGCGGGAGCGGGAGAAGCGGGAGATGCTGCGAGCTGTCGGGGTGCAGGTAGGTGCCGGCGACGTGCGGGGCTGGGGCGGAGAGCGGGGCGGCTGGTCCCCTGCCGGTGCGGGCTGTGCCGGCCCCGGGGCGGGGAGCTGCTAACGGCGTCGGGTCGCCTCTTTGCAGAGCGTCGAGGAGCTGATGGATAAAACCATCCCGGCCAGCATCCGTCTGCGGCGGCCGCTGAGGATGGAAGACCACGTCTGTAAGTGACCGCATGGCCAGGGGTGCCCCCGGTCGTCCCCCATCCCCCCCCTCCACCATCCCCGCGGGGCTCAGCCCTGCCCGCCCCGCCGCGGATCCCCCCCGCCACCAGCGACCCCCGGGCAGGACTTGGGGTGCCCTCCCCCCCCATCCCCCGAGTGTCCCCGCTGAAACGTGTGACGAACAGATCTCCCTGCTGAAGTAAAGTGCGGGATAAGACTTCAGTAACCGTGGCGGTACCATCAGGGGCACTTTAGTCTTCACAGAGCCGCTCGGTAGAGTAGTTCGGGCGCTGCGTTTCTTGCTCTCGTGTTGGAAACCGGTAGGAAGACGCGTGTGGCAGCCCGGGGCTGCCCCAAAACCCATTTTTGGGCTCAAGTGACAAGGTGCCTTCACTTTGTTTCAAGAGTCTCATAAGGAGGAAAAAGCGCGGCTAAAAATCATCCCCATAATGTGGACTGTGGCTTCAAATGGGCCGCTGTCTTTTGTTAGCTCTTACATTTCTGCAGGATTTCTTTGTTGTCATACCACCACCCCAATAATAACCTGCATATTCTAATAACAGGAAAACCCCGTGTCTCCGTATAGTGGGTACACAGTAGACTAGTGGCTAGCATTTCAAATCCGTCTGATCGAGGGAGACGGTTAAACTGCAGGAATACAAAACATGTGAGCCAGCAGTTGTGGCAGGACAATAGTTCAGCCAAATTGTTGTAGAAAACTTGATGTGATTTGATGAGTTTTTAGAAGTTAACGTTTTTAAAAGTTAGCAATCACAGCACAAAATTTCTATCCGTGTAACTGTGGTCTTGGTAGGTACCTGTGAACATCATGCTGAAAATACTGTGAGTGAAAGAAACACTTAAAAAGGCACCTAGCTAAGCAATTCCACTGGAACTAACAAAGCTCAGTGGCCGTTCCGATGGTGGAGTCAATTACATCAGTATTAACTTTATATATGGTCATGATCCTTTGCCTGATTTGTAGAAAGCTTGATCCCTCTCGCTGGCTGTTTTTTCATTGCTCATCTGTGGGCTGTAATTTGAGTGTAAACTTCAGGCCTGCAGCTCCGGTGAGGTTCCTGGCCAGTTCAATCTGGTTGCTCCGAGATGACATCACGCGCGAGAGGCAGCACCACAATGAACAGTCAGGAAAACTAAAGCCCAAAAAGACAGAGTCTAGCCAGGGGAGATACAATGTTGACTGCAAGTTTCTAGTTCTGAAATGTTTTATTAGTACAGTGGTGTTTTGGTTTTTGGTAACTTCCCATCCTATTAAAATGTGGGGGGAGGGGTAGGAAAGTGGAATTTAATCACATCTTCTGTCTGTATAACTGCTGCAAGTATTGCGTGGCATGTTTTCCTATGATTAATTCATTTTAATCAAGGTAATCCCTGACTGATGAGTGATTTTCACTTACCCTCAGAGAAAAGAACTTTTTAGATTGTTATATTTTTTAGGTCTGTAAGAGGGGTTAAATGTAGATTGTCAACAGTAACTACTTCTTAAAAACCTTTCTTCTGTTTGCTTTTTTTTTTAATTTAGTATATGATACCCTTACTAATTTTTACGTTACTAAAACACATATAAAAATGATACAGTACAGTTAGGCATTAAAATAATTGTACATTATTGAAAACTAAACCGGTGATGTCAACCTAAGTCAAAATCTTGATGAAGTTTTATGTGTTCTCATGCTGATTTGCATAGCAGTTTTGAAATGTCTCTCTAATGCATATTGCTGTGCATTATGTTTTATTGCATGCAAGTTCTCACTGCAGTAGGGCCTCATTAGCTAACAGAGTATTTAGTTCACTGGCGTTTTGTTCCACTTGCTATGCTGTTCTTGTTCCCTTAGAGTAAACTTTGAAAGAATGTGACTGTGATGCAGAGTCTCGCATTGCACAGCGTGCAACAGTGAGTTTTTCAAAAGAGATGCTTGCATGAGGTACAGAAAACTATTTTCTGCACGCTGCTTTTTCTTCTGCAGCCAGTGTGATGAACTGTAATTTAATGTGTAGATTTTTGTCACTAGTTTTTCATTGCATTGGTAGCAGAAAACTCCACAGCTTGTAAAAGAAAAGTGGAAAGCCTCAGCTTGAAGTTGTGCAACTTTGCATTGAACATCTTGTACACAGGACACTAGTCTGAGTAAAACTTGCTTCCTCGTTAATGTACCATTAGAGAGAACACTTTCCAATCACCAGTGTGGGATTTCTTATGTGAATATGGTATGTTATTTCTCCATCATATTCCTTGTGTTAAAGGGAAATAGCGAAATCGGGAAAGTGTCACAAGAACTGTGTTCTATTTTAAACATGTTCTTTTTATTTGTATGAAGACAATTTTGCTCCCACCATCCCCCAAACTCACACATGCAATGAGGGAACGGGGCAGGGCCATTCAAAATGTGGTGTTCAACTTCAGCATTTATGAAATTTCTAATACAGCAATTCTTGGTGGTTTAAATATACACTTCCACTTTTCTGTATAACTTCAATTAAAAAACATAATCACAGTGACTCCACAGGTTAGAGTGCAGCTGGACAAATCAGCCGTGCTCGAGCTACTCCTTTGTATTAGGAAACGCAGTTGAGCTTCCACTGAAGTTTCACTGAAGTCAATGCTTACAGCTAGAATGAGATACGCAGTCCAAGAATACCAGGCACACAGCATAAATAGTACATCGGGGTGAGTATCCTAAGTCTCTGCAATTATATTTGTGGGTTTTTTAACTTTTATAGCCTTAGGTCTTGTCTCAGGTGTGTACATTTGATGTGTATGCATCTCTTCAAATTGTTATTAGTTGTGGCAGTAGGGAAGATCGCTTTGCATTACAGATCCCTTGGTAATGTAGCAAGTAGTCTAAAAGACAGAAAATCAATTGGCTGTGTGTATGCAATAGCAGTAGAAAAAAAAAACAACAATCCTCCTGTGGATGCAGTTTATATTAAAGAGCTGTTTTAAATGGTATTGCATAGTCCACTCGTCATAAATAAACCCTGTTATTACAGGAGAAGCACAATCTCTTTGTACATGTGTTGTCTTTCCTAGACATTTTAGTACAGCCGTGCTCTTCAGTGGAAGAATCAAGCTTCATTACTTCCCTGAAGGACATAATATATTTCCAGGGAAAGCCTCTAGCCTTAACGGGACATTTCTATGAATGAAAAAGCCATTCTGGTAAATGCTAAGCTTTGCTGGTACAAGTGTATCTACACTAAAAATGCCTTTTCAATATTTATTAGTGTTCCTGTATTGGTAGATTTCTTCTCATACATAGAGTGATGGTTGATGGTGGAGGGGAGAAGGAATGTAGCTTATGCTAGGAGGTTTCCGAAATTAGCTGCTTCCTTTGGTATGTAATATGACAGAAGTATCTGAGTCCCTGATATTTTTCTGACCAAAAAAAAAAAGCCATTTTAAAAGTGCCTGCTGCCATGAGCCTAGTGACAGTGTTGTAAAACCATCTGAATATGCCACTGAAAGCCAGTAGGGGTGAAACGGCAAAAAGCCTGATACCCCGTAACAGTAAGTTGCAGTCCTGTACCTCAACCGATTCTGGAAGGGGGGGCTTTTTTACAGTCAGCTTTTTCTGCAGATACAATTCAGGGAAAATGTTATTTTGACTTGTCACTTCTGTTCAGTCGATATTTACAACAAGGCTAGACATCTGTTTGGTACTTTACTGTGATCAGCTGGTATTACAGAGCTTTTTTCCCACTGTCACAGTAAGTAAACTTTAACAATCAGCTTTTCTTTAGGTATTGAAGGTGCTTCAGCATGTTATGTAGTGACTGACCCATTTGAAGTAATAGAACAGATCATCTTACATAAGAGTAATCCTCTTTTCTTTTATCCCTGCAAACCTACTGTCTGTATCAGTCGTATTTATCAAATGCAAGGCTGCTATTGTATGTCCATCTTTAATGGGTAGGATTTGTACATGTTACATATTTCTGGTTTTTTGTTCAGGCTTTGAATTAAAAAAGTCTCTACAAACTCTGCCATGATTTTTTTTCCCAAAATATTCCCCGTTACAGTCTCAAATTTTAGAATTTATAAATGTTAATTTATAAAATCTGTGTAAAACTAATTGGGTCTCCAGCCTGAACATTTTTAGAAGTGATAGTGCTCAGAAGCAGTCCTATTGTAAGAAACACTATTTGTAACTTCAAATTTAACTGCTCCTCATGCAGTTGAGTCCACATTAGCTATAATTTTGTATTTAAAATGCTGCTTAAAAAATTAATTCTGGATGAGTTTATCATTGGCTCCTAATGTCAGCCATTTTTTTTTAGAGCCGATTGAGTCATTCCAGGTTCTCTGCTGCTGGAGCCCACGCCGTAGGCTTTGGGTGCCTGTAGCAGGGGCAGTGCTCGTGCCTCAGAGCGCTGCCACAAGCGGAGCAGGAATCGGCAGTACCACCGCTGGCGCTTTGCTCCTCACAAGTTGCTCCTCACGGCGCTTTTGGGGCCGCTGCTCCTCTTTCCGAAGGCAGCAGGCGGTGGGGGTAGGAGAGAGAAAGGCAGGCACGTTGCTGGCTCTCAGCCCCTGCGTGTTTTTGGCAGCTCGCAGCATCCTCGTGCTGCCTCTGCCGCCCAGGCAGGCTGGGGGACAGCAGGTGGCCTGAGCCAAAGGAGGAGGC
The DNA here is from genome assembly GCF_028500815.1 of Rissa tridactyla. Classification (NCBI taxonomy): domain Eukaryota; kingdom Metazoa; phylum Chordata; class Aves; order Charadriiformes; family Laridae; genus Rissa; species Rissa tridactyla. The sequence goes on from NC_071497.1 coordinate 56,027,281, forward strand.
GGCGGCCAGGCAACAAGATGGCTTTCTGCCTGTCTCGTGGGAAGTTGCTAGTCGGGCTCAGCACCTGGAGTAGGTGCTTTTCTTGTGCTGTCCATTAATACATGTCTGGCAGTGCTCTGGAACTGTTTCGCTTCAATATAATCTGGTTTATTTTATTTTTTTTTAAACAAATACAATTAATTGCTAAAGGAAGATAAATAAATTCATCCACTTTTTCTTGTATCAGCTGTTCTGAAGATCTTGTTTCCTTGATCTCAGAAGCTAGACTTTTTTTAAGACCTGACATAATGTGAGCAGTATTATATCAGGCAAATGGTCTCCTCCCTTTTGTGTTGTAAGTTTAAAGTTGTATAACTCAGGCTGCCCCTGCAGCCGTGATTTCTGTCTGTCTCTCTCTTTTTTGTCCACTATATTATTTTACAGGCATCTCACAAGTTCAAGGCAAATCTGCTGTGCAAACCCCTAAAACACCAGCAGAAATAACATTATTATCATTTTATATTCTCATAATTGACTCCTTCTTAGTGTTTTTGTGATGTGTTTTGCCTTTTCTACCCGTGGGTGTAGCAGTCATGAAGTGTGCTCACGGAACTGCTACCAGGAGCCTCAGTGAATTTTCTCCACGGTTCTAAGATAGCAGTGCTGCAAGTTCAATGAACTTTATTCTGGGTACTGTCTTTGATCATATTATGTAATGTGTTGATGAGGGGAATAAAGATCAACTGCAGTGACTTAGCTGGCATTTTTTTTTTTGCTGAACAAGGTTCTTAAAGAATTTATAGTCTACACGCAATAAAATGAATTCAAGATAAAGGCATTTATCTTGAGCATCTGGTGTTTCAGCTTGTGACGCTGCCTCTCACCCTTCTGCCACGCATCACTGTGAAGAACCCGGCTGGGTCTCCTCCATCTCCCCCCGTCAGTGGCAGGGATGCAATTAAGAATGGTTTCATTCCCTTGCTCTCCAGTCTTTGGACCACAACAGATGTGTTAATTTCCCTCACCTGTGTCTACATTACTTTACTTGAATTCAGAGCCGTATCAGTGTAAAGCAAACACTGAATTTGTGAAAATTAAATCATCGTAAATCTACATGGACTTATGTTTGGTCTTAGGTAAGCGGGGCTGTGCAGATAAATCAGGGACTAGTGACTTCTGTTACTCAGGAGTGCAGTTCCTTATGGGCTGCCTTCCTAAAGATGAGCTGTGATGAGCTACTTCAGGGCAGCGTGGGGCGCAGGGGAAGGAGCGTTCATGCCAGGTCTCTCCAGAGGGGCAAATGGGAGATGTGTGTTGGAGCTGCAGTGCTGCTGCTGCCATCGTAATGACCACAGCAGCAGGGTAAGTGGGGTGAAGCTGGAGTGTGCCCTCCAGCATTCCAGCCCCTTGATTAAAACTGATTGATAGTGTAACTGTCTTCACAGATAGCTCATAAAAATGTAATAATCAAAAATATATTCAGCGTTGGGACCTATTGGTGCTGCTCTTCTAGATGTTACGTGGACCTGCTGTTAAGCTTAATTGCTACCGAAGCTGCTTACAGTCTCACTAGGCTTTTTGCTTTGTGCCTTGAATCATTTTGGAAACTGGTATTATTTCAGAGAATTCTAGGGTAAGTTCGGTGTCTTCATGTGGTAGTTGTTAGCTGTATTTGCTGAGAAATGACTCTCTAAGAAGAAAGCGTCCAGTCAGGCAAACAAAGGAAATGCTATCTGGCATGTAGTACAGTATTTGTGGTATGTGTTTACTGCAGAAATCACACTCTTAAGGCATTTTTGTCTGTGACATTGGGCTAGTGAGCAAGTTAAATGATAGCCAACTTCTGCCTTCAACTGCATTTGGAGTTAAACGAGCAAATTCGTTACCATTTTCAAAAAATCGTTGATGCTTGAATTCTGCAAGAATACAACCCTCCCTCTCGAACCGCACCCAAACCATCTTTCCTCAAACTTTTGGTTTGCAAGTGGCAGAGGAAGATCTCCACAGTGTTAAAACTCTCACTTAAAATAAACAAGTGCATCTGTCTGGAATAAACGGTGTGGGAGGAGTATGGGGGACTGGAGCCGCTCACTGAGCTTTAGAAACTTTGCCCTGGACATTAAGTTCAAGTATAATAAACTCTTGAGTCTCCTAAAAGAACTTCAGTTTACTGAAAACAAGGAATTAATCTTTATACGTTAGATCTAATAGTAACACTGAGTAAAAGGCAGAGAAGAAACAAACTTTGAAGTGAGAACTGAAGATCAGTAAAAAAATAACTTTGTGGAAGGTATAATGTGTCAGTGGAAGAAATTAATTGAAAACCAGATTTTTTAAAAAAATTAAACTTTATATATGGAATGCCCTAGTAACACTTTGAGTAAAAGGAAGAGGAGAGAGGAGTTTTGAAATCAGAGCTAAAGTTACAAAATCCTTGTTTATGGCAGCAGCAGAAATTAATTCAAAACCTGGAAAATTATTTGCCACCGGATTCCAGAGCATTAACTGTTTTGACTTGATCGCTCTTGCTCGTAACTTATGGAGAGTAAAAAGTTGAGAGACCTCCAGGGCCCAAGCTATTCTCCTTTGGTGATTTGTAGCCTTATATTCCAAAGCCTGCTTTTCCAGTTTCAGCGCAGAATGAGAACAACTTGGTGAAACTGCTCCAGTACAGCAGTTTCCAAGGTCAGATTTTGGGGGGAAAGGAGAAAAAAAAAAAAGATCTGCTGCCCTCGCCTAGGAGGGCTGGTGTCCAGTTCCACTCAGGTCTGTGAGGTTGGGCAGGCCGGTCTCTCTGCGTAATCTTAGACGGCCTACCGACCGTCTTTCTGCATCCTCAGGTACTAAAGTATGTATTAAGTCTTTCCCTTTGGCAGATGTTGGGTGGGCAGCCCTATTCGTTGGCTGCTAGGAACCGGTTGCCTGAATGTATTTTTTTGCACAGCCTTCAGGACACTGAGAAGTACGTAGAAGGAAGACAAAGGACTAAACTATAGTTGGGGGAGGGAGGGAGGGAGGGAGGCAGTGTGGATGCTTTCCATCTGAACACTTCAAAAGCATTCTGCTGTGATCTCTCCAGATTTACTTTAAAAGATAATCTGAAATGGAATTTATTAAGCAAAGAAATACTATGTTCACACTTTTTTTTTTAAATAAACTGGTGAAGCATACTAAAATTGAATGAAAATAACTGTTCCATTTTATCAACCATTTAAGGGAAATGCAAGAAAATCACGTCATTTAATGCCAAGAAATTGTTCCTGGGTGCTTGGTGTGAGCCCACTTTGTGCAGTGTGAGAAACACTAAATCAAGTTGTGGATGGCTGTGGCTTCATCCAGTGCTGATTCTGCAAGGTTTAGCTAATAAAAGGTGTCTTCTGAGACACATTTTAATGCACGTGCAAGAGACCCAGAATGTGTATTGCATTAGCACAAAAAGGGCTCCATAAGCTGTTTTCCTACAGATGTTTCTCTCGCTGCTGTTTCCATGATGATTGAAATCCTGTTATTATTCATTTTTTGTGTTTTCCAGAATTTTGGCAGAATTTAAACTTTCCCAGAATATTTTACCAGATTATGATTTTATCTTTACTGTTCTTGGTTTGTACCTTAGTCTGCTACTGTTCATACTTGCAGCACCAATGTTGCATTTTTTTTTACACAGGCCTACAAGGCATTTCAGTTAGTTAAAAACTGTTAGCATTACATGTAACTGTAGTTTTCTGACATAATTTCTTTCCTATTAGGTGAAAATGAAATCCTTGAAACTCTATACAATATTGCAAGCAAGAACAAGATATGGAGGTCCTATATAGGCATGGGTTACTACAACTGCTCAGTGCCTCAGCCCATTGCACGGAATTTGTTGGAGAATGCAGGATGGTAATGTACAACATTTTCTTTTCACATGCGTATGTATAAATACATGTTTAAAGTTCGTTTCAGCATAGGCAAATATACCCCAAAGCTGTTTTTTTTTACTAAGGCTTTTATGTATTTGATACTGATGTGTAAGTGTAGGAACTGTGTTGTTCATGCTGAAACTAGAGAGGAAAAAGAATACTTTTGACTTCAGAAGATGCTTTTTCTGCAAAATTTTTCATTGATTTTTATGACTTCTATTCACAGCCCCTATTTATTATGAACTAAAAGAAGAATATTTGCTTTAAGGAAGTACACAGACTTAACTCCTAAACTAAAGTAATTCTTTCCCAGCTTCTGCCTAAATCTAAACCAGCTCCCCCCTCCATTGGTGCATGCAATTTTGGGTGGAGGTAGTTAAATACTATGCAATACATAGTTTTTTGTGTATTGTAATCATACATACATGATTATGGTTTGCTTATGAGGAAGTAAGAAGCCTTGAAAATCGTAAAGGCTTTTCTTCTGGTATTTCTTTTTTGATTTTTTTTTTTTTTAAACCAGAGACCTTTGGAGTTTGAATGTGTATCCATAAAGTATGTTCTTGTCTGAAGAAATAATTCACTGGTGCTTGAAAACAGGTAGAGAGCAATACTTGATTAAGTCCTTTATGAAGAGGCTAAGAATATTGTACTTTCATAGAATCATAGAATCTTCATGCTTGGAAAGGACCTTTGAGATCATCAAGTCCAACCATACACACACACACAAAACCCCCCCCTACAATCTCTGCCACTAGAGCATGCCCTGAAGTGCCACATCTAGATGTTTCTTAAATACCTCTAGGGATGGTGACTCAGCCACCTCCCTGGGCAGGCTGTTCCAGTGCCTGACCACTCTCTCAGTAAAGTAATTATTCCTAATATCTAATCTAAACCTCCCCTGATGCAGCTTCAGACCATTTCCTCTGGTCCTGTCCTTAATCACCTGGGAGAAGACGCCAACACCCCCCTCTCTACAGCCTCCTTTCAGGTAGTTGTAGAGGGCAAAGAGGTCTCCCTTCAGCCTCCTCTTCTCCAAGCTAAACATGCCCAGCTCCCTCAGCCTCTCCTCATATGACCTGGTCTCCAGACCCCTCACCAGCCTGGTAGTTCTCCTCTGGACACGCTCCAGCACTTCAATGTCCCTCTTGTACAGAGGGGCCCAGAACTGAACACAGCACTCGAGGTGAGGCCTCACCAGTGCCGAATACAGAGGCACGATCACTTCCCTGCTCCTGCTGGCCACGCTATTCCTGAGACAAACCAGAATGCTGCTGGCCTTCTTGGCCACCTGGGCACACTGCTGGCTCATGTTAATGACCAGGTTCTTTTCTGCTGGGCAGCTTTCCAGCCACTCTTCCCCAAGCCTGTAGCGCTGCTTGGGGTTGTTGTGACCGAAATGCAGGACCCGGCACTTGGCCTTATTAAACCTCATACCGTTGGCCTTGGCCCATCGATCCAGCCTGTCCAGGTCCCTCTGTAGAGCCTTCCCACCCTCAAGCAGATCAACACTCCCACCTAGTTTGGTGTTATCTGCAAACTTACTGAGGGTGCACTCAATCCCCTCATCCAGATCATTGATAAAGATATTAAACAAAACTGGCCCCAAAACTGAGCCCTGAGGGACACCACTGGTGACCGGCCGCCAAGAGGATTTCACCCCATTAATCACAACTCTCTGGGCACGGCCATCCAGCCAGTTTTTAACCCAGCAAAGAGTACACTTGTCTATGCCATGATTCGCCAGCTTCTCCAGGAGAATGCTGTGGGGGACGGTGTCAAAGGCCCTACCAAAGTCCAGACAGATAACGTCCACAGCCTTCCCCACATCCAGAAGGTGGGTCACATGGTCATAGAAGGAGATCAGGTTGGTTAAGCAGGACCTCCCTTTCCTAAACCCATGCTGGCTGGCCCTGATCCCTTGGCTGCCCTGCACTTGTCGTGAGAGCTCACTCAAGATGATCCTCTCCATCATCTTTCCTGGTACCGAGGTCAGGCTGACAGGCCTGTAGTTTCCCGGATCCTCCTTCCGACCCTTCTTGTAGATGGGCGTCACATTAGCCACCCTCCAGTCGTCTGGTACCTCCGCTGTTGACTGAGACTGTTGATAGATGATGGAGAGAGGCTTGGTGAGCTCTTCCACCAGCTCCCCGAGTACTCTTGGGTGAATCCCATCCGGCCCCATGGATTTATGTGTGTCTAGGTGCAGAAGCAGATCATTGACTACTTCCTCCTGGATTATGGCTGGGTTGTTCTGCTCTCCATCCTTATCTTCGAGCTCAGGAGGCTGAATACCCTGGGGATAGCTGGTCTGACTATTGAAGACGGAGGCAAAGAAGGCATTAAGTATCTCGGCCTTCTCCTCATCCTTGGTTGCAACTTTCCCCCCAACATCCAGTAAGGGATGGAGATTCTCCCTGGCTCTCTTTTTGTTGACGTATTTATAAAAACTTTTTTTGTTGTCCTTTGTTCTCATCTCCCAGCTGATGTTTCAGTTTTCTGGGACAAGCAAAAGAACAGCCTGTGTGACAGACTTGAATTTGAATGTTATTGGTTTGGTTGGTGGTTTTTTTTCCTTTAATGTAGAAAAGGAAAATATTTTAATGTACCGATTTATATTTATGAACAGTGTTAATCTAAATAATAATGGGGTTTTGTGTCTTGATGAACTTTTCCTGACAAAGGCTCTAAAGCTTGAATATAAATACTCATTTAGCATTGACATTTCTCAAAAGAACTATAACTCGGAAATGATGCAACAGAAAAACTAAATGTAATGTGGAGTCTCACTTTCCAACAGACTGAATGCCACTTATACCCTGCATTGGCTCTTCTTGTTTGGAAGTTCCCTTATCTCTAGTCAGTAACATCCTTTTTTTTAGTATTGTATTGAAATAGTAACTGTCATCTTTATTACTGAGTAATTTTTATTTTACTAAAAACAGTGCTTAAAGATGTATATTAAAAAAAACCCAAAACAAAAAAACAAACAGACTCAATTTAGTCAGTGTAAAAAGCCATTGTTACTTAGATCCTATATTTTTCGTCCTTTGGGTTGCCATAAATGAGTCGATGTATCTGTAGACCTCCAAATCTATGTATTATTAAACTTGTCTGCTCTGTTTGCATCTCAAACTTTTGAACTGACGAAAAAGTTGTATGGTTTGGACTCAAGGAATCTATACAGTAAATCTATACAGAGTTTTATTTCACCTTATCCCCACGCACTTTTTGCAGAAGTTAAAAAGTAAGTGGACCAAAATGAACTGCATATTTTTAAATCCTAAAAAATTGTATAGTGTTAATGAAACAACTGGGAGAGTCTGTCCAGAAAACTGTTTTTGCAGTGTCCAGTAAAGTCAGACTAGATAGCTAAAAGCTGGACTTCTAGATGGCTGAAGTGAAGGCCAAAATGTTTGCTGGGGAGAGGGTGTGTGTGTGCACATGCAAAAGCAACTATACGGGCTTTATAGAAGCTGATCAAGAAATCAAACCTCTCTTTACATCTACTGAGCGTGTAACACTTCCCGTGCTAACACACTTCATGCCGCAGCTGTGGAATGGGAAATGCTGCAAGGCTCGCAGGGAAATGCTGCAAGCACAGGTTCATGGTGTCGGCTCGGTTCTGCCTCTCTCACATGACTCGTAGTTTCTCATTGCTTGGCATTCGTTATAAATACTTCAGTATTCGTGAAAGAAGCAATTTCAAAACACTTGGGGTAGATATTTTTCAGGTCACTTATTATCCAAAGAACTCTTTAAAAGTTAGAGAACAAGCAGGGGAATTTCTGCTGTGGACCTGAAATGCTGCAGTTAAAACTCCAGTCTCCTACGTAAGGGATTTGACTTATTCGCAGAAGGTAGAGGATGAGTGTCCCTTATTCTTGATACTTAACTTCCTTGGTCGTGGTTATTGGCTGCTGCTAACAATTCCTTGTTCCTAGCAATCTGTGACTAACGATCCCATGCTAATGTGGGGTGGAAGTCTTAGAAGTATTTTCCATACACTACTTAGCTGACATTACCAAAAATATTAGCCTGTTTTTTTCCAAACAGGCTTTTACCTTCTTTTTAGAACATCTCAACTCCAAAATGCAGGCAGAAGGATTTGTTTTGGGCATACCACCAATTATGTGACTTTCAGCACAGACCCCTCAAATGTATGAATACCTGCCACCTGTCTGCTGGTATGGACGCATAGTCTTTATTCTGCTGTACCCCACATTAACATATTCATTAGATTTTTTCACACCCAATGTGCCGAACTCTTTCCTGGGTAGCATACCAAATTAATTCTGTTCCCTGCCATGAATATAAATGAATAACTGAAGGTATGAAGAATATTTTATTTCAGAAATTAGCTTACTTATAGGCTTCTTATTAACATATACGTCAAAACAGTGTATGTAGTATTTATTTTGGGGGCTTAAATGGATAAAAATACCTATCAGGCCCTGAAAATCAAGAAAGCCTTTAAAGTTGCGCTAATACCATACAATGGAGCATGATGAAGACGTCTCCAGAGTACAGCTCACTTGATTGCTTTGCCCCTAGACGTTTAATATGTAAGAATAAAGTACCTGTACCAAGGACACTTGCAATCTTTAACATTGGTAGTATAACTTATTAAACTTATTAGCTAGTAGCACTCGGCACTTACGCATTGCGTTCCGAAAATTACTGCATACCTTGCAAAAATCTGATACAAACATTATGCTACTGTTGTAGAGCGGATGCAGAGAGCCGCACAAGCAAAGCTGCACAAAGCATGCCAAATTGGCAGGGTTTATGCTTCCAGTGGAAACTGGCACGTCTCAATGGCCTATCGTAAGATTATCTTGCTTTCTCAAACTCGTGGGTCAGACACTGTTTTAGGAACACCCTTATAACTGCTCTTCAAAGATGCATAAAGTGCCAAGTGATGCACCTGGAGCTCTATATGCAGTACAGCATTTGGGAATTTTACAGGCTGGATGGAACTGCTTGCAGTTGGATGGCTCCCAGTTGTACAGCTTTACTCTAGTGTCTTTCTACACTGCAGTTTTTATATATGTTCATATTTAAATTAAACACAGCTGTTTTGTTTTGATTTTTGTTTTGTTTCAGTTTTGGCCTTAACAGTGATGTCCAGTCCCTAATAGTCAGATAATTTAAAAATTACATGTATTCATGACTGAACTTTAGTCTCAGTTTTACAGTGTTGTCAGGTGTATGAATTATCTTTTTTCTCTGGCTCATGTAGTTGGCTTTATATTCTACCAGTGGTCTGTTCTTAAAGTAAGTTAATTTAATCTTATTAATTGTCAGATCTCCAAAAGAATACTCTGTATATCTGGAAATCCAAATCGATTCTAGGTCTGCCATTGTGTGAGATTAGTCTTGCAGGTGTCTAAAACTGCAACAACATAATTTATAACATGATAAACGTATTGTGTTGATTAGGGACGCATTAACTACCCAGAGATTCAGTCAAAGTCTAGAAAAAAAAATCACTAAGCAAGATACAGGGTGATCTGTTTTGCTAGAACTTACTGTGTAAGAAGAAATAAATTTGGCTTAGTCTTAGATGTTATTAACTGTACACCTGCAAGTACTAATCAAGAACTAGTTCATTGAATAGTGCTTAATAGTGGGGCTTTCTGAATCTTTGCATGGAAGCAAGGGCAAACCTTACTATAAAGAAGCCATAGTTGTTAATCTTGCAGTTAATGTATGGTCTGTTTTGTTGCTAAATCTAGAACAAACCCAACCCAAGCATGAAAGGTTCTGCTCTTTCATAAGCCAGGTCTTTTGGTGAGTGGCCTAGCTTTTGGATGAAAGCATGCTTCCTAAATACTTCTTGCTTTGATGCCAGGTTTTCTTTTAAAACGTTCATGGGTATCCTAAAGTTGGTAGGGGGGCCATCGAGAAAACAAATCTTTATACTCCCAGATTGAAAGTTTATCTGACAAACCAAAAGGTGGGTTTAGCAGCTGTGGAGAAAAGAAATAAATATTACTACTGAGATGAGCAATGTTGCATGCAGCCCAGGACATGGTCTCACTTGTGAACTGTGCAGTCAAGTATATGACAATAAGTAATTCGTTTGGGAAAATCATCAATAGTTATCTAATTTGATATATAGCTATTGCCTTCTGTCACAGTACTGAGTACTGTGTGTGAGAAATATAAGCAGGTGTGCCATTTAAATAGACAGTAAATATATTAGCACCATATATTACCCTCTGAGTTCACTTATTGAGCATGTCCTTCTTTCTAGCTCTTCCATTCTCTTCTTCAGGACTTTTTTCCTACTTTCTCTCTTGCATTACTATTTTATTTCTCCTCCCATCTTGCTTTATACCACTGATTCTGCAGCTTTTTCTTTAAATACCTTTGTTGCTCACCTTCTATTGGCTTTACTTGACTTGAGCTTCCAAATACTTCAGTCCCTTTAAAGATTATACCTTCACCCGGGAGCATTTTTCAAAAGTCTAGGGCTTACTACCACCCTCTCAGGAAACAAACTTCTGTTTTCTTCCATTGCTGGAAAACAGAGGCCATGAGTGTTTCCACTTACCAGTTCTTTCTGGCCTCTACTCTGAGTTCAAACCAGTGTAATTTCTGTCCTGAACCATCATGGAATCCAGTACGCAAATTTCCAGCAGTGAGAGGAAAGTCTGGTCTCTGTTCTTGCCTTTCATCCCCAGGCCCATGCTGCTTTCTTTTTCTGGGCTGTTATAGTGGAGGTTTTGCCTTAGATTGTTGCCTTTTCTAAGGAATTGCTTGCCTTGCCTCTACCTTTTGTTTTCCAAATGACAATGGATAAAACTTACATCAGTCTCACTTCCCTTCACTGACACATATGGAATCTGTTATTTCACAAGAAGTTGCATAATTATGAGCTTGATTCTGTGAAATGCCGAGTGCCTTCCTTCCTGTAAGAGGTGAGAAGATTTGGCAAATAAAAGGGCTTCAGAAACATTATTGAAAGATAATGACAATACCTAGATACGATTGAAACAAAGATTCTCATTTGCATACTGTGACTGGGCTCGATTCTCCCACACCCAGCACCTGTTTCCCCTCTCCTGCACTCACACCTCTGTTTTAAAAGTAATTTCTCTTTTTGAAATATAGAAATAGAGTTCTTCTCCTGTAAAAAGCCAAGTCAATACGAGAAGAGAAAATATTCTCAGGCTTCCAGGAGAGTAATAAATTACAGAAATCTAAAAATAACTGTTTTCTAACAAACTTTCACATTAACAAACTTAGCAAATTATGCTTTACAATTTATTTTTCCTGTGACATAGCTCAGTTACATATTGGCATAATTCTATTACACATTTATTTTCCTAGACCCAAACTCAGAATTCTTTTCTTACAGGGTTACTCAGTATACTCCTTACCAACCCGAGGTGTCCCAGGGCAGGCTGGAGAGCCTGCTAAACTACCAGACTATGGTCTGCGATATCACAGGAATGGATGTGGCTAACGCATCCCTGCTGGATGAAGGGACAGCTGCCGCAGAAGCCATGCAATTGTGTCACAGGTACTATGTTTAAATGTATGGTTAAATCACAGCAGGAAGGAATTTTGGAGTTTGGAAGGAATGTAGCAAGAGATGAGGACAGACTGCACTCTGGGGAGACCTTATAGCGGCCTTCCAGTACCTAAAGGGGGCCTACAGGAAAGATGGGGAGGGACTCTTTATCAGGGAGTGTAACGATAGGATGAGGGGTGATGGTTTCAAACTGAAGGAGGGTAATTTAGATTGGGTATCAGGAAGAAATTCTTTACTGTGGATGTGGTAAGACATTGGAACAGGTTGCCCGGGGAAGCTGTGGATGCCCCATCCCTGGAAGTGTTCAAGGCCAGGCTGGATGGGTCTTTGAGCAGCCTGGTCTAGTGGTTGGTGTCCCTGCCCAGGGCAGGGGGGTTGGAACTAGATGATTTTTAAGGTCGCTTCCAACCTGAACCATTCTATGATTCTATGATTTGGGTGCAAGTGCATCAATTGGGAATTATTTATATATGACTGGCCCTCTTTATACCCTCACCCCTCTATTTTCCTGCATTTGTTCCTCCCAGAATCACTTAGCTGGATACCTTTTCTCCTAAACATCTCATCATAAGCCCTTGCAATCCCCAAATGCTCTTGTCTTGCATCCCATAATGTCTCCCCCCACAGGGGGTGCCCAGACAGTGTGTCTGTCTGGGTTAATTAATTAATTTGAGTTCCTGTCTGCCTTGGGGCCTCTCTGCTCCTCTGTGCTTGTGGGGATGGGTCTCTGATGGGCTGGTATCTCCTGTGACGAGCCTGGGAGCAGCAGGGACAGGCTGTTATTTGGTTTTTTTATCATGGTTAAAAGGAGCTTTACAAACCAATGAAGCACATCACTCCTAAGTATCTAAAAGTGAAACTGTTGCTGGTATATCCAAATTTACTTTCAGGGATGTGTATCATAGGGGCATTTGAAAGGGATGTGCAAACCAAATGAAATCTGAGAGGTGATTGAAGGTCACTGTAGGACTGTATATCAGGAAGGAGGTTACACAGCAGAGACTGTGTTGTAACAATTCAGTTTTTCAAAGCATCAATCTCACATAAAATCGTGTTTACCACGTAAAACTAAGCAAGTGTCTTATTCTCCATATTACTGCTTCGATGGCTCATGTTTGGTTATCCAGGGCAATACTGAAAATCTGTATTAAAGACCACAGTTGTATTCCTTTAAAAGAGTGTGTGGGTGTGGAGGCATTCCAGCAGCTTCTTCAGTTGGTTCCTTGTTTGTTTCGTAGTCTGTTTTAATTTTTGTCAGGTATGAGTCTCATTTGAGTGTCTGAAATGAACTTTTTTATTCTAAATGAACCAGAAACCTCCATTCAATCTTACACTTAATTTGGTTGTGATAATCAAAAACTACAACTGCCTTTTAACTTAAGAAAACTCACATTTAGAAAACAAATTATTTTTATTTCCATGGAAAACAATATATTCTTGATATGCAAACCTTTTTTTCCTTTTGTTTTTAACAGGCACAACAAAAGAAGGAAGTTCTATGTAGATGCCCGATGCCACCCTCAAACCATAGCAGTGGTCCAAACTAGAGCGAAGTAAAATTTTTCTCCATTTTCCACCATATCTTTTAACTTACATTGAATCATTTTTCATCTGTGACTCTTCACCATATACCAAATATTTTTAGGATAGAGGATTATGCTTTCTTTGCAAAATAGAAGCAGAAATCTGTTAAAATTTGGCATTGCTTCTACTTTTCCATTCAGATACAACTGCAAAGTATTTAAAGATGTTTAAAAGCAGACCAAACATCCGATAAAAAGAAAATATTTAATTTTCCCCTTAAGTTGTTTGTGGAAATGTATATATTTGGTTACTGAGTTCAGTCTGGTCATTTTTTTTAACTAGGAAATTAATTACCCTATATAGCAAAACTTTTAATGAAAGCTAAATCCAATTTAAGCTTACAGTTTAAAGTAACAATCTTCTAAAAACATGACTTGGTTCTCAAAGTTAAACATACTAAAGCAGCAAAATGCTGATATCAAGTAGCTTATGCATCCTGTGCTCTGCTTTGCTGCAGATTTCTGATGATGACATCAAATGCAATTATTCTTCAGTACTATATATTGTGACATGAAACTTTCTCAATATTTAGCGTTGCAAAGCAGGTTCAAGTCTCTGTATGTTATAGAAAAAAGTCATATATAAGCCCATGAAAACATCATATTAAGTGTCACTCACAGGCAGAAAGTGGTTTGCATATGTTGTCTTCTGTATGTTTTGTGTTTTCCAGTTACACGGGCATTATTACTGAGCTCAAATTACCCCAAGAGATGGATTTCAGTGGAAAAGACGTCAGTGGAGTATTATTTCAGTACCCGGACACTGAAGGGAAGGTGGAAGACTTCTCTGAACTTGTTGAAAAAGCTCATCAGAACGGGGTAAAGTAGATCTTATTGGTCTCATCAGTCTGATTCATCAAACAGCTATAGTCATAGAAACTAAGTATTCCATGAGCTACTGTCTAAAGCATTACTCTCCAGCTCCATGCAATTGATAACCATTACAACCATTGCGCCTCAGCTCTGTGCACATGATATGGAACTGTTTGAAGCTGTATCTTGTTGAAACTTAGATCCCATGCAAACACCCTGTCTTCAGAAAGGAGACTAACTGTTCCATGCACTTCTGTTCTCAGACTCTCGCCTGCTGCGCAACCGATCTTCTGGCTCTCTGTATTCTGAAGCCTCCTGGAGAATTTGGGGTCGATGTTGTCCTGGGTAACTCCCAGAGGTTTGGAGTGCCGCTCTGCTATGGAGGACCCCACGCGGCATTCTTTGCTGTCAAGGAAAATCTAGTGAGAATGATGCCGGGCAGAATGGTGGGTGTTACGAGGTAAGGGTTCCCTTCACCGTTAGTGTCTTCAAGGAAAATCAAAACAAAACACATCGTGACCATCTTGTGCAGCCTTTATGAATAACAACTGACCGTGGTGTTGTACCGAACACCTTTTTTTCTTGGAAACCGGGGAGAATAAAAGTTGCCTTCAATTTTTAGGAAGGAAGCTTAAAGAATTGCATTTGTCTGGAATGAAGCTGTGAACTGTCTATAGTAGTTGCTGCAATGTGGGATGAAGGATCATAGAATCATAGAATCTTCATGGTTGTAAAGGACCTTTGAGATCATCGAGTCCAACCAAACAACCTACAATCTCTGCCACTAGAGCATGCCCTGAAGTGCCAAACCTACATGTTTCTTAAGTACCTCTAGGGATGGTGACTCAACCACCTTCCTGGGCAGGCTGAGCAGGATAGATAACTAGTTTCAGGTTAGCATGCATAGAGCCCAATGTCTTAAATTGCTGTAATTTAAGTAACAGAAGCAACATTTTTGCTTGCGATTTAGAGATGCAAATGGAAAGGAAGTGTACCGACTTGCGTTGCAAACACGAGAGCAGCACATCAGGAGGGATAAAGCTACCAGCAACATCTGCACAGCACAGGTAACTTGTCATGCTTTATTTTTGGCAGCAGAAAGGAACAAGTTAAACCATAACTTTGTAGTCCTAACGTCACAGTAATTTGAGTTAGCTTTACTTTTGGGAGCTTTTACTAGGAAAATGAAGAACATTGAAATATCCTGATGTTTGTGCGTTTGTTTTGAGTCCTTTGGAA
Organism: Rissa tridactyla; assembly: GCF_028500815.1. Taxonomy (NCBI): domain Eukaryota; kingdom Metazoa; phylum Chordata; class Aves; order Charadriiformes; family Laridae; genus Rissa; species Rissa tridactyla. The sequence goes on from NC_071497.1 coordinate 56,042,340, forward strand.
AAATACCATGAAAATTCCTTTGGAAAAATACCTTGAAAATACCATGATTGGGTAATTAATTATACAAAATAGTTATCTTCTGCATGCCTCCACAGACCTTCAGCCAGACAGGTTCCTAATTTCTTCTGCTCCTATCAGTGCTTTGCTCATGCTCTTAATGTTGTGCCAGATTTTAAGGAGGGATTACTAATACTAAAATGAGCTTAATTACTTAGTATTCAGGAGATATTCCATAAATCTTTTGTACCAATCCTAAACAATGAGTTTCCTGTGAGACTAGCTTTACTTGAGAGTCTTCAAACACCTTTGCTGCAGTAGTTGAATTTAAATTCATGTTAATTGCTGACACATTTCAACAGGCATTGAATTCATAATCAGTGCTTACAGTTTCATAAAAGTATTTTGCCTTTCCCAGCTTCAGTTTTGTAGGCAACACGTAACCAAGTATAACATCAGCTGAGGATATGTCGTTGTCCCCGGGTGCTAAAGAAACTTTCCACTAAGCTAACATGCAGTAATCTTTGATAATAATAATAATGTCCTAAACTTAATTTGAATCCTAGGCTCTTCTGGCTAACATGGCAGCCATGTTTGGTGTATACCATGGGTCTGATGGATTAAGGCACATTGCAAAACGGGTACACAATGCTACTCTAATCTTGGCTGAAGGTGAGTGTTTAATGTTTGCAGAAACTATTCTTAAATCTTTACAACTTCTTAAATAATGCATCTTCTTAAAAAAAATTTACAGTGGTTTTTTGCCAGCTGATGTGTGTTCTCTCAACTCTAGAGAGAACAAAATTCATAGCTAATGTTTTTGCGTACTTCTCGTAATGACACCCCAGAATTAGATATCTGTGTGATATGAGCTTGCAAACATTACTCCTGTTTCCTTAGGAAACTAAGAGAAGTCTACACAGCGAGTCCCGAGACAATAAGATTCAAATGCTGTTTTCCAGCTGCAGGGTCTGTACTTCACTTACTGGACCATCCTAGTTTACACACAGAAATCTGCACAGAGTATTACTAACATAGCAAAAAAAAAAAGAAGTCATAAATGAGATTAAAGAAATACCTGCTATGAACACTGAAATCCCAGAGCTTAAGCACTGACCGAAAGCACAGAATCTGTAGCAGGAAATAATGATTGCTGCTGAACTGTGTGGCCTGATAGGTTTTTTTCACTGACATGACTATCATTGCTGTCAGAAAGAGCTATGCAGAACTCGAATGCTGGGAACTGAGGAATGATTGCCACAATTATCCATGCTTTATTTGCCAGGTTAGCTGGAAAACCTCTTGCTGCTGTGAAATGCACTAATACTCTAAACTTTGTTATGGCAAGCTCCATGATAGTTAATATCCATTCATATAATACAGTTTTTCTTTCCAGTCCTGTGACTTCGTCCTTATGTCATTCATATACGAATTCTGCTACTGTATATATTACAAATCTGTTGTGTCAGGAGGATGTTCCCTCGACTCAATCTGCATTATTAATTAGGTCTGAATCTGATTTAGATGCATTTCACGTGCAGTGACATTTCACTAAAAAGTTGGTGATTTTGCTGCCCTGTACACAAGGGGAATATTCTGCTTAATTATGTAAAAGCATTTACTTATGAGATCAATAATGTTATGCAAGTACTGTGTAGGCAAGCAATACAGTATGCAGCTAATAGAATCAACTTGTTTTTTATAGGTCTCAGGCGAGCTGGTCATAAACTACATCACGATCTGTTCTTTGATACCTTGACGATCACGTGTGGATGCTCAGTCAAAGAAGTTTTGGACAGGGCAGCTCTTAGAAAGATAAATTTTCGGACTTACAGTGATGGCAGAGTAAGCAACTCCCTAAACCTTTCAGAAAATTTTTAGTATGACTTTTTCTGCATTAAGTTTCTAGGCATCACATGTGCTAAACAGAACAAAATTATTTAAGACTTCTTGTAATTTGCTCAGATATATCAGTTGATTGTAAAGGTAATACAAAGAATGAAGTCGTTAACTTTCAGAAATAATCTTTGTATTTTCATTTTATGCCTATTTAAAAAGATGACCTAATTGTTTCATGTTAAATACGCCACTAAGGGCTAGAGTGGAGAGACTCTAAAATTTAATGATGAAATGCAAGGTGACCTCTAGAATTCAGGTCTCGTGGCAGTGTTTAAAGACTTTTTAGTTAAGTTTTTAGTTTGGTGTTTAAAGATTGAAATCTAAACCACATTTTGGTGGGCACTAAAGGACTTTTGGCAAAGCCTAATATGTTCTGTAAAATGGGATGGGGGGAGGGGGCAGTCTAGCAAAATAGGCAATTTTCCTATTGAATGGAAAACACTTAAAAACATTAGAAGTGAGGTCACAAGTCTTGAAGCTTGTGAGACATCTGGCTCGGATGGTTTAGCAGGGGAAAGGTAGGAATTGGAAAATTTTATTTAAGTGAAATAAAATTATGTATCTATTACATAAAATGAAATGACATTTACAAATTGTTGGGTAGGTTGACTTTTTCCTTTTTTTCCTCCTGTGTTTCTGGAATACTTTTTCTTGAACAGAACAAATATCCTATGCCTCTAGAATTAAGAGCTTTGAATAATTACTGTTGCTTTTGTCCATAGCTTGGAGTATCACTTGATGAAACTGTAAATGAGAAAGATCTAGATGACATATTATGGATTTTTGGTTGCGAGTCTTCAGCGGTAAGTAGACAATAGATGATATGGATTAAATTATCTGAATGTTTTAGAAGTTTCATGAAAAGCAAAACTGCTCTTGGGACAGTGGGTGTCTATATGATGACCATTTGTTAAATGCTGAGAATTGCAGATCCTCTCTTAAAGAAAGAGGCAGTATGAGATAACAATGGTCTATGCAACCAAATAATGCCATTTTCTTATTGTGACACTTAGTCCTTTTGATCAGCTTGCACACCGTGCGTTTAGGCTGTTACTTGTTTTGTGAGGGTTAGGACATGGTGGTCAATTATTTCTCTCCCACTGGAATTGTTCATGCATGTCATTATTAATTAGCAGCAATATTTCCAAGATGAGGACTAGTGAGACATCTGTACCCAGTTTTAATATAATGCTGTTGTCATGCTAGATGTGTACAAGTATGTATGCTAATACAGGGTGGGTTTTTTTAACTAAAAAGCTGATTAAATCTTGTGGTAAACTGGTAGTGTAAGCTAGTTCTAATGGAAATTGGAAATTGACTGTGAAAAGAGAAATTTCCATGAAAGTATTTGACTCCATGTTTCTTTGTGTCAAAGGAGCTAATTGCTGAGGGCATGGGCGAGGAAACCAAAGGCATCCTTAGCACCCCATTTAAGAGAACTTCCAAATTCTTGACACATCAGGTTTTCAGCAGGTTTGTGAAATTGCTGTATATCTGATATTTTAATGGAATCTGAAATTATCTCCTTTCAAAAGTGGTATTAGAGTCAGCTGAGGACAGTTTTGTAGCTGTACTCACACAGTCATTGAAATACTCTATTTAGTAGCATCTTTAGGTATCTTTTCACGTTTTAAATGAGCAAAGCCATACTCATGGTCGTGCAGGGGATGTGTTTTTCCATTAATCTGCTAAATTGTACAAGCTATTACTCGAGGACGTAGTATCAACAGACTTACTAGAGCCCTTATATTCCAAATTTACTGATAGCATTTCTGAGCAAATGATAATAGGCATTTTGCATCCATATTGCTATTAGCAAGCATAAATTATCGATTTGTAAAGAAGTACCTAGTTTATATTAAAATATATCCTCAGTCTTAATTTTTTTTTAATGGCTTTTCCTATGTTAGAGCACAGATGAACAAGCTGGTGTAGCTAATCTACTTGCCTTAACAACATATTTTATGTTCTCCAGCTACCACTCTGAGACAAATATCGTGCGGTACATGAAAAGATTAGAAAACAAAGATATTTCCCTTGTTCACAGCATGATTCCTTTGGTAAGTATTTACCAAAAAGAGAAAAAATTAGGTGCTTACATACCTATTTATATATTTTAATAAATACTGACAAATGTGTTTGTATTTTTAGGGATCCTGCACAATGAAGCTCAATAGTTCAGCTGAACTTACAGTAAGTTGCAGTAATACTGTCTTACTTGAGACCCGCATGAATAAACTGTCTAGTCAATGTCATTGTAGAGAAGTAAAGACTGCTTTTGCTCTCGTACTCCAGCTGAGGCGGCAGTTTCAGAAGTAGCTAAAGTCCTTAGCTCCCTTTTCCGCTAGGAAAAAAGCTCCAGTAAGCATACTAGGAGTGCAACCAGCAGAAGAGTGAGTGTCTTTGAAGACTACATTCTGAAAAAAATATTGAAAATAATTTTTGGAATTAGGTATCACAGTCCTGTTCCCTCATGCGATGTTGTGGTACCTAACTTCTATCTGCTTTACAAATCTTACAATCAAATCCTCAGATATATGGAAAGAGTCAAGTGGGACTGGCAATTCATGCTGCTTTGTCAGTTTGCTGTTCCTTAGAGTAGCACTCCTTTTCCGCAGGTGAGGAGATGGAGCCCCGTATATCTTCATTTGTCTAGCTGATAGCAAATGAAGCAGAGCCTTAGCCAGGCTGTTTGGGTACCGAATGCCTTTTTGACTCTGAATGAGCTTCCTCTGTTCCCTCCCTGGTGGCTTGCTTTGATCTTTCACTAGGTTTCCTTTGTCTCCTTTCTCTCACTGCCTTCGCTATGTCTTCCCCCTCGCTGGTTTCTGTCTTGCATATTCCCTCCTAATTCAAATGGATAGCAACAAAACTGTGTGAAACAGAGTGTCATGTACCATTCCGCATGACTCCTCTCTGTTTGCCATGTGATTCCACAGCCCTACATAAAGGTAGGTGACCTAGAAGGAGAAACTAAGGACCTGGACAGGCTAGAGAGCTGGGTGGAGAGGAACCTAATGAAATTCAACAAGGGCAAGTGTAGGGTCCTGCCCCTAGGGAGGAATAACCCGGTACACCTGTACAGGTTAGGGCTGACCTGCTGGAGAGCAGCTCTGTGGAAAGAGACCTGGGAGTCCTGGTGGACAACAGGATGACCACGAGGCAGCAATGTGCCCTTGTGGCCAAGAAGGCAAACGGTCTCCTGGGGTGCATTAAAAAGGAGGGTGGCCAGCAGGTGGAGGGAGGTCATCCTCCCCCTCTACCTTGTCCTGGTGAGGCCGCATCTGGAGTACTGTGTCCAGTTCTGGGCTTCCCACTTCAAGGAGGACAGGGAAGTACTGGAGAGAGTCCAGCAGAGGGCTACCAAGATGGTCAAGGGACTGGAGCACCTCTCTTATGAGGAAAGGCTGAGAGACCTGGGTCTGTTAAGCCTGGAGAAGAGAAGACTGAGAGGGGATCTCATCAATGCTTATCAATATCTAAAGGGTGGGTGTCAAGAGGATGGGGCCAGACTCTTTTCAGTGGAGCCTGGCGACAGGACAAGGAGCAGGAGGCACAAACTGGAACACAGGAAAATCCATCTCAATGTGAGGAAAAACTTCTTTACTCTGAGGGTAACAGAGCTGCCCCAGAGTCTCCTTCTCTGGAAACATTCAAAACCCACCTGGACACATTCCTGTGCAACCTGCTCTAGGTGAACGTGCTTTGGCAGGGGCGTTGGACTAGGTGATCTCCAAATGTCCCTTCCAGCCCCTACCATTGTGTGATTCTGTGATTTTTAAGCATCTTCTGAATGTTAAAAAAAGTGTTACTGGAAATCATCCTACAGTGGTTTGGGAACTCGTCTTGCTGCACAAATGTTTGGGGTTTATTTGAGCACAGGGAAGCTTCTTTTCTTTACAGATTTTAACAAAAAAACTCAGAGTTGTCTGCAGAATTTTTCGTTACAGCACGTGCTTTTTTTTTTTTTAATAGCCTATTTCATGGAAAGAATTTGCCAACATCCACCCTTTTGTGCCCCTGGATCAAGCTCAAGGGTATCAGCAGCTTTTCAAGGATTTAGAGAAGGACCTATGTGAGATTACTGGCTATGACAAAATCTCCTTCCAACCAAACAGGTAGGAAATTTTTTTCTGAACATTTGCTCCTTAACATGAGTCCAGAACCTTATCTCTAAAGGAAATGTGCAAGCCAAAAGTGGACGAAGATTCTACAATTAAATTTGACACAGAGAAACCTTCAATGCAAGGTTATGAAAACAAGATTTGTTTCTTCAAAACTACAGAACTTTATTTTGTCACATGTCTACTAGTTTAATGATTTGGTCTTTTCTATTCTTTCAATCTTTTTGAGTGAAGGCTAGCTTCTCCACCATTGTTTTTTTAAAATGGTGATGTTACTGATATCCTCCTATGAACTAAAATTAAAGATTTGAAATAGGAATAAGCTGTATGAGCTGGCAACTATGTAATTGTTGAAACTGCTCTTTGGTACACTAGGTAATACTAGGTTTGGCTGAAGAATGCCTAGGATCTGCATGCTCACTGAAATAAATAAAGCAGAGCTGAATGAATACTGCTGCAGCCTGTTGGTGTCCGTTAGGAGTTTTGATACAAAATGAGCAGCAAGGACTTATTCTGGCACTCAGGATGTCACTGGAAGAGTTCTTATGTTTCACTGTGTACACTTTACTATGCATTTCAGTATTAGTTTGCCTCTCCGTAGTCGAGCATGTAGTCCCCCTGCTATGTGCAGAAATGGGGATCAACTCAGCCACCAAAAGGATTTGACATCATAGTGTAAGTACATAAAACAGCATAACTTTTTTCACCTACTGTTTGCAAAAGAGGCAATGTTAATTAGTGCTTGTCCATTTGCCATTTAATCCATGGGATGTGCTGCTTTTAATTTGCTCACACTTGCCTAAAGCTATTGAGAAGGATTAGGGCTGGACAATTCTGAATTTTCAGGAGAGAGCTGACACTTTCTGGTTTGTGTGCTCGTGTAACAGGGTTTGTGTTCCTCTTGCAGTGGTGCCCAAGGAGAGTACGCAGGTTTGGCTGCAATCAAAGCTTATTTAAATGCAAAAGGAGAACGTCATAGAACTGTAAGTGTTAACGCTTGTGTGGGGAAGAAATTTGGGTGGGAAGTGGAGACAGGAGAGTTAATTCAGCAGCTAGGACTCGCCTAGAGAGAAACTAGGTTGTGTATCGTCATATGTGACAAGCGTTCGGTATTCCCTGCTTCCCTCATCAATCATGGGTGCCATCTTAAAAGTCTTCCTTTACTTTACAGACAGTGGGAATGAGGAAAGGGGACTCCCTGAATGGGTGATTGTACTGGGTCTGGCTGAGATGGAGTCAATTAACTTTCTCCACAGCAGCTCGTATAGTGCTGTGCTTTGGATTTGTGACTAAAGCAGCGTTGATAACACAGGGATGGTTTGGCTATTGCTGAACAGTGCTTGCACAGTGTCAAAGCTTTCTCTGTCACTGCGCCCAGCCCTCCCTGCCCTGACCCCTCACCAAGGGAGTAGGCTGGGGGTGGGCAAGAGGTTGGGAAACTGACCAAAGGGATGTTTTATGCCATATAATGGCATGCTTAGCAATAAAAGCTCAGGGAAAGGAGGACAAAGCAGGGAAGGTCATGGTTATGGCATTTTTCTTCTCAAGCAGCCATTATGTGTGCTGAGGCCCTGCTTTCCAGGAAGTGGCTGGACATCTGTCTGGCCATTGGAAGTAATCAATGAATTCCTCTTCTTGCTTTGCTTGTGCACGTGTCGTTTTTTTTTTTTTCCTATTAAACTGTCATTCTCTCAATCCACGAGTCTTCTTACTTTACTTCGATTTTCTCCTTGTCCGATGAGAGGCGGGATTGAGTGAGCAGCTGTGTAGGTGTTTGGCCATTGGCCGGGTGAATCCATCACAGTCCTTTTTAGCACCCGGCATGGGGCTTGAGGTAATGACAATTTTGATCTGAGCATGTTAATTTGTTAATCAGTAGGCTCTTGTGTGGATCACAGAACTTGCTTGCTTTACTGTGTATTAGAGCGTAGGGCTTTTTAATGGCTGCTTTCAGCTCTTGCCGTTTGCTTTGCTGCTTATCAATATATTTCGCTGTGCGTGGAAACTTCTTGATAAAGGCAATAGCCATATGCCAGGGCTGGCACACGGCCCTGTCTGTGATGCTGTTCCTCTGCTGCATGAGCTACCTCGTGGAGAGAACAAGGGGTTACAACTCCCTCTTCTCCTCTGGAGTCGATGTGTCCAGTTCTGATGCGTGGGCTCCTGAGTTTTTTGTACTTGCTTTCGTAAGATTTTTGATCCTATTATCTAACATTGTTGGCTTATTGTTGGGTGTGTGGAACCTGGTTTGGTCCTGGCATAAGGGTAAACAACTTGTTGTTGAGCTGAGAGAGAAATGTGGCCCGAGGCTGTTGATCCCTGAGTGACATGATATGTAGGAGGGTTTGGGCAGGTGCCTAGGGCTGTTACCACCTCCTATAACCTGGGGTTTTACAGCTGAACAGGCATGCAGCCCCATTGAATTGGCACACCACTTGATGTAAGAGTGCCTTGCCAACCCCAATGAGGCCCAGCAGCTCTTAGCACTGTTTTGGTGCTTGGCCTGTGCCTGTTGGGCCTCTGTCTAGCACCATCACAGCAGCAGGGGAAAGTGAGCCTTTACCTCTAAGGACACGATGCTTGAGACAGGGACCCAAACCTCAACCACAGCAATTGCCCCATTAGTAAAAAGGAAATACTAGCAGTGGAGGTCAACAAGACTGCACCATCAATTAGTAAAGGAGGAGGAGGACGAAGGGCCTGATCAGGAAGCCAGTCCTGATCAGGAAGCCAGTCCTTCGTCAAGGAAACGTAAGGAGGAAGTGATTAGAAGTCATCCAAGAGGCAGAAACCACTCCATCACTAACCCTGAGCAAGCTCCAAGATAGGTGGAAAAATTACGGCTGCCAGCTAGGCTGCCTGGTTGCTCAGATGCTGGAATGCTGGAGGGGATAGTCAGGAACAGAGGGTACGGAAGCCCAGCAGCTGGGATCCCTCACTAGGCACCAGGGAATCAACAAAGAAATCAAAGAGACTTGACAATCTGCAGCCTCTGGAGGTGGTTCCTGTTGAGTGTGAGATGTCCTCTCAAGGGTGATCTTGTCAATTACTGAGGCAATTGAACCCCTGCTGAGGAAGGTTTTCAGTATCTAAGAGAATTAGCAGTGGTGGAGGTGATCTGCAGTGACCTGGAAAACAAACAGGTCTCCACAGATTGGCATGACATCCAGTATACATGGGCCACGTAGAGGAGGTCTGTGGAAAATGCATGTGTCATACGCCAGCTCACTGGTGATGCTGGACTGGCCGCATCTTGAGATACCAGCTTTGGAGAGACTGTCGTGCCGGTTCCAGGGTGTTTCAAAGAGAATCCCTCCACTTCTCATCCCCAGAAGCAGTGTCTTGGCTGTCAGGGGTGCCCTATGGAGTCAGCCTCCCCCTGCCAGTGGGAAGGGGCGCCCCAGGTGCACACCACATGGCACCCTCTGGTTCTTCCTGCATGGCTGGACTAGGACTTGAGGCAAAGGGACAGTGCACTCACCTCGTAGCTAGAAGCCCACATACCTGAACTGCAGGGGAAGACAGCCGCTGAGGGACCCACCAAGAAGGCTGCTACACCAGTTGCTGCCAAGACAGTGGAAAGCAACCAGCAGTCTGCCAGACACAGAATAAGGGCTGAAAATGCCTCTCCTCCTGAGTTTGGTGAAGGGAATTCTGGTCTGACACTACAGAAGTCAGAGAGTGAATATGACAATCAGAATTAAAGGGTCCCTGCCTCTGGCTGGGCAGAGGAAGGGATAACAAAGTTTAATGGACTGTAGGGATTTGATGGCCTAGCACATCAGATCCATGGGGGTGTAAGGCTTTGGTGCATACTGCTGCACCAGTCTGTGCAACAGTCTGTCAGAGGGTGGAGGTTAACAGTGGATTACTATGGCCTGAATGAAGTGATGCCAGCATTGAGTGCTGCCGTGTGGGATAAGCTAGAACTCCAACATGAACGGGAGTCAAAGGCGGCCAAGCAGTATGCCACAATTGATATTGCCAAAGCATTTTTCTTGACCCCTTTGGCAGCAGAGTGCAGGCCACAGTTCACTTTCATGTGGCGGGCTGTCCAATACACCTGGAACCAACTGGCCCAGGGCTGGGAGGACTGCCCTATCTACCTATCAGTCTTTGACTGCTACAGACCGCATTGGAACAGGGTGAAGCCCCTGAACACTTGCAATGCATGGATGACATCATTGTATGGGGCAACAGAGCAAAGGAAGTGTTTGAGAAGGGGAAGAGAATCATCCACATCATTTGGAAAGCTGGTTTTGCCATAAAACCAAAGCAAGGTCAAAGGGCCTGTACAAGAAATCCAGTTCTTGGGACTAAAACGGCAAGATGGATATTGTCACACTCCTGGGGCTGCAATCAATAAAATAATAACTATGTCCCCACCAGCTAACAAGAAAGGAACACAGGCTTGTCTAGACATTGTGGATTACTGCAAAATGCATGTGTATACCAGGTTACAGTCAGCTTGTGAGCCTTCTCTATTGAGTGACCCTAAAAAAGAACTATTTTGAGTGGGACCGTTAGCAGCAACAAGCCTTTCAACAGATTAAGGAGGAGACAGTTCATGTAACAGTTGGGCCCATCCGGATGGGACCAGCTGTGAGAAACGTACTCTACACTGCGGCTGGGGAGCACTGGAGCCTCTGACAGAAAACACCTGGAGAAATACAAGGTCAGCCTTTAGGGTTTTGAAGCCAGGGGTATCGAGGATCCAAGGCCCACTACACTTTGACTGAAGAAGACATACTAACAGTGTGGGAGGGGGCTGAGCTCCTTCAGAAGTTGCTGGTACAGAAGCACAGCTCCTCTTGGCGCCACGATTGCCTGTGCTGTACTGGATGTTCAAAGGACGCTGCATAGAGTAAGTCGGTAGTGTCGGTCATGCAGCAGGCTTGGATGGGGAATCCCAGCTGTCCTGGAATCCTGGAACAGATAATGAACTCATCGGAAGGCATAAGTCTCAGAGCATCACCGAGGAGGTGACTCATGCGCAAGAAGTGACACCAGGTAATGATTTATCAGAAGGTGAAAAGCAGCACGGTCTGTTTACCAGTGGATCCTGTTGTGTTGTAGGAAACCATTAGAAGTGGAAGGCTGCTGTGTAGAGTCCTACACAACAAGCTGTCAAAGCTATCAAAGGAGAAGCCAAGTTGAGCCAGTTTGCAGAAGTTGGGCCTGGACCTAGGGATAGCTGAATGAGAAAAGCAGCCAGTACTCTATGTCAATACTGGCTCATGGATGGTGGCAAATGCCCTGTGAGGGTGACTGCATCATTGGAAAGAGACCAACTGGCAGCTCAGAGGTAAACCCATCTGGACTACTGCTTTCTGGCAAGACATTGCTGTCTGGGTAGAAAACATTACTGTAAAGGTGGATGTCATACAGATGCTCACAAGCCCAAGGGCAGCACCACTGAAGAACACCAAAACAAGGAGCAGGTAGACCAGGCTGGCAGAATTTAAGTCACTCAGGTAGACCTGGACTGGGAACTTGGGTAGACCTGGACTGGGAACTTAAAGGTGAGTTATTCAGAGCTCAGTGGGCCCATGAAACGTCAGGGCATTTAGGGAGAGACCTAAAATCTACAGATGGGCTTGTAATCAAGGAGCGGACCTTGGGGTTGAAGCCATCACACAGGCTATTCATGAATGTGAAACAGTGATTCAGATCTTCAGTGAGATGGATCCAGGCCCAGATGTCCATGCCTCAAAAGAAAATGGGCAATGACAGTTTTTTGCTTTTTCAAGGTGGTATGACACTCCCTCTCCAGCTTTTTCCAGTTACAAAGGGAACAGGAACCGGTTATCTAAAACTTACACTGCCGATACAGTCAGTTGGTTCCCAGTAAAGCCACTCCTGAGAGAAGAAGCAGACAAGGCCCTGGTTTGCCTTCGTAGCTACACACAGAAGTCTCTAGGTTCATCCAGTTCTTGTCCATTCAAACTGTTTCAAATAAATTTCTGTAGGATCTATGGAGGTAACCTTGCTTCACAAGGGCCACAAAAACTGTACATGAATAATGCAAATCAGTTTTGATTCACTGAGGATCATCTTCAATTGGTAATGCTGCAGTTTGAAGGCTTAATTTGTATTCTCTTCTATACTAACTACCTGAAGCTTTGACCTCAAGGAGTCATTTCTCAGCTGTACCATTGTAACCTGACAAAAGAGAGTTCTTGTAAACCTGAGAGGTGATACAAGTGTAGTTAACCCCAAAGAGGAATCAGTTCTTACTAGTACACTATGTTTAATAGAATTTTGAATTCTAATTTTCTTTTAAAGAGAATTCTTTATTTGCTCTTAATGGCAGGCACTTATAGCTGAAAAATCTGAAAGTAATATTGTTCCTTTACATGCTTTCTGAACAATCTGTGATCCCTGGAAGAAAGGCTGCTAATTGTAGGTTTTAGTGAAATAGGTTGAAATAGGTAAATGTGAGAAGTTGGTGGTAGGAAGTTTCATTACGGAGAGATGATCGTGTGTTTGTGATATGAGAACAGCCAGGTTAGCCCAGACCAAAACTCCATCAGTCCCAGCATCCAGTCTTACCATGGTCAATAGCAGACTGGTAGACTCCTCTTGCACCAAGGAGTACAAGGACAAAGCAAGTGTACACTGATATGTATGTCATTGTATACTTGGACGGCATGTATTGTGCGCGTATTGAGGTCAGCACGCGGCTCCAGCTTTTACATATCTGAGGTTTGGGAACTTCCTGAACCAAAGCAATCCAAAGGCACTGCTTACGCATTTTTCTGCAATGAAATCTGATCACATGACCTCTTATGAGGAAACTTCTTGATATTTACAGTATCTTGGAGAAAACGTTCTGTGGCTTCATCACCTATTCTCATATAATCGTATTTCTTCCTAAGAAATGCTTCCTCTTATTTTTTTTTAACTTGACATCTTAACAATTTCATCTAGCATCCTCTCACTCTTGAAAGATGATGAAACAGTTCTTCCCTGTTCACAGCTGGCATATCATGTGTTAATGTTGAGATTTTTCTTTTATCTTTATCCATCCTTATTTCTGTCTTGCTAGTTGGATTCCAGTTATTTGTCCATCCTTCTCAGAAAAGCCATCTCATAGCTTTGGTTATTCTCAGAGCTTCTGTGTTCCTTTTTCTTTGTTCTTTATTTGCTTTCTAGTTTTTGATGCAGTTGCTTTTTTTCCCCCCAACACCACAAGATCTTTTGAGTGGCGATAGGTTCAAAACTAGGATCCCAGTTATGTATTGTAAAGATTTGTTTTCTTGTGTAATATTCTAGATCTACCTGGCTGCAGTATATTCGGTTTTGAATGCTGTTACTCAGGACTGTGGATTGTTTTCTGAACTATGAAATCAGTTTTTGGTGACCTGGGTGATTTTGTATTAGCAGGATAATTGGCATTTCACTGTATGTCTCCATTATAAGCCAATTATAACTAAGTTGAAATGCTAGGGAACCGGCACAGGTTTATAATGTTCTATTAGGATGACCTCTCTCCACAGTGCCAGTGGACTATTTATCTTTTCTTTTCTTTCCTGTGTTTTCGTGAAATATTTATCTATGTGAACCTTCCCACTTACTGCACTGGAAACTAGTTTAGGAACATTTTGGGGGACCACATCAAAAACTTCTTGGAAATCTGAGATTAGTTAGATCTTCCTCTTTCGGACACTCACAGAGTTGTCTTTAAACAGTAGGAAAAAAGTCCTTAGTGCAATAATATCTGTGTTTTCTCAACCTGATTTCATACTTGGCTTTGGAACTCATTTGCCTTCTCAAAACGGCAGGGTCAATGTTTTGACCTCCTGGGAACGATAATCTCTGTGTGGGGAAACTACCTAAAATTGAATAGTGCATGTTGCCTTGTTCCGTCTTTGTTGCATCCAGATCACCTCAAGCTTGTTGGAAATCAGCCACTCTTCACAATTACAAGCTTTATTTTGTGAGTAGGGAAGTGAAATTAGGTTGGAAGTTTATTCCTTGGACAGTTATCTTCTGATTATCTGAGTATACTTTGCTGTTCCTCTTATTCTGTGCAAGATCCTTGGGCTTCTGTGGGTGTCTGTGGTCCTTCTACGCTGAGAAATACCCAGAGGTTCGCTGCACAGAGGAGAGAGCCTGAGGGCTGCTTGCAGTTACTCACATTTAGCAGATTTCACGTGTTGTAGTACGATCAAGATAATCTTGGGAAAAAAAAGGGGGGGGGGGGGGCGGGGAGAAGAAAGCCCACAAAATGTTGGCCTTTCAACTGAAGTGACCTTTTCTCCCGGGCTGGAGAAAGTTAGTAAGGCAGGAGATCGGGCTTCTTGGGGTTGGCCTCATTGGGATTTGGTGCCCTCTCGTGGAAAAAAGGCACCGACATCGACCGACAGCTCACATCTGTCCGCTGGGTTGCCTCATCAATAACTTCTGTACCCAGCAGCTGCAGATGCAACCCAGCGAGACCGGGTGGCAATCTAGACTCGCTTTACATTTAAAATGAGTACACATGTGCCACGCTGCTTCCCGGCACCGGGGCCGGGATCCGTGTGGTTCCTTCCAGCGCAGCTGCACAGTAAAATGTTGAGACAGTTCCCTGCAAGAAGAGCAAATATCCAGGTGCTGGGAGAGATGGGTCACTTCCTTGGAATAGCTTTTAAAGTAACATTAACATTCGTCTCAGCATCTCTGTGGAACACGAGGTACAGACCACCATGTGGTTTCTCATGAAGACAAAGTGCCTTACTGACAGTTATTTAATGCAGCTAAGTTTGAGTAGCTTACGTAATAAACTTAGTTAAATTAATCCTTCCAAGAGAATCATAATAGACAAATGTTTCAATATCCTCATTGAATAGAAGCAAAGTTTGGGTTTTTTTAGAGAAGTTATATTTATTGTTTTTAGAAGGGGTGAAGTTCCCAGCAAATGTCTGGAAATACCCTGAGCTCCATTTTCCTAACTATCACTAACAAGAACTTACATTTATTTCAGTAAAAGTACTTTTTTCTTTCTAAATGAACTGTAGAGAGCATGTAAGTAGCTGTCTGAAACTTCTTAGCTATAATGAAAATATTTTGGTCTAAATTTTTGTTTTGAATAGAATACAGAAGAAAATGCTTTGGAAGTCAGCTAAAGATGTAGTGGAAAGTTGGAATTAGATAGTTTTTCCTTTCAAGTCATTGTATATATGGAGGACTATTACCATGAAAAAAGATAGTCTTTTTAAAAAAGGAGGAGTGAGAGGAAAGGATTTTAAATGTGAGTATCTGAGATAATATTCTGTAACTGCAACACTAACTGTGGTTTATGCAGCAAATGAAATTTTATTTTCCTAATGAGTATTTAGGTGCTGATACTTGAATGGATTGTCTTCAAAGAAAATTGAGTTGCATCCTTCAGTACAAGTGGCAGCTTGCCACTAAACATTCCCTCAGGATCCCTTTTGAAAACTTTGATGATGAGTTGTAGCTGACCATAGACCATAATGCTTTAAGATTTTTTTAACTGGTTACACTTTAGCCCCAGCTTCTTTCTCCCTTCTAAGGTTTGCCTGATTCCTAAATCTGCTCACGGTACAAATCCAGCAAGTGCACAAATGGCAGGGATGAAGATTCAACCAATTGAAGTGGATAAAAATGGGAGCGTTGATATTTCCCATTTAAAAGCAATGGTGAGTATTTAACTATCTTTAATTTTCAAGGCAGGAACACTTCTTTTCCTCCACAGGCAATAGTGTTGGCAGCTGAGTCAGATTTTTCTTTTGGAGAAAATAGGGTAATAACAGTGAATACATGCTTGAAAAAGATAAGTTGTGAGATTTCCTTTAATTTGAGGATCTTCAGTGCAGGAGAGGCTCAGAGAGTCTTTCTACGCAGTAAGTAGGCTCTTTTATAGCAGACCTTTTTTGTCTACATCTGGTATTTGAAATGCATGAAGCATGTTCATGAGTGTGAAGCATTTGAAACTGCACTTCAGCTTTCACTTAGCGAAGTTCAAGCCCACCTCTGCTGGGGAAGGTGTTGCTAGGCAACTTTTTTCACTTTTTTTGGAGTAGATTGGCTGCAGGTGAATCCTGAGAAGACAAGGGATTAGCAGGACACATTTCCAAAAATACATATTTGAGAAGGCTTTTATGGTAGTCGTGGAACTGTATTGCTGAAAGCAGGGGGATGGTCGTTAGATCACTTTACCTTGAAGGTGTGGCTTGTCTTAAGGTCCCGGAAGTGACCATTACACATACATCTTTTAATAGCATGCCTTCTCCTTGATTTAAAGTTCTGATTTATTCAAAAAAACCTGCTGTTTTTCCATAGATATTGCTGAAGGAAAGACCTCAGTATCTTTTGCTGACTATAAATGACTTAGATTACCTGCTGATAGACTTGCTTCTCACCTGTAAAACGCCTGATAACCTTATCACATGTTTTCGTAAAAATCTTCTCTTAAGAAGCTTTAGGAACCTCCATGACTTCTTCTTTTTTATTTTTTTTTCCTCTCCCTCCCCTGGCACCAGGTGGACAAGCACAAAGAGAACCTGGCAGCCATCATGATCACATACCCTTCCACCAACGGTGTGTTTGAAGAGGAGATTGGAGATGTGTGCGACCTGATCCACAAACATGGTGGCCAGGTTTACTTAGATGGAGCAAACATGAATGCCCAGGTACAAAGTCTCCTGGGTAGATTTATTACAACTGTTTGTTGACTTGGAATAAAAATAGCAGAGCAGTACTCAGTTCAGACCGTAACACAGCTTCCTCACAAGATGGCACAGTGTTTGGGGGAGGAGGGGAGGTTTTCAAGAACAATAATAAAAATTAGATGGTGAAAACATTTCTCTTCTATCTGATTTTGCCCAGAAATGTTTTGTGAGATGCATGAGTTGTTCTCTGAAATTGGCTTAGTCTGCCTAATCTTTGTCAAAGACATTCTTTACAAACACGAATAAGGATTGCTAAAGCAAAAAATTGTTTGCATCAGTTCTTGTTTATGATGCACCATGTTAAAGACAAACAGAAAAACATTTAACACCTTTTTCAACCTATTTTTCTTGAATGAAGTAATAGGTCTTAAAATGGCACATAAAGAATATTTTGAGATGGAGTATTCCCTTCACAGGTGGGTCTGTGTCGTCCTGGAGATTACGGCTCTGATGTCTCTCACTTAAACCTTCACAAAACCTTTTGCATTCCCCATGGAGGAGGAGGACCTGGAATGGGACCAATTGGAGTGTGGGTATCTCTTTATTTGCCTTTTCTTTAAAAAAAAATAAGGAAAAAAAAATCCCATAGTGAATCTTGGTTGACAGTTCACTGAAGAACAGAGCCATGCATGGGAGAGGTGTACTGTTGTTTGTAAACTTTTGTCCTTCTCAGGGATAGTCACGCGCTGATCTCATGAACGGTGACGTTCACCTGTATTCCCAAACCCTCACTTTCAGCTTGGCCCTTTAGTGTGTATGGTGGACCTCGCTCAGCAGCCTGTTTTGTGAGGAAATGCAGAGATGATCTGTGGACTTTGAGTGATACCGTACGTAGTCCAGAACGCTGAATTGGTACATGAATCTATCCCATAGGGCAATCATATTCTTTGTAAATAATATTTTAAAAAAATAATTTTGATGTGGATAGCTGAATGAGTATCTTGTGATAGGTTGAACTCTGAGTGCCATCCTCTGTCATCACCATTTACATTAATAAACTTTCTATCGAAGAAGACATAGCCCAGACTTCTGGATGACTGTGTTCTGAAGGAGGGCAAAGAGAAGCTACTGCTGAAACTGTCTAGAAATGATAACATAGGAACACACATTTAAGTTCTAAAATCATTGTTTTTGTTTTAGGAAGAAACATTTGGCTCCTTACTTGCCTACCCACCCTGTCATCAAAATACATCCGGATAAGGATGCATGTCCTTTGGGTACTGTCAGTGCTGCTCCGTGGGGTTCCAGTGCTATATTGCCCATTTCCTGGGTGTATATCAAGGTGGGTAGACTTTTGTAAGGGGTATCTGCTGAGGGTCTGTTTCTGTTTCAGCAAGTCTGGGGACCCCTGGAACCACATGAACAGGTTTAAGAGCAATTCATCCTAAGATGTTTGCACAGACTGAAATGCATATGCATGGTCATAGGTTATTTATATCCTTTGAACAACCTTCTTTTCCAGTAGGACAATGGAATAGCCTATTGCCATGTGTTGCAATAGGAAAGGATGGCAGGACAACTGCTGTGTCTATGCAGCCCGCTTAATTCTTCTGTCTCTTGTCTGTAATAAGTTTTCACATTTAAAAGCTGCTTGGTAATTCCTGTTCTTCCAAGAATATTTTTCATTGTATGCTGCAGTATTGTTATGGTTGAACCTGTATGTAACATTTAACTTTCCAAAATCTGTTTAATGAGAACTTGAATTCCAGGGGATTTTACTACATTTGAAAAACTAAACCTAGTTTTGGCTTTGGATGTGCAACAATTTGATCATGATCTACGTAATTTTTTGATGCCTTGCAATGCAGTGGTAAGCCTGCAAGTATTTGGTTACCCATATGGAATTAGCCATCCAACAGAGATGGGTGTAGGTTCAAATTCTGTTTGAGACGAGGGTGTGCTGGGACCCTGAGCGACGTTTAAAGCTTTCAGCGTGAGAAAGAGTTGTAATGGTGAGCAGAAGGGCAGCGTCATTCAGAGTACCCTGTAGCCAGCGTGATAGCCTAACCGTGGAAATTTCTGCTCTCCCGGAAACCAGCTCTTCTGGAATTGGAATGAACGAATATGAACTGTTAGAACTTCCATGGTGGCTTTTCAGCTGTGCGTGAAAATCCCTTTGTGATTTTTAGCTGGTTCCTATAACACAATATATAAACCAGTAAATTTTTAAGGGAAGCTGTTTCTTCACAATGCAGAGTGCCATCTCTTTACACTGTCCTATCTAAAGGGGCTACCTTGAAGGCTGTTCTGGCTTTCTTATCCTTTGCCAACTTACCTTTTAAGTGCAGTATTAGGAAAACTCGGCCACAGCTTAATTCCAGCACTGTCCTTTCACATTGCGTTAACAGAGAAATGAGTGCATCTGTGTTCCTTTGGCTCTGGTCTTTGTTAATGCGCAGTATCATCTGTGACGCGACACCAGCAAGCAGCGTGTGAGCTGCTGGGATGATCTGTGCAGGCAGCGCATGTAGCTTTTTGGGCAGCTCTCTGGTGACAGGCAGCGTGCGCAGCTGTTACAAGTGTGCTGATGACAGTCTCCGAGTTCTGCTCGCTTTTTTTCTGTTCACTTCAGAACTCCTCAGTTTGCGGAAAGGTTTGGGTTGTTCACTTGTTGACTTTAGGCAAAAACTCTTATGTAGTGAGCAGTCTCATAAGCTACGTATACCCAAGTTGCTTTCAAGTAATACCCAGTGCTTTTCTGTGAGTGTAGTGTAAATAGCACAGTGTAATAGCGTGACTGCCTTAAAGCTAGACAGGTGCGTTAAGGTGCTGTTGTCTATTATGGTTGCCAGTACAAGAACTCACTTAGCTCACTTGGGAGTGTTTTTAGATCTGTTTCTTCATGTTATTCCCCTTTTAGACAATGGGAGCAAAGGGTCTGAAACATGCTTCTGAGATTGCTATACTAAATGCAAACTACATGGCGAAGAGGCTAGAGAAGCACTACAAAATCCTTTTCAGAGGAGCAAAAGGCAAGTATTGGACAATTTAGGTTTTTTTCTACAAAGCTGACTTTTTTTTCTGAGTGTCGAAGTTGGCTTGCAAAACGGTTCTTTTTTTAATGCTACGTGACAGCCACCTCTCGAACTTCTCTTGATATTGTTCACAAGAGAAATAACCTGCCACGCTGCTTCTGTGGAGGTACTGCAGTGAAACTGAGATATCTTGGAAGTAGAAGAAAAAAATGCCCGTTTGTAATTAGATGAAATGATGACAAAAGATGGAGTAAACCTTGGCATCAGATTGTTTTCCTTGAAGTCTAGTATCAGATTAATGAACAGTAGAAAAAGAAGCAACAAAGTTGAGACTTCCAAATCTCCCTTAACCAGTGGCACAACAATTTAAGAACTGGAAGCAATTTTTGGACCTGTACCTTCCCTTCCACACTTTCTCTGAACCCACTCCCCCGCCACAGATTTCTCCCATTTCCACTCCTTATTCTCCTTTGTGAGATGGGGGAGAATCCCCTTGGCAATGCAAAATACTTCAGCTACATTCTGGTTCCCTGCTACAGCTCTCCAGTCTTGCAGGACAGAAGTAATGAGGAAGAGGTGAAAGAATTATGTTACAGTAGCGTAACTATCAGAGAATGCTATTTTGCTTGTTTAAGCTGAATGGCACCAAAGAACATTTGAGTACAGTATGCCTGCCCTTCAAAATATGTCTTAAATTAACAGAATACACCTTGGCTAAACCTGCAGGTTGGATTTTAAAAGAATAAGTTATATCCTCACAGAAGTGAATGGAAGTTGCAAATTTTAAAGGATTTGGCCATGAAATGGAAGAAGGTTCTCCAGGATCATGCATATAAACTTAGATTAACGTGTCTTTAGCCTCTCTGTAACAACAGATTTGAGCTTTTCTGGCATAACATAAAACTGATTATCTTGTACATGCATAACTGAAGATACCCTAAGACCAAAACGGTGTTGGGCCACTGACAAATTCAATTATTTTTCAGAGTACTTGTAAATTACAGGAGCTACTTCGTCCCCCTCTTTCCTAGTTCTGATCTTGGAAATGAGGCCGGCTCTTAATGTGACGTGGGACGCAGGGGGCCAGTTTTCAGATACTGAGTTGTATCTCTCTTACCTAATAATTTCTCAGGTTTGAGTTTTTGCCCAAGTGGATATTTTTTAATATGTCTTCTTGCCATGTTCTCCACAAAGCCAATCAGAACAGACTGCTTGGTAGATTGCATTATTCTCCTAGTAAGTAAACATAGCATACATGTCTTCATTTACAGGTTATGTAGCCCATGAATTCATTTTGGATACAAGACCTTTCAAAAAAACAGCAAACATTGAAGCTGTAGATCTTGCTAAGAGACTTCAGGATTACGGTAAGTCAAATAACATTTCTTTTTTTTATTTAAATAGCAGCTTAAGTGAGAATGTTCTAAATCTCTCCTAAAGGGAGCCATAAACATTCTAGTCCTGTGCTTATGCATGATCATAGGATCATATAATCTTCATGGTTGGAAGGGACCTTTGAGATCATCGAGTCCAACCATACACACACACACAAAAAAAACCCAATCCCTACAATCTCTGCCACTAGAGCATGCCCTGAGGTGCCACATCTAGATGTTTCTTAAATACCTCTAGGGATGGTGACTCAACCACCTCCCTGGGCAGGCTGTTCCAGTGCCTGACCACTCTCTCAGTAAAGTAATTCTTCCTAATATCCAATCTAAACCTCCCCTGCCACAACTTCAGACCATTTCCTCTGGTCCTGTCATTAGTCACCCGGGAGAAGAGGCCAACACTCACCTCTCTACAGCCTCCTTTCAGGTAGTTGTAGAGGGCAAGGAGGTCTCCCCTCAGCCTCCTCCAAGCTAAACGTACCCAGCTCCCTCAGCCTCTCCTCGTATGACCTGGTCTCCAGACCCCTCACCAGCCTCATCTGTCCTGGTCATTTCAGGTCTGCTCATGTTCATTAAGGGCTTAGAGAGACAGAGATTTGCATCAACTGAGTTGAAGTAGCTGCTGACAAGTCTGCTGCTACCTCCCCAGTTTTGTAAACTGCCCCTTCAAATTTGTGATTACGTGACCACCGGAGCATTAGCCATTGGAGCAAGTGGGCTGGAGACAAGAGCTTAGTGAGATCCCAACAAAACAGAAAAAAAAAAAAGGAAAAAGAAAAAAAGGAAAAGAAAAGGAAAACGGAAAAGAAAAAATTTTGAAGTACACATGTTCTGAAGTGTCTGATGGTGGCTACTCTGTGGCTGCCAGACTAGATGACCCATTGAACGGCTTGATCCTGTGCAACTGTACTTCTAACGAATACATGTAAAAGCTGCTAAACCCCAACCAGTAGCACTTCATCAGTGAAACAATCCAAAGCCCAGTTGTGATATCAAAAAACCCCACCCCTCCTGCTCTTTGTGAGTGGCTTATGGCCTTAAGTAGCACACACCACTTCAAACAGACTTTTCAGTAGGTATGGAGGTGAGTTACATGGGTAATATTAGTAAGGTTCCATCCTCTGCAGCTGACAGAGAAGTGTCACAAGGCTCTAATTAGCAGAAGTGCAGGAAGGGAATCACGAGAGATCACCTTTTCTTTTCACCTTGTCTACCAGTGCACTAATCGATACCCGTCTTTGCCATTCAGCCTGTCATAAGAAGGTGAAGTGATAAAACACGTCTGTTGAACTGAACAGCAGGACCAGAAATAACCTGGGAAACAAGCGATATACTTCAGGCTAAAAAGCAACAAAGCAAAAGGAGCAGGTTTTAAGAGCGTTTCATTAAATCAGTGTGTAGCTCTTATTATAAATAATAGAATAGCATCACCCTTCAGTGTCAAAAACAAAGATAGTCTTACCTATACAGTACACTGCCAGCACTACCAACGGGTTCACTCCTGTACAGATTATAGAAAGGGCTGAATTTTTGAATCGATTGCTAGCTAATGCATATATGAACTCACAACCTATTGAGAGTTATTCTGATTTCTTCTGATTTCTTCTTCATCAGGCTTTCATGCTCCAACCATGTCCTGGCCAGTGGCAGGGACACTTATGATTGAACCAACAGAGTCTGAAGACAAGGCAGAGCTGGACAGATTTTGTGATGCAATGATCAGTATTCGGCAGGAAATTGCTGAAATAGAGGAGGGCAGGATGGACCCTCAAATTAACCCACTCAAGGTAAGACGGCATGTAGAGCAAGTTACCAGCATCAGCTTAACCCTGGAGACTTACTTGAGACTACATGAGCCCACTTCCTGGTCTTTCAGTACTCTCAAAAATAATTGTGTCCAACAGTGAACACACAAACTTCTTGAAATTTGACTTTTTAAAAAATCTGAAGCTTTTTGAAACTTTGAATTTTGACTTTTTCAAGTCAGAAGTCTGGCCTTTGTTAAAGAGCAGAGAAAGTTATTTACGCGAGCACAAGATCTGTAATTTTCGAGGCCGTCTCAAAGTAGTGGAAGAGAGATGATTATTTATCTGGTTTAAGAAGGGAAGTGGAATGACCTTAAAACTAACAGTAAAATAAAGACTGAATGAATGATTTTAGCAGCTGCAGCACAAAATTGCTATAGGCTCAAGTTCTATTCAGCTCTCGTAAGGCTGTACCAACTTGTTAAGTATCGAGGGAATTTAGTGAAAAGCTGGAAGCATATTCAAAACTTGGGTAGTATCTTCAGGCAAACTGAAAAATCCACATACTGACTTGCTTCTTGTCGTAAATCTGCCTTTTTTTCCCCCCCAGATAAACAGTATTCTCAAGAGACTCTCTAGATAGTAGATAGTAATTATTTATATGTAGTAATGTGAACTTGAAGGAGGGTTCACACTGATACGTTCAACTGAATTCAGTAATTTCATGTCCTAAACGTGTCTCTTTGCTTGTAGATGTCACCACATACTCTGAACTGTGTCACTTCTTCCAAGTGGGATCGTCCTTATTCCAGAGAAGTGGCAGCATTCCCACTGGTGAGTAAACAGGGTCCTAGTGGTGTGGTAACACATAAATGTGCTTTCTGCTCTGTGGTTTTCTGGACAGTTGGAGATGAAGTAATCTGTTAAGAATAAAAACTTCAGAGCCATTTTTACTGTTGCTCAATTGTTATGTGTGTGAGCTGTACAGTAGTTCTGTTACTGTTGTTTTTCAAGACAAGGAAAAAAGATCTTAAAAAAAAATAAAAACTCCCTACACATGAAGTGCAAATTTGAATTTCTAAATCTCAGCACTTCAATATTGGACATTCCTATTGGAAACAGACCGTTCAGTTCTGACGTACTGTTTTGGGAGCCTGTGGTGCAGAGTCCCATGTCCAGATGTTCAAAGCTCTGCTCCAAAGAACTTGGATGAGGGTTTGAGAAGATGAATGGTCAGCACAGGGCAAGCCACACCACTGTGAGCCTGCTCCAAAAAGGTCAAATTGGAGCTGGATACATCAGACTTCTTCAGGGCACTACCTAAAATTGCTTCCACAATCTTAACAGTTAGACATATGCATAACTAACTTTTCTCATCTAAAACAGAATTGCACCTATTTTATTGCTATGTACTGTTTCAAAGAGGAAGAATTTAACTGCACCTGTAAAGTTTGCCACCTTATTTTACATATTATAAAATATTGAACAGCACAGGTCTTGGTAGTTTCCTCCACTGTTCCTTGGTTCCTATCCATTATACATGCTTGTTAACTCTCAGGGACTGCAAACAGAGTTTGAAGAAGTATGACTTCACTTAAAAAATCCACTTTTTCAGCATTTGTCATACTTAAACATCTAATGTCTGTTACAATTATGTAGATTTGTTTGGTAGGAAAATTAAAACAGTTGGGTTTTTTTTCTTCTGTACTTAGCCATTTGTCAAGCCTGAAAGCAAGTTTTGGCCCACAATTGCTCGCATTGATGACATCTATGGAGATCAACATCTGGTTTGTACCTGCCCACCAATGGAAACCTATGAATCTCCCTTTTCTGAACAGAAGAGAGCATCTTCGTGAGACTGCTTCCAGCTGCCTAGATTTCCAAGTCCATCAGGATGGCCTTTTCCTCCCAGACCTGATAGGGGATTTATATACTGTGTATATTTTGGATAATCACGATGTTTGTTAATTGAATCACTGCTCAGTTAAAATGTAAATACAATCAATATGTTAGATGTAAACAAAATGTGATTGTTCCACAGCAGTTGATGTTGAAGTTGCCTTGATTAAGTATTTTGTCTGTTTTGTGCTGAAGTTTTAACAATTAACACCCAATTTGCAAAGTGGCATAGAAGATATGGTTAAAAAAAGTAGAAGAGATGCAGATGCATAAGGCAATAGTAATGAATATTAACTGCAGGAGTAATTGTTTATATTTTGTAAAAAAAGATGAAGTAGATTGTTAATTTACTTCACGTATTACCACTAGCATTGCTAGTGTTAATATTTCATACTGTTTTTTTTACCTACCAATGTTAGTGCTCTAATAAAATTGTTCAGAATTTTAAACGTTGTCACGTTCTGCATTTAACTTTTCAGCTGCATTTATCCAACAGAGCAGTATTAAATTATGAAGCTTAAGTTCTGGTTTGTCAGAATTGCCAAAGCAGCAACAGCTTCTACACAAAGCAAAATACTCACAGAGATTAAGATTGCAATAAATCTCTGATATTTTCATGATCCAGAATTACCAGTTTTACTGAGCAGTAGCAAACCGAACTTTTTTCTACATGACGTCAGTTTTTCCTTTTAGCTCCATCTAAGCCTCTCCTCTTATTCCAGAGAAGGCACGAAACACCTTTTCTAACAGACTGTGAACTGCTTAGCATGAGTTAGATCTTGTCTAACAAAGTATTCTCCTTCCACAGTTCCCCAAATCTGGGTACTGGCTTTGGTTATACGTGCACACAACATGCCTTGTTTTGTCATCCAAGCCTACAGCTTGTGTAAAAACTGATTCACGGCTTTAGTTCCGGCCCTCCAAGAATACCGACAGCACCCCAAGAGCAGACCCCTACTGCCACACGCTATGCCAGAACGCAGACCTTAAACAGGAGCCTCTTCTAATCCGTTCCCAGTGATATTTATATAAAATGGATCACCTCACCAGTTAACACAGACAGAGTGACATTCATTTGCGTTTGTTGCGAGTGAGCGCCCCCGTAGAGACAAACTCACTCAGCCACACACAGCAGGGTCCTGGTGAATGAGGAAGCAGGTGCTGGGGCAGTGCTCAGGCTGGGGAAAGGACTGCACAGTTTTGGACCTTACAACCAGCACCGACTCAACCTCCTCTTGAAGGTCTACACGCATGCTCATGCCTGGGAGCCTTCTCACACAAATGAGGCTTCTATTCACAGTACAATTTCAAGTACTGTATTTTTGTGCCCGTCATGGTGAAAGTTTTGGGACTGCAATTTTTTCACTACCTACCTTATGACTTCAATGGGGGCTTTAATTACATGAAGAGACTGCAGATGACAGGAGACAGGAATGAATTTCATTAAAGGAAGGTTAGGCCAGATAGCAGCTTTGATGCGAAAAGCCGCACCTATGTCCTAAAATGTCTAAATACATAGTGAAGAAAATTAGAATTTTATACTCTAGACTTTACTATTGAAAAGGGTGCCTTTCAGTAGCTACTGATAGAGCACTGAGTGTCTAAAAAATTATGAAAAAACACTGCAAACTTATAATGTGAAGAAAGGACTGTCTTTCTGCCTTGCCAGACTAACTCCACAAAGTCTTGTCAAGCTACATTAATGTTTGTTAAAGGCAGCTTCATGCTTCTTGATTGTGTCCGTCACTGAAAAGATGTATTAAAAAATTCATTTACATGTTTTTGTATTATGCAGAGAACTTCCCATTGTTGATCTCAAACTGACAAATTTATCTCATCAATTAATTGTTAAAAGTTACCAAGTGAAAAAAAAAACATTAAAAGGTATAAAATACTTCACAGCACTCAAATATCAAGTAAAAAGCCACAGGTTTTACGTGCTTACTGCACAGATGCAACGATTGCTACAAAGGTAAAATTACATCTGTTTTCCCCCATAAAATACTGAGCTTCTATGTTGTAAAACACAGAAGCTCAACAGGATCTAAGAATCTGTCTACAGCTCTTTTAAACTACGCTTAACACCAATACCAATTCACCTACTGAACAAAGGCTGAACCCTCATTCTAGTCAGCACAGAGGAGTTAAATCTTTCAAAACTGTTCAGCAATGCCTGGTTTTTTTATATCTGACTAGAGAGATAGTACCAGCATTATGTATTTTGGATGCAACTGAAATCCTAAGTAGAATGGCGGGGGAGAGGGGGAGTGTGGGGGGAGAGAAGTTACTTATTTCGGATGAGGTGAGTAAGCCATTCAGCTAACTTTCAGCCACGAAAACCAGCACTGCCATGTGCATCTCAATTCATTACCACACCAGGTTAGGGGTAAGATCTTAAATTATGGAGAATGACATATATACCTCCATATATACTTCTATATACGTGGGGCACCCACAGCTCCCAGCTGTCTCTGGCAGCAAGCACCGCCAACGCCAGTCCCTCCGACTCCAGTACATGGGTTGAGCACTAACAAGCTTCCTTCAAATGCTCAGTAGAGACCAGAGCAGCTACGTGACACCTGCTGCTATGGAGTACATATGAGCCCATGGGTATCGATGTCAGGTTAGGGTTTGGTTTTGTTTTCCTTAACTAACAATGGTTTTTTCCACTGAGAAATGAGTTAAAGTATACAAAGCCTCATGTCTGAAAAATAAGAAGCTCCCCTAAAGAAAGCATTTAGTAATTTGGGAAAGAAATCTATAAAAATGTTATGATTAAAGTGGGTAATAGTAAAAACAAAATTAGCAACTTTTCTGAATCATAAAATATTTAATAAGGTATATTTTTGGGGGGGAATATATTGTATATAAAATTTCAGATCACAATATGAAGCGATTTGAACCCTCTCCAAGCTAGCACTGCCTTCAATGCCGTGTAGATGTATTGCCACTGATACAAGAACTACTAAAAGCATACAGTTTAACTAATACAGAAGTGGCTTTTTCATATGAAATATTTTTTACACAACTAGAGTGTCTTGAATACCCTCTTTAAGTGCAAAAAACACAGATCACTTTACACTAATGCAGCAACAATGCATTCATATTGTTCTCATTAGTCATTAGTAGTCAACTTGCATAAGATACAAGAAAAGCACAATGAAGCTCACAAAAATAGACTAAAAATCAGCCTGTTCTTGCAAAAAAAAAAAAATACAGCATAATGGAAGAAAAAGACAAAAAAGGATTATGCACACCACAGAATTTGCTGTTCTTTAATCCAGCTGGCTTAAGTGCTGTTTCTGTTTTTTGCTGTTTTTTGTGGGTTTTTGTTTTGGTTTGGGGGTTTTTTTGTAAATCAAACCACATGGACCAGGCACAACTAATATTCAGGAGGCAGTGTGTAGCTAAAACTTCACTAACTTTTTGTCATCCCCACAATTTTTTTTCCTCTGTCCTGAGGTAGTTACAAAAAAAACAAATCATAAATTAAGCATCAGCTAGGCCAGTAAGAGCTGAAGCTTTTCTTTTTTTTTTTTTCTCTTTAAAAACTATTTGTTAACTGGCCAAAACTACCCTTGATGTTAAAAGACAGCTGAGAATTAGAGTTCTCACTACACCGAAAAGATGGCTATGAGGGGAAGAGGGTTAGCTGCTTCAAAATGTGACAACATATCAAGTCCCATCAAGCTGGCTGGTCCACTGTTGAATTTCCCATGTTTATTCTCCTTTACTGTCTATAAAGTCACTGGGAGAAGTACGGAAGGATCTCAGCACATCATCGTCCTTTACTGTAACCAGGGAAGAACTGGTCCAGCAGTGTCTGCAGTATCTTGTTGGGAACCATGGTGTAGCCCTTTCCCAGGTCATGGCGGCAGGCAGGGCAGGTGAAGACTTCAGCTCTGAAGGAACGCTGTAAACAGCTCTAGGACATGACAAAGACAGAGGAGTAAATGGTCAGAACTTTGTTTTAAACTGACAGCTTAACCAGCAAAAACTAAGGAAACACTACAAACCCAAGATGCAATCTGCTGTACTACCAGAAAAAAGGAAGCCCTCAGGCACCTACTTCTGTTTCTATGACTAAAATGTCGTCATCACAGAAGAACTCTGGTCTGGGGATGTGAAACATTGAGCTCAGGAGGAATTAAAACAAATCACTACTGAGATTTCCCCTTCATTTCCACTGGTGCCTTGCTGTGAATTGCAGCCGTGTCTGCAGCTTCCTTCTAGCTTCCCGGTTAGATCGCTACGGTTTTCCAGACCTTCATCTCAAGAGGCAGGTGAGTATGTAATTATCTCCATCTACCTCATTGGATGAGATTCAGTTAAGCCTTAAAGACATATGTAGAATAATACAATCTCTAACACATTAGCATCAGTGCTGCCCTCCTTAGTATGTTAGCACAGGCTGCAGAGAGCCCAAGCACGTGAGCTGAGTATCAGAAAGTTATCAGGGCAGATCTGTGCCCAAACAGCAATAGCAGCTCACTATCAACAGCTTTAACTGAACGTTATTTCGTATTCGCAAATATTTACTGGCATCTTCAAATTCTGTGTTTTCTGAGTTTGTTGCCATTCAGCTTTCTCTTCTCCACAGCTTTCCGATTTCCATAATTCTAAATATTAACCCCTTCATAACACTTCTTATTTTTTAAGGAGCCATAATCATTCTCTGTGTGCAGGCCAGCCACAACAACACAGTGATTTTTACTGGAGTGATACATATCTTCCTGAACAGTGAATTTCCATTATCGGATATTGTACTAGGACGATAATAGTCTGAGTCCTTTTGAGCTCCTAGGCAGAAATACTAGATATGACAGGCACAATTCAAATACGCACAATTCAGTGCATGATTCTTTACACACTTGTGCTACAGAAATTAGCTCTAGTACTAACTGGATTCCAAACTCCTTACCTTATATCCAACTGATCAAGATTTTAAGATACACAAGTTATAAATTGACTCTTGTGGCCCTCCTACCAAACATAAACAATACCAAGAATAACAACATAACTTATTCCAAATAAGTCCAAATAGTTTTATTGTATTTATTCTGCATCCCTTCAACCCCTCTTAAAAACTGTTAGACAATTATAAACTCGGTTTTTATTTCTCTAACTATGTAAAATTATGTTATTGTTACTGCACCAACACCTAGCTCCTGGACCTAGTATATTTCCTGCTGTGCTTCCTAGTGTAATTTCACTGATCACAAAGGATAACAGCAACGGTAAACTTCACTCATGTCTGTCAAGAACTACACTAAACGTACTCCCACTCTTCATTACATAAAATCAAGGTTACACAGCAATCACTAAACGCAAACTTGTTGCATGTTTTTGCTCGGAATGTTAGGCAATAATTATTGTCTTTATTTCTAAAACACATATGGCTTTGGTGACTCATGTCTCAGAGCCAAGAAAACAGCCCAGAGCAAGACCAAGTTTATTCTTACTTTACAGACGTTGTGGAGGCACTCTGTTGTCACTGGCTGGTAAACCAGCTCCTGGCAGCAGACACACATAAAGGATTGTTCCAGTTTCTTCAGAAAATTCTAGTGTAAGGCAAAGGAATAAAAGAAGACAAACTCTATTACAGTTCTCGTAAATGCCACTTATTACATAAAGATAATCAATTTCCAGAAGTTCTTAAGCTCTCCATATCCATGTGGGCAGCTTTCTAAAAGAAATCAGGAAGCAGGTCCATAACTGCTTAATTTCCCTGCTTTTCCACAAATCAGAGAAGTAATGTTTTAAAGATTATTTACTTGTTTGTACGAGTATTGTTACAAACAAAGTGAAACCGACCAGAGGGCCCCTCATGCCTGATTCTTATCATAGGTGAGAAAATTTAGGAATTGTGTTTAGTAACCGCTTCTAGAAATTTGCATATCCCTGAAAGATCTCTTGCTTCTCTGCCAAGGGAACTTCTGCTAAGAAAGCCACTTCTGCACCTCCTCCTCCGCTCATGGGTTCTGGCCAGCTTACTGGCTTAGTCTCCTCAGGCCAAATTCTCTGCTGCGTGTAAATCAACCTCCCTGATTTTTTATCTCTGAGGAATCTCAAGATAGATTTGTACCAGGTGTTCTACACACACACAGGCACGCTTATCTCTGGCATGTCAGTGATCTCCAAATATCTCAGGAATACAAGCTTGGGTATACAAAAATAAAAGCAGATCTACAGGTAATAAAAATATGGTTCGTTGTAATAATTCTCAAAATACTAGATTTATCTTAAACCACATTTTATTTAGTTAAAAGGGAAGGTGGTTGTTTCAAGCAGAAAATTTACATTTTCACAGTAGCAACCCAAAGCTACCAGTGATTCCTGTTGCCTTTAGTGGAAATCAAATGGAAGTCCTACCAAAATTAACGGTAGGAATACAGAAAAATGTCTTCTCAGTAACTCAACTGCTGTTAAATGACTGTTTTCTCCTTTTTAAAAACACATACCTCTATTGCCTGTCATCACGCACAATTTTAAGAGCTGAAACTCCTTCTAGTCATTACAGACACTGCATAGAAGACAGATAACAGCAAGTACCTTTACATTATCAGTACCTACACAAAGACAACTGCAGCAGTATTGTAGCAAAACTAGTACTGTAAGTGGAAGAACAGGGAGTTATAGGTGCTTTTTGTGTTACAGAAGCACCATAAATAGCCACTGGTAATTCTCAAATAAACTAATTATGTATGTCCATTTTTAGATACACATTTTCTAACCAATAGTTTGGTTTCCACCAAGTTGAGTTTTATCAAGATATTTTAACTTCTTAGTGCCATGATATCTTCTGCAAAACAGCTAAAATAACTGTGAACTTGACACTGGTAAGACTAATTATCACTGAAAGATACAGGAGATATTTCAGGAGATATTCCTTTTGTGGACTTTTTTTTATACTAGTGTTTATAGTCTCTTCAACCTTGAGCTATTCTTGCTACTTTCATGACAATTAGGGGAGGAAAGTATTTTCTCTCTTACTTAAGGTTCCCTCTCTATAGACTGTGATAATCTAGATTTGGATGAAAATATTTTAATTTCATATCTAAATTTGAAGATAACAGTACTTCTGCCTTCTTAAACAAAGCAAGCAACCTGTATTTTCTGTCATAAAACTTTCTGCCTGAACAAAGAGGAGTGACTAGAATCATCTTTCTTCATGTCTCATTTCTTACATCAGCACAGCACAAAAATCCACTTAAAATTTCAGAGAAAACACACTCCCTTCAAAATTGAAATGGAAAAAAAAGCGCCTCTTCTAACTGCAAAATGTTTTTTGAGCAAGAAAAGATTGCTATTACACAGATGTAAAATGAGCCATCAATAGCAAAATGTACAAGCAAGGATTATTTTCTTGAAATCAAAGTCTTACAAATAAAAATAATGCTAGACACAGTCTGTATTCAGCA
This sequence comes from Rissa tridactyla, assembly GCF_028500815.1. Classification (NCBI taxonomy): domain Eukaryota; kingdom Metazoa; phylum Chordata; class Aves; order Charadriiformes; family Laridae; genus Rissa; species Rissa tridactyla. The sequence continues at coordinate 56,074,470 of NC_071497.1, forward strand.
GAAGTTCAACAAGCAAATTAGGTTTTAAGAGAGACTCAATATTTCTCCTATTTGTCTAAAGAAAACGTAATTAAAAACGATGCATGCAGGAAACATACTGGTCCTTCCTTAAGAGAAGCGAGTACTTCATCCCACAGTTTCTGGTTCATACAGTCTTCTCTAATCAGCCATTGCTGCTCTTGGGTCAGCTGGAAAGCCTCTCCTTTCCCTCCATCTCCCATCCTCATGGCTTTGGGTGTATTCGTAGGTACCTCTATACCTGCTTAAGATTATGACCATCAGACTCAGTAACAACAGAGTGTTAGTCTGAACTACTAAAAGGGGAAAACAAAACTGTTTCTAGAAGGCTAAAACATGGATTACACTCGTGAAATGCGGCAATCAAACCCCTACTCCAGTTCCTACTATTCATTGTTTTGGACTGCAGCACAAAGTTGTACAGAAGACTTCACTTTTTCTATAGAGCTTAAGAGAAAAAAAACACCATAAGAGTAGTAAATAAGATAAGATACTACTACTGAATTACAGAGCATGTGCTTATCAATTTACATTAGTATTCCAAATAACTTCATGCTTCTGCAAAGTTTCCATGCTACTGGCTTAACAGATGTAACACGAGAGACTTTGCAGATGAATGCTAAGGAAATAAAAAGAAATACCATCATCAATTGTCCTTTTCTGGTTTCCGTTACTCTGGCTGGTTGGCTCCTGTTTCACAGTTTGCTTTTTAACCTTATCTTTCTTCTCCTTACTAGCCATGGCTTCCAAATAACCTTCTGGATACTAGAATAAAAAAGCATAGATTTAAAACAAAACCCACTGACATACAGTAATTATGTATTTACATACATATTACATTACAAATACCAACAAGACTAATTTCTAAAAGACTTTAAAACCCTGTGACTACATATTGAAATAACTACCAAATAATTTTAAAAACCCTACATGATGGAGAAAACATTTAAATTATTATCTATTATTAAGAAAGCGTAATGAAGTCAAAGAATCTAATCCAGACTCAATTGTATGAAAAGGAACCTGATATGCCTATCTATCCCTTACAACTATACAAATCAGTTAGGCAAAGCTGAAGATGATGGTACACTGTAAGATATACCATTGCCTTGCTAAGAAACAGTATTGTTAAGTCTTTCCATCTTTCCTGGATTCTGCAATGCCCAAGTCCTCATGGGTCAGTTTATATTTGCGCCTGAAATACACTATCTATACAAACTCCTCAGTCACATAGAGAGAAAAACACATAAAAATGCAGAGGTTTTTCAATTTCTCAGGCAGACTCAGCTATAACAACAGTTGCTTGTAGAAATTCTTTCCAGCCTGAGGACCACAAACTGGATTCAAACTCTTAATTTTTCAATCCATATATGCAAAGCAATTCACTGCTAAGGTAGAAAGCTTCATTCACTGTTCCTTCTGCTATGTCACTAGTACAGGGTTCTTTCAGCGTGCAGATAATCTGTAATGTGTTCCAGCATTAAATCCTGCCACAGTGAGGTGCAAGAAAAAAAACGGGGCTTTAGTTTAACTGATTTCTATTTCTGGAATTCGTTTACTGGAACTCAGAATAAAAACAACTCTGCAAGTCCTGATTCGAACCTGTACGCTCAGACCCAGTTTCTTTGACCGCTCCATTCCTTCTGAAGTCCAAGGTGCAGGCTCAACATCATCTCTCCTCAGAAGGTAGCGCCAAACTAAAAATCCACATTTTCCAATTTCGGGCCAATATTTCACCACCTAGAGAACAATATAAAATTACTGCCGTTATTTTATCACGAGGCAAACACATGCATATAGTCATACTTCAACTGTTCAAGAAGAAACGAGGACTAAGTTATACACTACTATTATATAGCAGCTTTTCCCTCGGGTGTGAAATTTTTGTATTTTTGATAAATACAGTGCTCTTAAAAGGCACACTTTTATTTCAGACACTGAGAAGTCATTAAATGCACAAAAAGCTAGGATACAGTTGGAAGGAGCGAGGAAACAATTTGATATCCAGGGATGAATATGACTCAGTAAGCCCATATAAAGTAGTTTACCATATTCAACTTTATATATCCTATTATGGATTATGTTCTGTTATCACTGCTCTGAATAATTTAATTTCAGTTCTTTGCAGAATAAGCTAAGGCTAAAAAGCTATCATAGAGAAAAAAGAATTATTTCTTTTAGGTAATACAGAAGAATTTGCAATGTAACACGTATGAGACTTAAAAACAGCTGAAGAAAAATGTTATGTTGCACTCAGTAGAAATCAGAATACCTTGTAAATGCCATCGTATCTGTTGCCTTCCTCTGGGGCATATTTGCTGATCCGCCGTCCTTTTGAACTGCGCACTACTCTGACTGGCTTACCAGCTCTCCAATTCTTAGACTCTGCTCCATTTTTGTCATCCAGTGGGGCATCACAGTTAAGGGCCAATGCCCTAGGAAGAGAATTAAAATCTTCATAAACTAGATTGCTTCACAGAACAGATTTTTGAGAATTAATGTAATTAACTCATATCTATTTCCCTTGCCTAATTATGCTTTATCAAGCAGCACAGAACTTTTCAGTATTTTCTCTTAAAACTGCAGAACTGATGGAAGCAATGAGACCCATGCTACCATGTATGCAAAGAAAAAAACAGGAACACAAAGCATTTTGTCAAGGCTCCAGATAAAAACTCATCTGATATCATTAAATAAAACAAACCAATCCTTTTAGATTTAACATTCTTAATTTTTTAAAAATAATCCCTTCCTAAATAGCATTGAGGGAATTAAGAGAAAATGATACCAAAAGGCAAACTTTTCCTATTGCTATTCCCCATTAACTGCAGATTTTAAGGCTTTTTAAGTGTGTACACAAAGAATATGGTGAAAAACACCGTAGAAATAAAAGCAGATAGTAACCATGCAAAAAACTCATAAAACTCATTAGTAACTGAAGTCTCTCACATAATACATTAATGACTCAGAGTAGGAGTTAAGTAATAGTAGCCAACTCAAGGACAAGCAACCCCTTTATCCACTAACTACATGAAGACCCTCTTCTAGAAACCTGGAGTAAGACAGCATGAATACCTACTAGACCAAGCTGCCATAATGCACAGTATTTCTACTACCACAGCCTGGTTTGACCAGGGGTTGAAAACCCTTCAGAATCAGACCAAACCATTGATCTCAGAACAGAAGAAACGATATGGTTTATAAATAGCCACGGTATGAGTCTAAACCCCATATTGTATGGAACAGCAAGAGACAGGTATACAATGCCAACTTTAAAAATGTTTCTTATATAAAAACAAAAAAGGAAAGGTATCTGGATAAGCAAAACCAATACTGATTCAACGACATGGAACCATCTTAATTTTCAGTATCAAAGTCCTTGAAAACTTGTACCAAAATCAGTAACTGAGAGCAACACCTTGTTATACTCCATGCACACTAATGCCTGCAAAGCTACAAGGCAAGCTTTGCCAGTGGATTTGTCATCTGCTAAGAGCAGAGAAATGCTGAGACTAAGGAGTCCTGCTTTTAATTCTGTTTCCCAAAGCAAGTTTGCCCTATTCACTAAATATGCTCATAAACCCATTGCTTAAACCTTCTTCCATCTTCCTTCCCTCCTTGTTCCTGTTCACATCATGACCCCTCTCTCTCTTCCTCCCTCCCTTTCTCAGCAGCCAAGTCAGGCTTTTCCTCTCTCTCCTCGAAGTACCACCAAACAGTTTGAAAGAGACCCTTCTCCACTGTGCTTGACAGCAGCACATCATATCTAAAAGCAGACCTGGCAAAGAAAAGGTCTCAATCAACCTCATCACACCACAGGTGCTAAATGGTCAGCCGCATGACAGAGGTTATGCTCTTAGAAATAGTAAAGGATGGAGAACTCCTTGTTCAGGCAGGCTTTTAGAAGATGTAAAAGCACTTTAAGCAGATGTCTAACTCATCTTTTGGACATAGATTTTTCTTTTTCAAGACTTGTTTTTGATAAAGCAACACCCTAACTCCTTGCTTTTGATAGAAAACTATGATGGAAGAAGGGGCTAGCAAAATAGGAAAGATTTCTTTTAACATGGGAAAATTAACATGCTTTCTTTCTACTTAAATTTTGCAATTAATTTAACTGTTGAAGAAGTAGCTTAAAAAGAAACACCCAGAACTGAAAAGTTCCACACAGGAGTTTTGACAAACTTCTCATTAAATTCAGAGTCCTCGGAAGGAAACTGTAGGACAATTTCAACCGGAGACATGACTACTACCTAAGCCAGCAATAGAGCAATGTATTTCCTTGAGGTGCAAGTGTTTCTTTAAATCAACAAAACATACTGCTTGATAAAATGCCTCATATGAGCAAGAGGCTCCGCTGTTCACAAAAGTAGCTTGTACAAGAGTGAATGAATACAGCAAAACATCAGTTTTAAATTAAAACATTACAATCCAGCTCTTTCCTTTTGGAATACTTTTTGTCTTCAAAACTTACCTATTCATGTGTGTTAATGTCTGATCAAATGAATGTTCTCCAATCCTTTTATTGCCAGAAAGATCTCTACCTCCACTCCCAGTGTAAGTGAATTCATCTCCTCGATCCTGTGCAAGAAGATTATCCTTTGTTTTAACACTCCAAAGCAAAGCAACTCAATTTAAAAAAAAAATGCAACTTCATTTGTTCTATTTACTCAGAGAAAAACTATACTCCAAGGCATGGAAAGATGTGTTTTCAATTTCAGAGTCACTATTCTACAGTAGTTGAGCCAGCACAAAGCTACTGGTCTGGATGCAACACGTTCACCAGAAAATTCTTATTAAAAAAGTGCCTCCCTTAAAAAATTGGACTTTCACATCTTTCAAAAAGTGGATTTTGGAAAAAAAAATTCTGAGGAAGGGAACACATTCTAGCAAGTGGTTATTTGTTCTAGAGCTTTTATTTAGTTTACAAGAATATCATGTTTGTAAAATACATAATAAGTACCTTGGAGGAATCACTTCAGCTTGTGCAAGGGGCTAAGTGCTAATGAGTACAAACAGCTCTGCCTTATGTACAAGGCAGATGCTTTAATTCAGTAATAATCCCAGCTCTTCTGAACTAGTGAAATCTTCAACTCATTTAGATTTGCATTTTGTAAGCTGATATAATTCTGTAGTACATTTCCTACACAGAATTTTCTTTAAATTCAAAGAAGGATGATAAAATCTTTTACCATGAACCATAAAAGCAGGCAAAACCTACATACACCTAAGTAAAGCCAGTATTACTACTTTCTTTAGGAAATATATCACAGAAATTCATATTACTCCTGGAAAATTCAAGTATTTCTAGAAAGATACAAATATATTTAATATGGTATCTCTTTGGAGATGCAAATTTTGTACGAAGCATTAAGCAACAGCAGAAGATAAATACTTTATAAGAAAATAATGATTATATGAATTTTTATAGCAAAAATCTGAGCACACTTGTACGCAGTAGTAAAATTCAGTCAATCTCTTACCACTATTTAAAGTCTGACATTATTAAGGATCCAGTGCAAGACTGTTACAGATATTTCATGACTGACAACAGCAGAAAAAGAAAAAGTTAGAAAGAGAAATGCTGGTTGAACAAGGCCATAGATTAATTACATAAAAGATGCTTATTTTATTCTGTGTATGAAAAATCTAACAGAAATTCAGCTGCAGCATTAGAGTATTTCTCATTCAAAATTTATCTAGACATAGTAACGAGCAAGTAATACGAATTTAAAAAAACACCTCAACCTCTAACAAAGACATGTATAAAGTCTAGTATATCCTTTCTTAAAACAGTCTATTTATTCTGCTCAATTAATCTCTAAAAAAATAACAGAAATTGAATGATGTTGTACAAGGACAATATATGGAACAACTTCAAAAGAATGAAAGACGGACAAGACAAGAACTATTTACTAAGAAAGAATGTAAAATAAATTGTATAAAATAAGGTATCACAGAATTGAGCTATGTTAATTTTTTCAGTGATTGTGAAGGCATATAAAATGCACAGATCACACAAAGATGACTGTGATATAATAATAATAATAATAATAATAATAATAATAATAATAATAATAATAATAATATGAATAGGGATGCGCTTCCTTGATGAATCAGGCCCATTTAAACAAATTGCATTTTAACACTGAGTAAGAAGTTTGTGCCAATTTCAAAAGCCAGAAAGATGTATCTTGGAAAGTCATGAATCCAGAATGATTTGGGTTCCACAACAAAGAAGAAACGTGAACACATGTTCATGGTGTGGCAGACAAGAAAACTGCTGCACTTGATTTTTTGATGTACAAACAGAAACAAACTAAATACAGAAAGTGGTTTTTCCCTCTTTTTAGAATATAATGTTGAGACAAATATTGAAATAACATACATGTAAGAATTTTAAAAAATAGAGGAAAACCAGAAACATTATGTATGCGAGCAAAATGGAGAAAATTATTTACAAGACAGGTTCCTGACAAACTGTTTTATTTATCAACAACTAGGTAGAACAATCTTCATGAGAAGAAAACACTGAATAGACTTTTTTTGGCATAACAGACAAACATAAATCAAGGACAAATCACTGTAGACTAAGCCCAAAAAAAATCAAGCGAGAAGGCATAAATACAACAGTATTCATAATTAACTACTGGAACACACTTCTATGGAAAATGGGTTAAATGGAAAAGGGCTAAAACCATCAAACTTCCAGTGTTTTCAGAGAAAGGGTTCTCTGGGTGGTACTCTTTAACCACAGGCAACCAGAAGACATCGTGCTTGAAGAGACAGCATGGATCTAAGGCCTACACCTACATGCTCACCTCTTGAACAGATTCCACACTTGATAGGTTACATTTGCTTTTCTTTATTTATCCAAGTGTTCTATGCATAGGTAGGCAAAATAATATGGATTTGGGGGAAACTGGAAATCCAGGGGAAGGAAAATGGAGGAGAAATGAAACAAGGTCAAGTATGAAATGAAAGGTCAAGTAACAAGAAGATGGCATCTTTTAACACCCACCCCCCAGCATACGGAAGGTTCATTTCTGCTCTACTTCCCAGAAGAACTACACTCACTTATCTCACATCGGATATATTAAGAAAAAAAAAAAAAGGATTGCAGGGAACAACGATACACAATTTCTAGAACTGGAGGAAAATGAGAGAGATCTTGCCGTAAAGGGTGCTGATCTGGACTGGATAAAGAGAAATGGGGAAGACATCTGAACCTCTAATATGAGAGCAACTCTTAAACAAGGAGAGGAAGAAAGCTCGGGAGAATACATAACTGCTTTCATAGACAGAAAATCAAGAATGGCACAAGTAAGTGATGCACAGACAGAAATTCCTTTGAGTGGAATAAATGTGGATATGAATACATCCCATAACAAGCAGAAGTGAAATAAGGATACCTGTAGTGTGGAAATCTAATGGGAGACCTACAGAAACTACTTCCATCGTGCTTATGGTGGTTTACTTTGAAAGTGGAGTCTGCCAGGAATACTCACACAGCTTATTATTTGGGTCCTTTTGATGAATAATAACTCATTAGAACAATTTCTCAATAGCTTTGAGTTCTGAGTCTATCTATAGATAATGCAGATCTTCCTACAACCCATAACAATGCTCAACTGGTAGCCTGTATGTGTCAGGTAAAGGTGGAAAGTTATTTTTTTTCTCAGGAGTATCAGAAAGCAGAGCTTAAGATACTGATACTGCTATAAATTCTGCATTCAGCAGCTAAAGAAAACATTGAGCAAAAGGAATTATTGATGTCTGTACTTCTTTAAGAAACAAAATAACTGTCAAAAAGCCTATTAAAAGTTTTAGCTTTCCCCTTTTCTTCTATTCCTTCCTCCTACCTTTTCCCCACTTTACCTTAAAATATGTAATTCTGCCGTTTCTCTTCTGCTTTCCACAGCTTAGTTCAACTTCCTTGCACCAAAACTTTCAACAGCTACTAAGACTTTTGTTATTGTCTTCTTTTAATGCCTTCCGTATGCCTCCTTTTCTTACGTTGTCTCCATAAAGTTACTTCTTAACTGTTCTGTTTGTAAAGTTTGATCACATTATAGAGCAAGTGAACTTCAGTGACAGTAGTATTGACCCAGTATCTCAATATTGAGGCATCTGAGTGGAAGATGAGCATAGCTCTAGTGCCGTAAGCCAGTCAGCCTCACACATATGACATAAGAGTCAGCTGTATTAAATCATACTCCACTATTTCAATGTTGTTACATCATCAGTCATAAGTCTAACAAATAGAAAACAGAGAATGAAAAAAGAGTCTGAATTCCACCTAAGCATTTGACCATATTATTTCTATGGCTTGCTTTTATGCAGTAGCTGACAAGGGCATTAGCTACTTCAAGTTACTGGAGCACCAGCTATCTCAAGATAGCTCTCAATTATTTTCTCTTTCCATTAACACCTGTGGTATTATGCTCAGATTTCAAAGTCTGGTCCCAACACATACACAAAAATTGCATTTGTCAATTAGTAAAATACACTATGATGAACACAGATTTTCTAGATGAGCTTCAACCTTCAGTCTGAAGAACAAAAAAAGTCTTATTGGCTTTTTTGATACAAGAAACCCCAAAATTTCATCAGTTCATTAACCCCTCAATTCACCAGTTTCACCTCAGTAAAACGTGATGAATAAAGGCTAAGATTTTGATTAATATGACAAAGCAAAATAAAAAAGCACTAAGCCTTTTAAAACGAAGTTGTTAAATTCAAGACAAATATCAACTATCGGACAATTACATTTTAAAGGATTTTCTTTCCCTGGTAGTAGGTATACCTGAAACTGAATCATGTCATCATTCATCTCCATTAAAGTCTCACAGGTCTGTATGCATGTAAGTGCTGACAGAATTGGTCTATCTGCCCCATTGTCTGATTTATTTTTTGATAATTTCATGGTTTAGCACTGCAGTAAAGGATGCCAATTAAAAAGGAAGGACTAAATTACATATTTCACTTATAAATCAATAAAAAACCCCTTGCATTAAGTGCAGAGGTTGAATATATCATAATTAGTGTTTCTGACTCCTCCCCACAACCACCCTTGACAGCAAGAATGCAACAGTACCGTGGCATATTCCACCACAAGGAAAGCATTTAACCATTTTAGTGTCAGCCAGCCTGGATCTCTGAACACCAAGTAAGACAGCTTCAAAGCAGGAAACAGCAGAAGGTGGCGAACTGGTGATGGAAGTAAGTCAACACTTTGAAAAGTAACTCCCAAATGAAAGTACTAGTCAACTACTGTATGTGCACCACTTTCTGAGGTTTTTCTTATTCCTTTCCATGTTCAGTGCCAAAATGGTGTATTTCCAGACCTTTAAATGAAACATTAATATGTAAACAATTCTGGCTACCCAATTTGCATTTATTATCTTTTGCTCCATTCAAAATCAGTTCCGACTTCAAGCCAGCTTTGCCAAAGATACAACACACAGAAAGCCTTTTCAGGCCAAGGACCCTTTTCTGTAGTGGGAGATTACTCAGCAGATACAACAGGTTTTTTGAGACAACATTTTTTAACAATTGTCTTTGACTATCTGCTGCAGAACGCCGATCTGAGGACAAAAAATCATGCAATCTCATCTGATTTTTCTGAGGATAAAAAAATCCTGCCATCCGTGTGAGTAATTTAATTAGCCTACTATAATCCTAGTAAAGCAAGGCAAGGGAAATCTTGCCTGTCTAAAAGACACACACTTACCATTTGACGTTTATTTATCTCTACATATATAATTAGAATTTGTAACTTTCATCTTTCATTTCCTGTATTTAAATAAATGATTAATATCATAAGAGTTAATTTTATAAGTGTTCACGTAAAAAGTCTATGAAGTCCAGCAGGAAACTCATGGTTTAACACTACAAAGACTAATATAGTTATGCTGATCCTTCACAATTTTATGAAGAGAATAGATTGATTAGACTGCATATATTGCACTAATATGAAATGTCTCTTGAAAATGTATCAATTTCAGAAAGAAAGTGTCTCACTATGTTAGGCTTAGGCATTCACAAACAGAAACCAAGGCCTATGTCCTTGACCTAAGTCACTATTCCAGATGGAATGATTCTTGGAAAGCATGAAAGATGAAAAAGAGCTCAATGGTGCTTTGCTAAGCATTGGCAACATTAATTTCTACTTTTTAATCTGCTTTATCATTGTGTCAAATGGGTTCTTCAATGCTTTAGAAACAACCAGATATGCAAAGTCCAGCAAATGAACTTTGGAAAAGCACAGCCAGAAGAAGTATAGACACAGATTCCACACCTCATTATGAAAGAAGCTGCCAAGTAGGCAGATAAGACTACTTGGACAGATAGATCACTAGCAGTAAAAAAAATGACAAAAAGCATCTGTGTAACAAAATAAGGCTTTTCAGAATGTGAAAGTAATTCTGAATATAATGCAGGTACACAGCAGACAATGAAACTCAGAAAGTAATGAATAAAAGGTATTTTTTAGTGTTAATTAGGATTTTGTATGGACTGATAGCTAACAATATGCAATAAGAGAAAAGATGGAGAGGAGACTGTTGCAGAATAGGAGCTGTCCTGCAAATCTCAGAAACGGGGAGAAGTAAGTATTAAAGCTACTGCCCTACGAATTATGTCAAGTATGTCCTTAGCATTGGAGGTAACAAGAGTGGACAAAAACCACATTTGAGTGACAAGGATGATATTTGGTAGCTATCGTATAGTGAGATACTCAAATTTTTTCACATTACATTGGAGCTCCAAGCAGGTCCCAAACTAGTAGGGTGCTTAGACCTTGAAAACGTGACAGCTTTTGAAAGCAGCAAGTTTCATGGCATCAAGCATCAGGTTTTCAGGTACATACTCAATCTAGGTGACTCACAATAGACTCTCAGTGTAATGGCTATAATGAACTTGTTATGTTGGATTCTCAGTACTATAATACAGAGGTGGGAAAATCTGAAAGGAACCGTTCCCTTGGTAACGTAGTCAGCATGGCGTGGTAATTCAGAAAATTTATATAGGATACTACATCTCTGTAGTACGAGGGCTCACACTGGATTCAGTTGACGCAGGTAAACCCCACAAACTTGTTAATAAAGCAACAGGTCATGCACACACATCTAGGCAAACTGCTAGTCACAATGGTTTTTGGATTTAAAACACTTTGACTCAGACATGAGGCTCCTATTGACACTTGATTTGGATTAAAAGCCATGTAAGTATGCAATTCACTACAGTACTGGCACTGCACCTTCGGCACTGGTGAAACTGATCAAGTGCTTTCACTGTGCAATGCACATTAAGCAGAGGTTCTGAAAGGCTATATCCTCATCACAGCGCTCGGGCAAATCCAGTGAGCTGAAGACTGTTTATTTGCAATTGGACTATTTCAAACAAGTGGAATAACAGTTTACTGACAGCTTGGAACCGGTTACCCAAACATAAGATTAATGCAATGACACAGAACATTTTAAATGGACAGCAAGCCATTTCATGAAGTGTTTTGTGAATGATAAGTTCCAGGCACTGAATGGGTTTGGTATAAAATAACCAACGAACCTAAGCAATGAGTATTTGCCTGGGGTCCCTGCTGAGTCATTAGAGATGCTATTCTCTTTTTACTCTCAGAATCTTTTACAAGAGGATGCAAACAATCACAGAAGATATTATTCTCCAAGACATTCTGAATTCAAAACTCTGAAATGTTCAGAGATTTGCTGTATGATCCTATACGCAAAGGCCCTTACAGAAGAAATAATTTTTGTTCAGATTAAACTGAGGACACCAGACAATTGATTTACCATCTTTACAACACTAACTCAGCTGAGCAGATTGAAACTTTTGAAGATAAACAGCACTTTTAACCCTGATACATAAAAACAATGACACAAAATAGAAGGGCAATTTTTCAACACAAAAATGAAATTTCTTCAGGTACTTGCTCTGATGAACACACAAGTCAAAATACTTTTATCATGAAGACTGAGACTGCACAATCACTGTTAATGTCCAATATCGAGTTTTCCAATATTACTATATTCTGAAATAATTCTTAGATTTTAAATTCCTGAAAGACTTCTCAATTTCTTCAGCTAATGTTCCTACTATGGTTACTATAAAAAAAAAAAAGACTGGGAGATCAGCAATTAACGTGTTCAAGACTCTAAAGCTAACTGTTGTAATACTGTATCTTAATTAGGTAAGCCATGTAACTTGTCACTAAAATTCAAGGTTAAACATTTACAAGAGAGAGATCAACGTGCAAACATTTTATATGCATGTAATAAAGAATGAGGTTAAGCTTCATGTGCAGAACTATTTCACCCAATGCTCATTTTGTAAACTATGAATGCACCCCTTCTCAATCTTAAGGACAGATCCTGTACTGACAGAACTTCTTGTTAACTACCACTCCAATACATCCAGAACATCCCAAACTGAGCACAGTTTTAGATGAGTCTGGGTCTGCAGGACTCTAAGTTTCCAAAGGCACAGCATAAAAATGGCATGATCTGAGAACTCGACAGGGAATTCTATTTCCTGCAATACATTTTTGCAATTACTTATTTACTCCAATAGTGAACTGTCAATTGAAAGCTACAAGAAGAGCATTAAGATGACACATGTCAACAGTGTGAATAAATAGTGCATAAAGTTTATAAAAATACGGTAAAAGAGTCTTCCAAAATGTACTTATTTCTCAATTTCGTAAAAACTTACACACAAGTACTTACATCATACCGTTGAAATTCAAGTAACAGTCACCTGCCTTTTTGTGTTCTCATACACTAAAAGTGACAAGATGTGAGCAGAGGATTTTACCTGAATTTTTACTTAAAAGTTTGTCATGGTTTAGGCTGGGCTGGCCACTAAAGGAATGACAGTTTCATACTTAGGAAGTACGTACTTATAAGTAAAGAATTTGATTTTTCTGTGGATAATCTTACAGGACTTCAATTTCAACCTTTTCCAAAAAACAGTGAAAATGGAAGTAAATTGGGAAATAAAATCTGGTATATGAAAAAAGAACTGAAACAACCTAATTCCAAAAATGCACCTGGAAAAAAAAAATTCTCCCTTCTATTGTTAGTTTAGAGAATTGCAAAAAAGCTAACATTCATAAAAATTTAGGGTATCTTCTGCAATATTGCTCTGCAACTATGCCTCTTCAAAATTATGTATGTCTTCTAGACTATGATAGTACTTAGATGTCCACAAAAACACACCATTACTTAGCTGAACTGGAAAAGACATGCAAAGGATCCAGTTAAGTTTATTACATATTTTGAATTGGATAATTACAGCAGCAGAAACAAGGGGACATCAGTACCACCATCAAAAAGAAAAAAAAATAAAAGGAATCTGCGGCATCCCAACATAGCAGGTACAACTACTGAGCAACACAATTCTTAGGATCCTTTGTCTAAGGGTCCTAGAGCTTGGGTTGGGTTGACTCTAAGGTACTTGGTGTAGTAGTGTATCCCAACACCAAGTACCTCCTGATGTGACTTGTTAAGAAAAGACAGAGACTCCTTCAGAGGTACTACTCTGCAGCAGCAGCAGCCAGTAGGTGCTGTTGGCAAAAAATACATTACATTCTGATGCTATTTCAGATGCTTATTGCTTTCTCCAGTGCCTTTTTCCTTGTGATTAACAGGTATGCATGTTTCAAAAAACTGGATTGCTTACTGCTTTATCCTTCACCTGATGCATGACGCAAAATTCCACCTGATGGAGCAGAACTGCAGGAAGGGATGTACCCTGTGTAAACATTATTTAATTGCAGAGAACAGTAATCTATTCATAAATAAATGTGGGTCAACATGAGATGAAAGTCAGATGCAGTTACTGTTTAGTTTAGCAGAATAATCGCTTTCGTTGCTCTACTTAGATGTTAACATCAAAATAGAAACTTTTTCCAGCACTTTGGGGATCATAATACAAGATACTGAGACTTCCTTATGAAGTTCAGAAAGCGCTCATCAGTAGGAGTTAAAGCCTTCAGAACTTCATAGAATCACGTAATATTTACCTTTTACTGGGGTTCATTAAAGGTATCACATCCATAGAAATACAACAAATCCAAAAGAAGAGGCATCTACTTGTATTGAAAGCAATAAAAATCATGACCAAAGCAGAATATGAAATGTACTATTTGCATATAATTACACTATCAGATTTTAAATAATGCTAAATTCACTCCAAAAGTATACTGAAATTTAACTACCCTAAACAATGTAAAATTCATCTGTAATTGAGGTATTTTGCTTCAGTATGAGCATAAGCATTCTTTAAGAAAGATTGGCTTACACACATTTCTCCCCAACATATGCGAAACTATTCAGTTTGTTATTAGCAGTAGTTGTTCTTTTTCACAGTCATATTTGCATAAGCATTAGTTTTAGGACATAATTCTATTTTTACAAACATTGATACATTAGAATAGTAAAACCATTGCTTGCATAAATGACATACCACTTCATCTTCAAATCCTCCAGCTAGTACAAGCGAATAAGCTCCATCATTACTGCGTCCATGGATTCCACCCACATGTGGTCTGTGAACACCTGCTTCACTCACCTGGCAAGAGAATAAAGCTTCTAGCATTTTTTTCAAACAACGAGCCATCTACAATCACTTTTAACAATCAACTTTCTGCTTCAAATACTGTACAGGGTTGTCTGTGTAAAAAATTAGTGTAAGACTGCTACTAAAGGTGAGAATTCCACTTGTTTTTAAGGAAGAAAAGCCAAAAGTAAGGACACGCAAAAAATGGAAGGACAATGTAGGACAAGTGGTGACACTGGAAGATGTAAAGGTACACTTTCTTCTTCGGGAAAAATCTCCATGATTCTTTCCATAAGCAGTATTTAAGACTGTAGTCACTGTTATACTCCACTTGCACAGTCATTTAGAGCAATCCAAAGCAGAAGATCTGCCTGTTTGGTAACACTTTACAATTCTTAACTAAGGAAGATCGCAGCGACCCATGTAAAGATCATTATGTCAGGTACTATTAAGGTAACACACTTTTAACACGACCAACTCAGAGGAATATTATCACACTGCCTAAGGAAACAGAAGAAGCCATTGCAACAGTGTATGAATCATAAGCTAGTTCCCTAACCAGGGTAACTCTGGCAGTGAATGAGCAACTAAGCTGCAACCAGATCACTGAGAGCTGCAGCTGTACCATGAACTGGAACCGTTATTAAAGTCTGCTGCAACATCTCTTCCACAAAAATTTATTTAATAATTGCTTCCAACAACAAAATCACATTTTAAAAAACCCACAACCCTTTATGAATAAAAAAGGGGCTACATAGTAAATTACGTATTTTCTTAGTATGTAATGCCAAAAATACTATTGATAGAATGAAGGTTCCCAGCAGAAACCCAATTAGGATCCTTCTTCCTACCTTCATACCTTCCTTCAGACTTTGCCTGTTTTTCCCATTTTCCTGTCCACTCCTGAGCTCCTTTTCCCAACCTACACGTTTAAGCAAATCCCATGAAATTTTACATTCTTCTGCTATAGTCTTGTACTTTCATAATACAATACATCAGATCAAAGGTCCAGCTGGCCAAAAATGTTGTCTCCAACAACAGACAAAAGCTGTGCACAGTACGAAAATTATGCAAGGACACAATGACACTACCCTGCACAATTTCTCAGCGTCCAGCTGTCGGTGACTTAGACTTCCTAAACTGCTTAAAACTTTTGGATCCATAGGATCAAAGGGAGAAAATAGTTCACAGTAGTATCACTTGTCACATGAACTAATACTACTTTTTTTCATTTTGAACTGAGCAGCTGACCTTTTTTTTTCATGACCCCATTTTGCATTACAAAAGCATGTATATTGGTCCCTAATCACTTTTTTCATACTGTACATTATTTTGCAACATTGACACTGCACCGTGTTTTCAACATTGTTCCAGAATGAAAAGTCTTTCCAGTTGAACGAAAACCATTCCATTCCTTTAATCATCCTGATTGGTGTTCATAATAATATATTTTATTTTCCTGACTCCTTCTTTCACAGTAAATTAACATATGATTTATTTTTTTGATCACTATTGGGTACTAAGATGATATATTTTCAAAATTAGCTATTAGGAGGTCTCTTTCCTAAATAATGAAAATCTGAAAGCCCACTATAAATAATATAGTTAGAACTGTTCCCCACCCCGCATTTACTGTCCACAATGACTTAGCACTCTCACCTAACTTTATCAGGTATTTGCCAATTTTTCCAGACCATTTATGACCATGCTGAATAAAAAGGCCCCACTATTGTGGTTCTCTTTCCTGCTGTATGAAACATCCTTCCATGCATTCCTCCCTCCCTTCTTTCATTTCCAGCTTTTATCAATTAAATTTAGGTTTCTGGTAGGTGATTCACCCCAAAGACGAACTCTGGTAAGTAATTCATGCCAAAGATGCTCTTCAGATGCTCTCTCCAGAACCAATACTTAGTCAATTTCCTTCTAGGGAAAAGAGAGTTTTTGTCATAAAAAACTATGCACATCAGAAATAAAGAAACTAGTGTCTCTAAATTTTCATAAATTTGGGGAGACAAAGTCATTTCTCATACAGAAGACTAGTCATATGAGAAACAAAAGTGTAATTTAACTTTCTATGTAGAAAACATTTCAATCTTTAAAAAAAGGACAAAGTATTTCATTTGTACCCCAAATTAAATAATTACGTAGAAATGGTAATTGCCTTTTGATGTATAGTCCATATTTAAATATATGAAAATTGGCATTCTCTGCTATATTTTCTGACAAAAGCAGAGCAATAATTCGGTTCCTTTTTCTTACCAGCACTAGAAAGATCTGAAAACTGCTAGCTTTTGTGTTATCAATCCAATTCCTAAAGAAAAGGTGAACTAATAATTTCAATTGTTGTTGAAGCACTGAAAAGAAAACTTGATTTTGAGACTTTACATTTGCATAAGTGATTTTAGAAACTCCTCTTACTTGTGAGACTTTCCTTAATCTGGAAGCCAACGAAACCATAACTATTTATTTTAATTCCTTTCACAAAAAAGTTCTTCAAAGACAGGAGAGGTCAATGAAATCCCCCAAAGAATCAAAATTGAATTTTCCTGTTAAGCAAGCCATTTTGTGTAAAATAGCTGGTATGATGAACAGCATAATTTTACATTACAAATTTAATTTGCTTCATCTAAGGCTTGTATTGATGGTAGTGTTGACAATGGACATCAAGGTGAGAAAGAATCAAAAGAACGAATTTAGTTTTCAACTTCTTCACTGTTATTTCTACCAAGGAGACAAACTGAAAACTGTTGCTAAGGGGAAAATGTCTGCTGCTATTCCTGTCAGCCTTGAAACCTGCATGGCCTTCCAAATCCAGAATTCTTCACACAGTATTGGACAACACCACCATCAGAGGGAAAGTGTTCTTTCTCCTGCCAAGTGTTCTCTCTTCTAGTTGGAGAATTAGTAGAGAAAACAGGTGATGAAAAGTTCAGAAAACAAATCAGAAGAGGCTTTTGATTCTTGGCTTGCCCCTCCCCAAGCAGTTTTAAAATACCTGTTTCTATTCTTCCATGTATGATGGAAAAAATTGAAATACAATCTTTTACACACATAAGAGACAAAGAACTAACTGACTTGAAAATAACTATTTCCCTGACTAAAAATAATAGAAAAAAAAATCAAAGATAAAACAAAAACTAGATAAGGCTGGAGAAAAAGGAAGTAACTTTGCAGTTTGCTGGACACTTCAAAACCATAAAAAAATCAGTACTGGCACAAAATGAAGTTGTGGCATGCTCCTTGCTTTGTTTTTTGCTGCCCCTCTGAGTATTGGCACTGTGCTTATATAACCAAAACATGAACTGGACTGGCAAAATTAACTCCCTTTCTACCCCAGATGGGATTATTTTCCTGGCATTTTTTTACCAATCTAGTTTACCATAAAGCCTAAGAAATATTTCCAATAGAAAATGAGACAGTGCAAGAAACAGCAAAGGCTGAATAGACAGCTAATTTCAGTAGCAGCACAAGCTTACACTGTTCATCAGCCTAAAAGAAGATTTGTATCCTTATGTATGACCAAAAACACCAAAAGGGAGTGAATTTACAGTGATATCATCTAGTGTTTTAAAAATCTACATTCTACATCTCTTAAGTGGGATAATCAATTCATGTGAAGTACACTTCAGAAAATACTTGACTCTATTCACTAAGTATCCCACTTAGAATTTTAACGTGTGAAATTTGTTTATCCTAATGATAACAGACTTCTTATTAAGTTGCACTGTAAAATCAGGATACTTAAACCTTCACTACTGTTGGCATCACTTCCAATATTAGAATAATAGTGTATTTGCTGTGTTTAGTCCTGCTGAAAATGGCAATTGTCAATCCAAATTTATTTTAGTGCCCAACCCATTCATTATTATTCTTACTTACTTCAACTACAGCTAATACTGAAAGAACATACCTGAACTCTGAATTTCCAGGTTGTCCCAACAGGAACACCAGGTATAGGTCCATAATGATTTGAAGGAACAATAGTGCATTCCTTAGTGCGACCAACACAGGCCATGCCCTAAAAATACATTAGACAAAATGAATTAGTATTAGAATATTGAAGACTATTTGCAAACTCAATGCAGATATCATGAAATTTGATCATTATAACAAACACATTCTTTAAAATATGTTAACAATTGTTAAAAGGAATGTTAATTAAGTAATATGTGTTTATCTGTTCAGGGGAGGGATCAAGGGTTATTTTTCTTTGTTTTTACCTCTAATCACCTTAATAATTCTTCCACTGCTTTAACTGGTAGTAGATAGTGGGCAGGATTAAACATTGTCTTATTGTCTGTGCAACCCAGTACTGAATTTTGTGTTGTGCATATATAAGTAGAATTATAGATTTAGCACATACATGAACAATCAGAGTAACAGCTATTTCTAAAATACACTCTACCTTGCCCCAGTCTCTCTGGCTTTCAGTACTGGCAGATGGCATCTTTGCTTTCTTTTTACTCTGTTTGAGCTTTTCTCCAGCCTTTACAACTTCATTAGAATCATTTTTGCAGGAAGGACAATACCTAAAAAAAGGTTTTAGTAAATTCTCAATTACTTCATCATAATGGCAATACATTTCTTGTAGCCAAAATAGTGTCAATTTGTTTATCTTGACTGAATACTTCAAGCTAGCAAACATATACCAATCTTAAGCCGCTGAACCCTATGGCTTAAAAAAATGAACCGAACATGAACAAATACTGTCAACTTTTAAAAAAGGGCATTTCAGTATCTTTGCAGGTAGAGTGCTAGAGGCGAAACACTTAACTATTCTTTCTCACATGATACGTGAGAGGCCCCCATGTCTCCTGTATTGACTCTTCATTCTGTCCTCTTTAATTTAAATCTTGTAAAAGAAAAGATATCTGAGATTAGAGTAGACTGCTAATCAGTACTCATGGTTTATTTCTATGTCCTGCCCACTCTACCCCTATTTTCTGCTTCTAGTGCAATAAATTTCACTACAGACAGCTGAATGCCAAACAGAGCCAAGCTACCACGTAATGTGTGTAGACACAGACACACACACATATGCATGCACACACTCACTCCACAACACTGAAGCCACTTGGAATATAGCGCAGAGACTCATTCCAGCTAACACAAAGCCATCCTGGTAGGAAAGTAGGAGATACTAGTATGCAGTGACTTCAGCAGAGAGAAAAAGGGAGTACACTGGTAATTTTGCTGCTTCTAATAACATTTTCGCCGCTATAGTGGCCTCCACCCACTACCGGAGGAAGTCTGATCTACGCTAACATTGATAACCTAGTTTAGACAACTACCACTAGTACTACTACTGTTTTGGATTTATTAACTTTTGTATGAATAGAAGAATTATATATGAATTCTATATGAATAGAAGAATTAATGATTAATGTTCACAGGAAAAGATTTCACTATGTAAATAAAGGTGTTGAACCATTAAGACAATGAAGCTATGTAGATTAAAAGAAATGAAAAATAATAGAAGATGCTGAAATTGTCTAACACTAAGACTTCAAATGATATTACAGTTGCTTAAAAAAAAAAAGAATATGCAATGACCAATTAAAAGAAGGAATGTGACATAATGCAAATTCACAAAGTGAATTAACTATGTCATTCCCTGCTTCTTGATAGGGTAACTGTATCACCTTAAGATTTTTTAAACTGGGTTTTGTATGGAATATTAAACACTGTTCGCATATAGAGTGATTTAATCTCTGCAAGAGAAACGTATAATTCTTTATCAAACTGCAAGCCAAGACCCTGCAGAAATTTTGCCAAATTTTATACTATAAACCAAACAAAATCTCTCAAGAAATTAAGGATCAGACAGCAATAACACTTTGTTAGTATGCAAGAAAGGAGAACACACACCTCCTTTTTGGTGGGAGACATTGCTTTGCCCAGCACAACTGCACTCCTTCTGCATACGACCAAGCATTAAGACTGCACAGGGCTGGCACCAACAAGTATCACAAAACTGACTGTCACAAGCAAGCTCCATAACAGTGGAGCCTCTCCCACCCAGTGACTTCATCCATCAATGCAGCCATCTACCTAAATGAATAAATCTTAAGGTTCCTATCACTAAACAGCAAACAAAAATAAGCTAAAAAGCATGACAGCCATTTTTCAAGATATTGTAATTACATGACTTAGACTTCTACTACTTGTGGAAATTCATAATTTTGGGGGCAGAAATGTAAGTGGAAGGGTCTAAAAGTCCACTTAACATATGACCTGAGGGACTCTAAATACCATGTTTTCAGTCAATTTAATTATTTTGCTGTTGTTTACAGAGCACTGAATCTTCTGTATGGAGGAAAACAGTCTTGGGGACCTATGCAGTGCAGTTATAGTGATACTAATGGAAGAGGGTAGGGAGTCCGGTCAGCAATGGCTACACTTTGAAAAATCTCCTGTTTTTCAAATTTTCGCTGAAATAGAAGTAGGATAACTCACATTGCGTAAGAAGCTTTTGAAACAGAATGGGTGCCAGTGAAGACAAGAACACTAATACCTAACCTGAAAAATTATTTGAAGCAGGCAGCAGGCCAAGATCATCTTAGCACACTAGCTAGACCAAAGAGACACGGATGGCTGATGAGACTTCAATATGAGTATCCTGACGTGCCTATGAAACTTTCTGTGTATTTGAGGGTGTAGAAGAAACTGGAGAGAATAAATTATTTTCAGGGTAGAAGAAAGATTAGAGGGCTTTGTGGGAGGGCATCACTGACTTGACGCATATATGTTTTCTTTATCAGAAACCTTTCTGTGACTAGTACAGGAAAATAGATGGACTTCATTGTTGCTGGAGTACTAAATTAGAGCTGGTTCTGAGAATAACGGGCAACTGAAGAATGGATGGGCAGAACAGATGTGTACTTCCAGACAGATGGTCTCACTGAATCTTATGAAGGAAGTAAGTCAAAAAAGGACTTCTCAGCTGCTATATCCAAAGGTCAGGTGCAATCAGGTAAGAATATCGCTTATGGATTGCAGTCAGTAATAAACCACTTGTGTGTTGAGAATGGTTTCCAACACGTGACATCAACTCACGCTGGCAAGTAGTAGGAAGCCAGACGATGTTATGCCCAGAAGACAAGTCTGCCTTGACTGCAGAAGACTTAGGGATAGTTCAGACTAACGTGCTGTGTAATAAAACACTGCTGAATAAACATTGTAATCATTTTGCATATGCAAGAAGTGGAAGGCACACAGACAATATTCAAATAAATGCTATTTTTAGTTTAAATTACCCATATGTATTTGTAGTAGGTAATGAAAATATTTTTTAGATAGTGTTTCAAGCCAGTTCCTCCAAAAACAGTGAATACAACTCTTCCCAGTGCAGAAATTTCACGGGAAAAGATCAACTTCCAACAACAGTATCCCTGTGGCCAAATGTACTCGCTGAGAAACACCGATCAGTGTTAATGGTCTTAATTGCTAAATCACACATTGGCATAAACACAGGAGTTCAGAAAAAATGCAATGCTCCAGAAAACAAACAGACCACTAAGCACTGACTAATAAACAAACCTACTATGACATCCACTATGGCATAGAGGTTGAGTTATTTATTTTCAGAGAATGTTAAAACTTTCAAAGCATTTACACAGATTTTTATGTAAAATCTTATCGCAAGGTCCAAAGAGGTTCCATAAAATCTATCCATAGACATCTCAGACATTTATGGACGTCTACGTAATGTAAAACTTTGTTAGAATAAAGTTCTAGTTATTACTCATTTATAAAGAATTAGCTTCTCATGTAAGTCACAGGCAGGTGATAAATACGAACAGTGTAAATTGTACACCACTAACAAAGAAAAAATATGGTACAGAACCCAAGAAAACTTAATGGGCTGCTAATGGGTCCATGCAGATTCACTTCAAAATACAATTAGCTTGATTTAACAATGCCGGTTAGCTTGGTTTTCCTGCTGGCAGAACCAGTGACAGTAGAAATTAAAAGTAGCAAGGTGGTGGTGCTCCCACAGAAGGAGAAATGAATTGCAGTAGAGGCAACGAGAAGATACAGGAAGGGCACACGGGTAGCAACAGGGACAGAGGATGAAGGGAAAGAGAACAGTGAGTGTAAGAGAATAGTTCAAGCAGTGAAGCTTGAACAAAATTAAAAGGCTGGGGAACAACCACTGTTGATAAACACAATCAGATCAGGTAATGTCACAGAAGATCATAATGAATAAAATGAACATACCAGTTTTGAAACTCCACAATGGTCATTAAAGCTTACTACTAATCCTTTGTGAATGGATTTAAAAGAATTACCTTGACAGAAAACATAAGGTTTATATTAAGTAGATGGATGAAAAACACAGCAGAAGTAAAAAAATTCTTCAGCATTGTCTCTCATGAGGTGCAAATAACAAAACTGTACCATGTATAGAATGGCAATATAATTAAGTAAATCATCCTTGTATATTTACCAGTCCTCATCTTCTGGTATCTTGCTTAATGGAGGGTTCAGGCAGTATATATGATAAGCCATATTACATTCATCACACAGGAGTTGCATGTGAGCATCCTGTTTTCCACCACACAAATAACATGAACAAAAACGGCACTCCTTATCTGGATCAGCCCTACAGTGCTTGCATTCAGGGCCACTTTTTCCTGTCAAAAACAAAGAAAAAGTCAAATGCCATGTATCTTTGAAAAGTGCATTACTGTACCTACAGCAAAAAATTATTTCTGCATATGAACACTGCCCTCTTGAAAATGATTTTTTCTTACAATGATGTATTTCACTATCTAGGGTAATGGGATTTCTTCTGCTGTACAAACAAGCAGTAAAGAAAATGACTAATCAGCACCTTCTCTTATTTTCTCCCCTCCTGTTCCCAACATGCCACCTGCACACTCTCCCTACAGATGGAGCCTTGCACAATCTCAAGTTAGAGTCTTCTTAAACACAGCCATGAAGAAATTCCAGTTAGGTAACCAGCAACAGTCAAATGAAGATGAAACTACAATTTGGAACAGCTCTCTTCCCCTTAAATTAAATTTTCAGTTGGATAGAAGAATTAGTAGTCTGACACCACAAACAAGCCCAAATAACAAGTTGTTTCACAGCAGCAGTTTAGCTTACTCACGAAGAAACAATAACTTTCTGTTTCGGCTCACTTGGAAATTTTGGACCAATGAAACAAAACCCTTGGCACTGGCTCCTCAATCAGGGAAAATGCTTTTACATAAGCAAGAAGGAAAACAAGTGGAAAACACTGAGTAGCCTAAACTAGATATGAAAGAGGAGGGGGAAGAAACACTGAATACTTGTAGCAGCATTAACATCTACAGGAGAAATGTCTGAAACAAGTAGAAGATCCAGAGAAATGAGACAAGACTTCAGAAGAGAACATGATCGCAGCCCAAAGAATTTGCACATTAAAAGAAAAAATAATTCTTTTATATTTTCTGTCATCTAGAAATGCCATGGAAGTGAATGTTAGCTTAAACTAGTCTTATACAATAATTAATGAAGTGCTTCCAAATGTCTCTGGAAATAGTATTTTATCTGAAAGAAGTAACTGGCTTTGAATCAGAAGACAAGGAACACTATTTGAGAGTTTGGAGTTGGAAGTAGGAAGCTGGAGAATCTAGAAACCTGAGATAAAAGAACATTTTTCTTAAAGTTTAGAATGGGCCAGAAAATTTTCTTTTGAGTATCATTCTCGAAGAAAAAAATTACCACAGGTTATAAAGTTCAGGAACTGAAACAGCTGGAATATCAACACTTGGGAGAAATTTTCTTGTAAGTCCATAAGCAAACTACCCGAGGAACTTCTGAACAATGCCTACTCAAAAGGGCAACTGGCCTAGAAGGACAGTGTGATAAGGACAGACAAACTTAGCCCTGTCGTAATCTTTGCTGAAAGTACACAAAAGGCATTAGTTGTACAAAAAGTAACACTCTCATATTCTGTGGCACAAAATCTTACTGAGTATGTCCATGATGTCACAAGCACGTTCCTTAATAAGGAATTTGAAGAGCAGCCCCACTATGAAAATCAAAACAAACTATTCCCCCAAGCCCCCCTACAGCCCTTCAGAGACAGCATGAACATCAGATTCTTACACAACTGCTAAGCAGACAGAATATCAGACAACAAGAGAAGGGCACAAGCATTTAAGAAAACACTGCTTGTTCCCATGAAAGATTTAACCCTTAAGAAAGCATAGGATTTTTTTCATACTGCTGCCTGATACTTTTTTAGGGGAGACTAGAATTTGTCAAACCCCAAACACGGACAACTACCCCAGGTTTCTCTGACTGACATGACAGAACAATATTCAAGGACACGCTTACAAACTCTCTCAGCTTTACTTTTTAATTTTTCTTCACCATGAGTCATTAGGCAAGTTGCTGCTTTCAGCAGCTATATATCTTACCAGTTCCTTGTAAGTTAGTTCGCTTGGATGACACAAGCAATCAAAGTAAATATTTCTTTTAGCAGTTTATTCTTGAACAGAAAGATGAGGTGGATCCCTGGTGGATCCAGAGAAGTTCTGGATACTTATACATTTTTCCTGGGCATACTGAGAAGGAAAGGAAAGACTAAGGGTTTGTAGAAATCGAGCCCCTTCCTCCTGAGGAAAAAATTGCCCTCCCAACTGAACAGACTTTACAGAAAATTCGATCCACATGGGTAAAATATCAGTGTAAAATCTCTGTGGAGAAAAACTCCAGACTGAAAGTCTTATAAGAAAGGGGGACTGGAATACCAAGCACTGTGCCATATCTACAGTCTTTCTCGAGGATCTTGAAGAATACTTTTATCTTCAAAGGTGGAAGCAACAAGACTTAGAGAGGGAACGGGAATGAGTTTTGAGCAACAAAGAAGAGTTAGGAGCTGCTGATGCATTACGAACCACCAGGGAAACACCTGCGAAATGCCTCAAAGGAATTACGGCTTTTTCCTTGAAAAAAGTGACATGGTCAATAGCCCAACTGAAACATCTCTACACCAATGCGCATAGCATGCGTAACAAACCAGAGGAATTAGAAGCGACTCCACAGATGGAAAGCTACAACCTAATTGCTATCACTGAAACCAGGCGGTACGAATCACATGACTGGAGAGCTACAAGCGATGGCTACAAACTGTTCAGGAGGGACAGGCAAGGAAGGGGGGCTGGGTGATTTGCACACATTTGATGCACTGATTGCACAGAGCAGTCTTTGAAAAACAGTGATGAACAGGTCGAGAGCTTGTGGGTGAAAATTAGAGGCCAAGCCAACACAGGAAACATCACGGTTGATGTTTATTACTGGCCCTCAGATCAAGGGGAACCTCTTGACAAGTGTTCTTACTTCAACTACAGGAAGCATCATGCTTGCAGGCTCTGATCCAGCTGTGGAACTTCAGTCACCCTGACATCTGCTGGGAAAGCATCACAGAAAGCTGTAAGCAGTCCAGGACACTCCTGGAGAGCACCGTGGATAATTTCTTAATCCAGGTGACAGATAGCCCAATCAGAGGAGAAGCACTACTGAACCAGTTGCTTACCAACACAGATGAACTAATTACAGAGGTCAAGATCAGTGGCAGACTGGGCTGCAGTGATCATGCCCTGGTGGAATTCACAATCTTGAGGGATGTGGGCCAAACTAAGATTAAAGTCAGGACCCTGAATTTTAGGACACTGAACTTCTAGTTGTCTAAGGAATTAGTGGATACGACCCCCTGGGAAACTGCCCTCAGGGATAAAGGTGCAGAACAGAGCTGGCAGCTCTTTAAGGACATTTTTCTTAGAGCACAAGAGCTCTCAGTTCCCATGTGTAAGCAATCAGGCAAGGAGGGCGGGAGACCAGAATGGCTGAGTAAGGACCTCCTGGTCAAACTGAAGCATAAGAAGGGAAATTCACAGGCCGTGGAAGCAGCGACACGCATCCTGGCAAGAATATAGAGGTGCTGCCTGGATGTGTAGGGATGGGATTGGGAAAGCTAAGGCACAGTTAGAGCTGGATTTGGCAAGGGATGCAGAGACTAATAATGCCTCTACAGGTACGTTGGTCAGAAAAGGAAGATTAAAGAAAAGGTACCCACCCCCCATTCCCCTCTTTGCCCCCATAAACGAGACAGGAAAACTAGTGACAACCGACATGGAGAAGGCTGAGTAACGCAGCAGGTTTTTTGCCTCAGTTTTCACTCTTCCCACATCTCCCAAGTCCTTGAATTTCAAGGCAGGGAGTCGGGGAGCAAAGTCCCTGCCACTTCAAGAGAAGCTCAGGTTTGTGACCACCTGAGGAACCTTAACATACATATGTCTATGGGACCTGAAAAGATGCATCGCAGGGTCCTGAGGGAATTGTCTGATGTAGTTGCTAAGCCACTCTCCATCATATCTGAAAAGTCATGGCAGTCAGGGAAAGTCCCCAGTGATTAGATGAAAAGGAATATTGTCCCTTTTTTTAAGAAAAGTAGAAGGAAAACCCTAGGAATTATTGACCAGTCAGCCTCACAACAGTGCCCAGTAAGACCATAGAACAGAGACTCCTGGAAGACGTATCGAAGCATATGGAAGACAGGGAGATAATTAAAGACAGCTATGGCTTCACCAAGGGCAAACCATGCCTATAGAGTGGCCCTCTACAAAGGACTGTATGCATGGGTGGACAAGGGAAGAACTATAGATGTCATCTACCTGTATTTCTGTAAGACCTTTGATATGGTCCCCCACAACATTCTTACTGTTAAATTGGAGAGATACCGGTTTCATTGATTAACTATTAGATGGATAAGTACTTGGTTGGATGGCCGTATCCAAAGAGCAGATGGTCCACATCAAATGGCTCAATGTCTAAGTGGAAACCAGTAATGAGCAGTGTCCCTGAAGGGTCTGTACTGGGAACCATACTATTTAATACCTTCATCAATGACATAGATAGTGGGATTGAATGCACCCTCGACAAGTTTGCAGATGACAAAGCTGAATGGTGCAGTTGATACATCAGTGGGAAAGGACGTCATCCAGAGGGACCCTGACAGGCTTGAGGAGCAGACCCATGTGAACTTCATGAAGTTCAACAAGGCCAAATGCAAGGCCCTACACAGGACAATCCCTAATCCAGTACAGGCTGGGGATAAATGGATTGAGAGCAACCCTGCAGAGAAGCACCTGGGGATACTGGTGGACGAAAAATTGGATATGAGCTGGCAACGTGCACTTGCAGCTCAGAAAGCCAATCATACCCTGCGCTGCATAAAAAGAAGTATGGCCAGCAAGCCGAGGGAGGGGCTTCTCCTTTCTCTGCTCTTGTGAGACCCCATCTAGAGTACTGCGTCCAGTTGTGGGGTTCCCAGTACAAGAAAGACATGGACCTGTTAGAGCAGGTCCAAAGAGCCACAGAAACAACCGAAGGGCTGGAACACCTCTCCTATGAAGACAGGCTGAGAGAGCTGTGTTTGTTCAGCCTGGAGAAGGCTTAGGGGAGATCTTATTGTGGCCTTTCAATATTTAAAGGGGGCTTATAAGAAAGACAGGGAAGACTTTTTACCAGGGCCTGTAGTGACAGGACATGCAGCAACAGTTTTAAATTGAAAGAGGGTAGACTTAGATTAGATACAAGGGAAAAAAAAATTACGATGAGGGTGGTGAGACACTGGAACAGGTTGCGCAGAGAAGTTGTGGATGCCCCATCCCTAGAAGCATTCAAAGTTAGGCTGGACAGGACTTTGAGAAACCTGGTCTAGTGGAAGGTGTCCCTGCCCACGGCAGGGTATTTGGAACTAGATGATCTTTAAAGGGCCCTTCCAACTCAAACCATTCTATGGTAAGAAGTGCTAGGACACTGCAGTTTGAATTTTCTTTTTTTAAGAGAAAAAAACATAAAAGCTGAGGAACATAAAAGAAGAGCCACTGAAGAGGGAAAATTACCAGCTACAGATAGAAAGTCTAGTGAGATGTACTGACTGGAAAACCTGAAGAGCAAATGTGTAAGGCTACCAGCAGTGGTTATTTTACAAAGCTTCAAAGGCAAAGGTCAGATACACTCAAAAAGAAAACCAAAATCTCTCAGTTTACTGTGAGTCTCAGTCTGGCCTAAAAGATTTATCTGCATGCTATCCAAATGGAAGCAATCTTCTAGTTTAAGACCTCTCTCCTAGGGTTCATTTGAAGAGAAAGAAAACATTTTAAGTGTGCTGATGAACAAATCTGTGGATTTTCCAGCACAGCTATGCAGAACCCATGGTCTGTCCAAAGTGTGAACACCAATTCAAGTCAGACTAAAGAAATCCCAGGTAACTGGTATCCCCTTTGAAAAATTTTAACAGACATGACTGAGCACTCCCCCTAAAGAAACTCACTAGTCTACCTCATCCAATAAATAACAGGCAAAAAGAAACTTAAGTATTTTTCTGTATCTCTTACCACCACAGGTTGTTAAGGCCTATGTAATTCACTGTTTTCAGTTACAAAACCATTTCTCTAGGTCAAAGGTTAGTAATAATATTTATTTAAAAAAAAAAGGAAAAAGGAAAAACGGTCTACATATTTTAGCTCAGTTAAACAATACCTGGAGTTTTAAACTTTCTTCAGTATACAAACAAACTGCATACTGTCATTTTCACGACACAACTTTTACTTTTTCACATTTCTGCTTTAATCATGTTGTAAGTCAAACGCACTAATTATATCTGCACTATTGGTCAACATGAGGACAAGTCTTTTTACCCCTACCAACCCTACAGAGTTTAGTTGTATATATCATTTCATATTCTTTTGTCAGGAAGAGTTACCTCATGTTCACAGCACAAATTTGGATTCTGACGGAAGTAATAAATGCTGATATCCAGGTCTCACTTCCATTTTGCATATAAATACTTGAAAGGTATTTGCAAGTATATCGCTTCTTATTTTTCAAATTTTCTAGTAGGTTTAGTCTTACTTTTTTCCGGGGCTGCAGAATTTAAATTTCCATTAAATAATGTGAAAATAACTACCTTATTTTTAACTGTAACTGCTAAACATATATTGATGTCATACACATTTTTATGTCATTTACACATACAAAACTTAACTAACATATGGCCAATGCTCAAGGAATAACAAATTCTCTGCAGAGGTAGCCTACATTGTTTTATCTGATGATTGTTTTCAAAGCAGGCATTCTATCTTTTAGAAAGGACATGGCCAGTAGCTTAATATAGACAAAAATACAGTCAGTGCATTTTCTGATTGTGCTTATAACAATCTCATGGAGTATTTAAGGCAAATTGATTCTTTGAATTTTATCTGCCGTTATTGTAACAAAAATCTGCAGCTTTTCATAGCATATAAGCTAAGATAGCTGTATATGTTTATAGGTATATGCGTATATATTCTAAAATCTTAAATACAAAGTATGAATACGGATGCAACTACAATCCAGATGTAAAGGGTATGCTGCTTATGGCGTACAGGTCAACTGATGCACACCATGCATAAGTGAACAAAGGCAAGACAGCTTACCAAAAAATCAGAATCACATGAACAGAAGAAATGAAAAGGGCAGTGTGGTGAGAAACTTGGCCTCAGGAAAAAGAGCAGTTCAAAACAAGAAATAAAGCTAAAGTGCAAGATCAATTAAGTTGTCAGGGTTACATGTTTAAAGATTATGTCTGTGTTACATTTATTTATGAAGGTTTGTAAATAATACCCTGAAATGAATAAAAATGGGACCAGGAACAGAATGAAACAAAACAGACAGAGGTACAAACCTCTACACAGATGGCAATATGCAAGTAGTTTAAGCAAAGAGGTTACAAATAAGGAAATAGCTGTCAAAATAGGAGGGAAAGGGCTGTAAATTAAAGAGCTTGACTTTGAAACAACAGAGGTGGCAATCAGTGTAGGAAGTACAGAACAGTGAGGCTGCACCTCCCATACTGTGTTCAGTTTTGGGTCTCTCACTACAAGGAAGACACTGAGGTGCTGGAGCATGTCCAGAGTAGGGCAACGAAGCTGATGAGGGGTCTCAAGCACAAGTCTTATGAGGAACAGCGGTGTAGAGCCTGGAGAAAAGGAGGCTGAGGGGAGACCTTATCCTCCCTACAACTACCTGAAAGGAGGTTGTAGGGAGGTGGGGGTCGGTCTCTTCTCCCAGGTAACAAGTGATAGGACAAGAGGAAACTGCCTCCATTATGCCAGGGGAGGTTTGGGTTGGATATTAGGAAAAATTTCTTCACCAAAAGTGTTGTCAAGCGTTGGAACAGGCTGCCCAGGGAAGCGGTTGAGTCACTGTCCATGGAGGTTTTTAAAAGATGGGTAGATGTGGCATTTAGGGACATGGTTTAGTGGTGGACTTGGAAGTACTGGGTTTACTACTGGACTCGATGATCTTAAGGATCTTTTCCAACATAAATAATTCTATGATTCTATGATAAATAAATAGTCATGTCATATCAAATGTTGCCACTGTAGACAATTTTGTACAGTCAGCAATACAGTAATCATTCATTTCCTTAACACACATAATTTTAAAAATTAATTCCAGACACAGTAGTTGCAGGGGAAAACTAAATTAATAACTTTATATGCCCTTTAAAAAGTTTCATAAACAATTAGACTTGCAAAATAAGTAGGTATGTAAATGCAAACCAGTATCTGTAGATTTTTAAATTTCTCATACTACAATTTTTTAAAATAAAATCATGTGTTAAGATATTGCAATAACCCTTTAATGTGACCAATAAGAAATAAACAGAATGGATGGTTCATTTTTCTGAGTAATCTGAGGAAAATAAATCAATAGTAACGAAAAATTAATTGTGAGAAGTTCATTTACAGAAATTCATATTTTTACTTCTAAGAATACCACAGCAAATGGTACTTGCACCTCTGAAAAACAGTGATTTTTTTACATGATGGCAAATAAACTGGAAGCAGACTAGTTCTTGTGTATATACAAAGGTTCTGAAAAATTGCCCTGGAGTCACAAGTTTAAGATACAATAATATCTAATACCTATTAGAAGTCCAGTCTCTCTCAGTGTTGCCATCACAAACACTTATGACTCCTAACTTTAACATATTTTTAAACTTAGAACAAAACGTCACACTACTTTTTAAATAACCTGCCACTAACTCCTTCTTGTGGTTGTGGGGACGATGAGGAGGTATGGCATAGTTACTTTTTTAGAAAGTCACACAGGGACAAATAATAATCCATATGTTAAAATTTTTTTTCATGGTACAAGCAGCTCTGGCACAAAGTTCTTTATCTTTTTTTTTTTTTCTTTTTAATTCCACATAATGGCAGGGTTAAAGTCCATCATTACACACTGATTCTATCTTTGGCATTTATTAATTTATTAGAAGTTTAAATGACATGTTGATTGCAGTAGCAGTTTTGCTGACCTGGATACTAGTCTAGGAATTTAACTGAGACTATGAATTCATTCTGCACAGTTCACTTAGAAGGTTATCCGCTGTTCCCTTTTTACCTGCTTACGACTGATAGCACTAAGATGTTATCAGTTTCTGATTATAAGTAATAGAGCCCCCTTACTGTAAATACACTTTTAGAACAGAAATCTAAAAAGGATTCTGTTATTACCTTCCTGAACACACAAAACAATTATTATTACTACTTCTGCATACTGATCCTTCTATTTTTTTAAAGAAACATCATTGAATTTGTACTTCAAATAATAAAAAAATCATACTTTTGAAATCTCCATCCCCAAATGTCAATGGATAGGCTCCTGGCTTTTCAATCTTGTACATTTCCTCTATAAAAAGGATTTTACAATCATTTATTGTGTCTTCTGGGCCTCTGAAAAACAAGAATAAAAAGTACATTCAACTTAGTTCCTCAGACCTAGATTCTGTACTTTATGAATCCTAAGCAATGAGATAAAGCTAACTAGCACCTTTTTTTCATTACTGATAGGATACTTTATTTCAGTTCACACAAAAAAATTCAGGCTAAGAACTTCTGTAACTTCTAAGAAAACCAAAACACATACTTAACACTTGCATAAAGAAAAGTCTACTCCATTACCTTCAGACTACCTGGCAGCTGAGTATGTCCTCGTTCACAGCCATCTGTAAATTTATAATTCTACTTCTAAAACCTCAAAATGTCTTTTTTGGCAGAACACAGCAGACCAGACAAAATCATATCCTCTCAAATACAGCATATAAAACATTATTATAAAAGTACAGTGTCAGAAATTAATCAGAAACATGACATGTAAGACAAAATAATACATGCTACTTGGAACCCACAGAGTAAGAAAAACAATAGAAAGCTTCAAAAACACTTCTATGACTTCTAAATGTTTTGGAAACATAAAACCCAATCCTGCAAAGATGTGTACAATACTCAATTATGTACTGTGAGTAGTCCTGCTAATGCCAGGTTTCAATGCAGTATCGGTTCACCGTATCTCAGTGATGAGTAACAAATGCTCCAAGACTCCACAACACTAATACAGAAAGACTTCTAGACAAGAATTAGGAGATATTACATGTAGAGTAAAGGCTTTCACCTCCTATTATTATAATCTCTTCATTTTTAATAAATTTCTAATTCAAATGTAAACATATCTAGGAAGAAAAGGCCATAAAAAAAACCAACCGTTTTAAAACATTCCGTTTTCTTCCCTCCTCGGGATGGTATTATGCCTTCTACAACTGCCTGTTCCCCTAACATTTTCATTTTACTACCTAATCTAGAACTAAGTAGGAATTTTCAGTATAACACGTATTGGAAGTATTAATTACTGAACATAGTCTCACTGATTTCATTGAATCACATGCATAGTTACCCATTTCAGAATTGGGCAGTTTGACATGACAGAAAGGAATTTACTACCTGGAAAGCTTTATTTCTTGCAGGGTGAGACCCACCCATTAAAAAAAAAAATCTGAAGGAGATTAGGGTTTGTCAAACTTTCTTATTCAAAAGTTAACCTAATTATGTTGCACTGCTGTAGTCCCTGTTTTGGTTCTAGAAAAACACTTCAACATCTGAAACTACACAAGCAACTAAATGAATACAGATCACAAATACCACAGCTTGAATTATTAAGATTATAAAGTTTAACATTTACCAAGACTGTGATGTTTGTAGTTAAAATGTCCAGTGAGCATCCTGCAACACAAGAAATAAAATAGATTTTTTTTTTTTTCTTTCCTATATAGACATCAGATGTGCTGGACATAATAGAGAAGTGGTAGCACAGAGTCAGCTTAATTCCAACTTAGGAGCGAGTGAAGATTATACAGTTTTTTGAAGGTTCTATTATGAATGAAAAAACAAACTACTGTATTGGTTACTGTTCAGTATTTGAAGGAGGTTGTGCAAGATTCTGCTAAGCAAAGCGAAGTGCACTGCACCACTACAAGTGTCTCTTCAGAAGCAGGGAAATAACAAAAATTAATAACTGTAAGGATAATGATTAACTATTGCCACACTGGAGACTATTTTCCAGGTGAAGACCACCAGTAAGTTAAAACGCTATGTTTCTTTCAAATATTTAGAGTGTAGAAAGGCCGGAGAGTATGTCTGAATCAAGTGAACAAGTTTTGTAGAATATCTCTGAGATATTAGAGATTAGAATATCTCTAAGAAACAATCACAGGGGTGATGTGAAAATCCTCTTGAAGAAAGTCAGCCAGCTGGCATATCCCTATAAAAAGGTCCAGGCTGCAAAACTAAATCAAACTACAGACAGGCAGGGAAACAAGATATTAGGTCCATATTAAATAAGGATAACTGCAATAACAGAACACCTCCTCAAACATCAGGCTTCAGTCTGGGATCTGTTGCTCCACGCTCTACGTTTTTCATCTGCTCCCACCACATCCCTTGTGCTGACTCTAGTTCTTGGACTCTGCTACAGGCTGACTTAAGTAAGGCAGAAAAAAACTAAGCCAGGAAGCAAACAAAATTCTTTTTGGGTGGCTCTGAGCACTGTCATGTTTAGGTCTCCATGGAACTGAAGCTGAGAAGACTTTGATAGGGTCTTGATTGACTATAGTTGTCTTTTAAGTGTACCAACAGCTGTTTACTTTGGCATCTGTATTTTTTTTGACCCTTTTTCTTCCTTGCAGTTTTTGGAGGGAAAACATTCCCAATTGTTTGTCATATGCATAAACAGCAAATGCTAGCAAATTTCAAAGATTCAGGATATTTCAACAGAACATACAAATGCTGCATTAATGCAAATACATCCATCAGACAGAGTACCGTTTGTTTTCTTGACAAGGAAAACAATGTATTTAAGATTATCTTAATTTGCACACTAGGGGGCACTACTTAAAAGCCGTTCTGGCCATTTATTTAGGCTTCCCCACAGTGCAGTGAACACAGGAAGTCTATTTTTCTGCACTTCAGTCTGTTTGTGACTGCATGGTTCAGCAACCCACACGAGAGCTCTGGACGCCAGCTTCTGTTACAACAAAGTATGCCTCTGACAACATAAGATTATGGAGATACTTCCAGCCTATGAATGGCTACAGCGCTTAAAAATTCCTCCAGCTGTTACCTATCTGCAGCTCTACTTAAAGCACAATTTAAAGTGAACTATTTAACTAGAAAACAGAAAACTGATAGATACCACTCCCAAGAATGACTACCCCTCTACAAGGACTGTGGGTGCCAGTACACCTCTGCACGAAAGGTGAGAGCAGAAGCTTCTCTCTTCTGCGGTAGCATGCAAAGACACTTCGAATTATCCACAACACATACCCAATTAATTCATAGTCATAAAAGCACTGTACATTCAAATAGAGAGAGGACAAATTGCAAACATAATCTTTGGCGGGAAAACTGAATGAAGAAATACAGACAGAGCTTCTCAAAGCATCAAGGTCTCCCTGCTTACTTTCTGTACCTTGCAGAGTCTTTTCTTTACTGCCCTATACTTCTTGTTAGTCCAAGATTATTTAAAGTCAAAAAACCCCCAAAACCCCACAAAACAAATCTGACTACACTCTTCAATGTTATAGATCTAGTTATGTTAGGACTAGGAAAGCTAGAACACTGCTTGCCTGCCTGCCCAGCTTGATTCCTCTAGGACTTATTTCTACCATAACTCAAAAGTAATGAATCTACTCTAAAGTCAAACTATAGAATTATGCCTTCTTTCACCTAAGTAATGTGAAGTTTTATATTCATATAAAAATACATGTATTGGTTTGTATATCTGTATGATTACAAAGCAAAAGATGAAAAATAAACAAGCACACCTTAAACTTTAAACAGATCTGTATGGAAAAGTCAAAATAGTCATTGCAGTTGAATAATATGTTTGATATTAGTAAGCATACAACTACCTGTGCATCTACAGAAAATCTGAAGCATAATTTAAGTTAAAATCTTGTAAAGAAACAATAGTGACAGTCTCAAGGTGGCAGGTACAAATATGACTTTACCCATGGGATATAGAGATATTCTCAAATTCCAGTACACTTCAGACAAATTTCAGCATATTTGCAGGCTGTACTTTTCCCCAGTTTTTGCAGCTTGCAAATCTTCAGTGTGTGTGCAGTCTAAATACACTATCCCTATTATGAGCAAAACTGCATCTAGGAAAAACTTGCAACACTTCCTCCCCTCTCCCTACACTGCCTTATTGTTTAGAGCTGTTTTACTTTATCACCTTTTTTACTGCATTTGCTCCAGAAATTTAGAAAGTAGTTATTTAAAAAAAAACAAAAATAAAAAACAAATACAACCTTTTCATCACATCTCATTCTCTGCATACAGCCTTTAGACAAGAAGGAAGGTGACAAAATACCATAAATCTGTACTCACAAACTTAGAGACATTTGTGTTACCACTATCATATCCTTGGGAAACAAGCCAAAACTGAGCTCAGTAGAATACCTATTAGGAGTAAACTCCACTGGTGCCAATTTAAACTATTAAAAAGACTTTTAACTACATGTACGTTATCTCAACCTTGAAGTGTTAAAGCACAACGTACTTTTTTTATTTAACTAGTTATATAAAACAACTCCTCTAATTTATAGTAGAAAACACAGAACTCTCAAAATAGAAAAAAATAAATTCAGTTGCGTGGAGGTAACAATTGGTAAAAGCATGTTTTTCACTCATAGCACTGCAATCCTACCAACATAAGCAATGTTATTCCTGTATCTAGATGGATAAAATAGATGGAATTCATCATTTCTGTATCACATACTAGGTCATGGTAGACATTCTTTCTCTTTTGGGTGCCTCCTGTATTTTTTCTTTGGGATAAGGGCACTCAGAAAGTAACTATCAGACTAAGTTTTTCCTAAAAGATATCAAGTATTTGAACCAGAGAAAACATTTTCTTTTCTGCTATGAGTTACATCAGGAGCAAGCAAATGTTATCAAATAACTTTACAAAGCTGGTATGTTCCAACAAATGACACAGCTGCATATCCAGAACTAGAGAGGAAGATCAACTACCATTGTCACAAATGATGGCTAATAATAAATGGTTAAGCCTTACCAAAGCTAAAAATCTCTGCTCAGCTACTTGCTCTTAAAAGACTAAATCATCTGGCACATGAGATATACAATAGCTTTAATAATGATCAGGCTACACATCATTTGTCTTAAAAATTATGGTTATCTAATAAAATTGTGGTTATATTACTCTGTCAAATATACACAAGAAATATCACTTTTCTTCATTTCTTCACCTTACCATACCAAAAATGAGATTAAAAAAAAAATCTCCAGTTATACATTCTTGATAATAAGTGGGACTGCATTTGTATTTCATGTAAGTACACTAAATCCTTTAAAGAAATTAAATCCCAAAACAGAGCCAGATCCTTCAATACAATAGAATTCCTAACGAGCTTTCCTTTTAGATAGGTTAGCCACAGACAGATAGAAATCTTCAACTGAACCTTCTTCTACCTGTACTTTTTCCCCCCACCCTTCTTGTTTTTAAACCTTCAGGTTGCAAAACAATCTAAAGGTACACAAGCACAGCTGACTACAAGTATGACAAGCGGGCAGTATCCTGGATATCTCAAAGGGCAACTTTCAAGAAAACAAGCTGCTAGATGACAATTACCACACTGTGAAAACCGTAACAGTTCTTATAATCTGAGAGATTCAGTTACAATTGCCAGATCTCTCCCAGGAATTTTCTGGTTCTATCACTTTACTATACTGAAATTAGAACAAAAATATTTCAACATGCACTAAGAGTCAAAATACAAGGCTGAATAAAAACAGGGGAAAATTTACTAGTCAAAAAACATATACAAAGTTTATATTCGCACAAAGAATCATAAAGAAAAGTGTCTAATGACAATTTATCTTTAGGCTTCCTAAGAGCAAAACCTTATTCACACTAAGTCATGTTTACCACAGGCAACTAATTCATTTGTCAGCTTCTACGATTACTGTCTAAGGGTGTTGTCCAGGTCAGCA
Source organism: Rissa tridactyla (assembly GCF_028500815.1). Taxonomy (NCBI): domain Eukaryota; kingdom Metazoa; phylum Chordata; class Aves; order Charadriiformes; family Laridae; genus Rissa; species Rissa tridactyla. The sequence goes on from NC_071497.1 coordinate 56,112,461, forward strand.
GAGAAACAGCCACAGTAACACCTAACAGAACATAATGTTGGCTATGCTCCTCAAATGTATGAATTCAGTTAACAAACAATATAAAAATCAAAACAGGACCAAATTTACTACCACTTTCAGTATCTATCTTTGCATATGTGCTACTTTGTGTACATCCCATTTATGATCAATCAGCCTCTATTCTGCTTTTGCAAGGCTTTCAGTCAGCAACTCTTTATTTTCTCCCACATCATACAACAGTTGGGTAACTTCTTCAGAAATATGCAAACAATCTTTTCAATATTACCATTCAAAATGCTTGTTAGAACTTTTACAATCATCCCCTTAGAAGAGTCTGAGATGATGGAATTTATGCCTAGTGTATGTATCAAAAGCATTTCATTGCATCTTTACACTTTGTGCTTTCGCATTTAACAGCTGCATGAACTTGTATCCTGATTTATTGAATACACACTTTTTAAAGTGAGGACTGTTTTTAAACACTTTTCTTTGCCTTTGAAACAAGAGCTCCTGAAATGAGCTGATGAACAATTGTTTATCAACTTTTATTATAAACATACTAAATTACAAATATGTTAAAATCATCAGGCTAGAGAATTAAATATGTGCTACTGTAAAAAATAATTTCTACAGAAATCTACTCTTGCAAAACAGAACTATGTTGTGATGTTTGCTTCAATATATTCACTCTAAGTCACTAACAACCAAAAGAATGTTTTGAAATTAAAGCAAATACATGTAACAGTCTGAATATTTCAAAAGATGTTAAGTGGAAAATACCTCAGTCTGATTTAAAATATTGCAATATGACAATTACTACTGGTTGCTTTCATTTAAACATTAACTATACCTGTGTGTTCAACAAACTGCAAACACACATTATTTACACAGAATGAAACAAAGGCTAAAACATACCAATAAAACAATTACAACCCTCACCAAACATGACTGGAGATTTGATTTTAAATGGGCTTGTTTTGAAGGCAACAAACAAAATCTTCCCACCTGAAGACAGCACATTATGTTGATAACTGACCGAACTGTGCTAGGTTGCACTGAATGACATAGAGGTTCTTTTATTTTCTATTGCATGCAAGCAAAAAAACAGATGATATTTTCAAGATTTTTTCAGAATATTCCACACCCATTTCATTTATCATGAAAATACAAATGCACAGGTACAAAATGGGACAGTATTAGCTGTGCTTTTAATTCAACTTTATTTGTTTTTATTACACAAGCCACTATAATGACAGACACAAGACAACTTTTCAAGTACGCAAAGATTTTATTACTATATATATACCGCTAAAAAAAAAATATTAAAAAAACCCCTATTTCCCAGGATATGTTGAAGACCTTACTATCAAAACAATCATAACCTAATATGAATTGTTAAGGCATTTAAAAAAAAAAAACCACAAACAAAACACACACACCTCCAACTTCCAAGCCTACAAATTCACATTGTGGATACGCAAACAAGCCAGCCAGGATATTACTTTCCCTTGGTTTTGTTTTTTTTTTAAACTCAGTAGTAGGCATAATGCTTGGTGCATTTACAAAACAATATATTATAGCTCATAGTGCTAGACTCTGGAAGCAGACATTTGGATGCAGGGACTATCCTTAGCCTGGGATCTGTAAAGGAGATGATTGTTAGAAGAGCAAGCATAAACTTAGTAGCCGGGAAAAGGGGAAAGCACTGGCCTGAGAGAACAGCAAGTCACATTGTCGGATCGTAATAACCTATGTACCATAGTAGCTCAGGAGCGAGACACTGCCCTGTGCCATGAAATCCACCGGAGACGGAGCGAGGGCGGCACAGGAAGACCGCTCCCACCCACGCGGCAGCGGCCGCACGCGGACCTGTCCATGGTACTGCAGGGGAGCCGCTGGTTCCAACAGGGGAGGGGGCACCACCTCTGGCTACTGCAAGTGCTGCCTGCTCGAACTCCATTCCGTTTGTGGCTGGCCCTATCACAATGCTAAATGGGCATCCAGTCTCCAAATCCAGGTTCAAACCTGCAGATGTTAACCTACTTGACCGAATGTCGATAAAGAACCAGGTGGGGTGAAATCCTCTTGGCAGCCGGTCACCAGTGGTGTCCCTCAGGGCTCAGTTTTGGGGCCAGTTTTGTTCAGTATCTTTATCGATGATCTGGATGAGGGGAGTGAGTGCACCCTCAGTAAGTTTGCAGATGACACCAAGCTAGGGGGGAGTGTTGATCTGCTTGAGGGTGGGAAAGCTCTACAGAGGGACCTGGACAGGCTGGATCGATGGGCCAAGGCCAACGGTATGAGGTTTAATAAGGCCAAGTGCCAGGTCCTGCATTTCGGTCACAACAACCCCAAGCAGCGCTACAGGCTTGGGGCAGAGTGGCTGGAAAGCTGCCCAGCAGAAAAGCACCCGGGGGTGCTGGTGGACGGCCAGCTTAACATGAGCCAGCAGTGTGCCCAGGTGGCCAAGAAGGCCAACAGCATTCTGGCTTGTCTCAGGAATAGCGTGGCCAGCAGGAGTAGGGAAGTGATGGTGCCTCTGTACTCGGCACTGGTGAGGCCTCACTCACCTCAAGTCCTGTGTTCAGTTCTGGGCCCCTCTGTACAAGAGGGACATTGAGGTGCTGGAGAGTGTCCAGAGGAGAGCTACCAGGCTGGTGAGGGGTCTGGAGACCAGGTCATGTGAGGAGAGGCTGAGGGAGCTGGGCACGTTTAGCTTGGAGAAGAGGAGGCTGAGGGGAGACCTCCTTGCCCTCTACAGCTACCTGAAAGGAGGCTGCAGAGAGGGGGGTGTTGGCGTCTTCTCCCAGGTGACTAAGGACAGGACCAGAGGAAATGGTCTGAAGCTGCGTCAGGGGAGGTTTAGGTTAGATATTAGGAAGAATTACTTTACTGAAAGAGTGGTCAGGCACTGGAACGGCCTGCCCAGGGAGGTGGTTGAGTCACCATCCCTAGAGGTATTTAAGAAACGTGTAGATTTGGCACTTCAGGGCATGCTCTAGTGGCAGAGGTTGTAGGTTGGTTGTTTGTGGTTTTTTTTGTTTTGGTTTGGTTTTTTTTTGGTTTTTTGGTCTGTGGATTCCATGATTCTGTGAAAAAGAGCTGGTTTAAGACCCACAAAGACGGAACCCCAAAGACTTCACATATGACAAACAAAGCTACAGGAGCTGTGCTTGGCATCACAGAGCATGGTCTAAGCTCAGTCCACTTCCCCACGTGTTTGTGGACTGAACTGCAAGACTCAGAACATGCAAAGAGACTGCTCAAGACATCATTCCGAGGATTCTGGACTAGTCAATAAGCTCTTTTATGCTAGGAAAAGGCAGGGGTACAAACAAGTGATTCTTCCTAGAAAATATTAAAAGCGTCTATCCAGATTTTACATTATGTTACAATTCTGAGAGTAGACTCATCGTGAGTTTAGATATGATTATAGGAGACCAATCCGTGTACCCAGATGGATTAAGTGAGAATCTCAATTCAAAAACAAAGACACGAGAAGCAGCAGACCCCTTTGTAACAAATACTCACAGGGATACTGTCAGGATGAAAAGGCTTCCAGAAAACAAAGAATAGCAAAGGAAGAGTCTTGAAAACAGAGAAACATGGTAAGTACTCTGTACAATAATTAAAATAATGCAAAATAAATAAATAAATAAGGTGCTTTAAAACCAACCAAAACAAACCAACAAACCTCAACAAAAAACCAAAACCACAAACCAGAAATATCTCAAGGTATCCGCCATAGAACAGTAAATGCAAAGACATAAAGGCATTTACTAGAGAATGCTTCATATCAAACCAAAGGCAAATGAGAATTGCTCACAAACAAGGCCAAAACCGCATTTCTAGCCTAGAAAGTTAGTAATGAATGGATTATCATGGCTTGAATGTACATGACAGCACTACTTTAATGAAAAGAGGCTGGCATTCAGAGACCCTCCTACTCAGAACAGGATTAATCTTATCTCACCAAGAATTCCAGAAAGTACACGATGACCTACAGAGAGAAAAAATCCTAATTAATTCAGCATTTAGAGGGTATGGAATGTCTTCATTCCTTATATTGCCCAATTCTCTTCAGAAAAATTAACATCTGTTGTGGTTTAACCTCAGCTAGAACCATACAGCTGCTTGCTCACTCCCCCGAGTCCAGATGTGGGATAATCAGAACAGGAAAAGTGAGGAAAAACTCATGACTTGCGATAAAGGCAGTTTAATAGGTAGAGCAAAAGCCACGCATGCAAGCAAAGCAAAACAGGAAATTCGTTCACTGTTTCCCATTGTCAGGCTGGTGTTCAGCCATTTCCAGGAAAGCAGAGCTCCGTTACACATAATGGTTACTTGGGAAGACAAATGCCTTCAGTCCAAATGTCCCCCCCCCTTCCTTTTTCTTCCCCCAGCTTTATATACTAAGCATAACATCATATGGTCTGGAATAACAGTTTGGCCAGTTGGGATCAGCTGTCCCAGCTGTATCCCTTTCCCAACTTCTTGTGCCCTCCCAGTCTGCTCACTGGCAGGGCAGCATAAGGAGCAAAACAGGCCTTGACTGTCTAGCAACAACCAGAAACATTAGTATGCCATCATCACTGTTTCTCATCCCAAAACATAGCAGTACACCATCTACTAGCAAAAAAAAGTTAACTCCATCCCTGCTGAAACCATGGCACACTGAATACCTGTGCCATGATGTCCAATTCCACTACTCATGATATTAAATGCTCCATTTAAATGTCTAATGGCTATTGCATAATAGTAATACAGTCTTTCTAGGTCTCATGTGTATGTTTGGGATCTGTGACACTTCCATTATTATTTATTTTTATGTAGATTTATACAAACGTTCATAGACTTTTAGGTAAAACTGTTGGGAGAGATTTCTCAACAAACAAGTGAGGACACTGTCGATAGGGTAGGCGAGCAAAGGGCCTGGGGTGATCAGAAGATAAGGGACGTAGCAATGAGCAAGAAAAAAAAAAAGCACAGAAGTGCAATCACTTGAAGTGTAGGCCTGTAAAGAAAGAAGTGCCATCATGTCCGTTCTGGGGAATCAACACGCTCTGGTGCCTCCCTTTAACACCTATACACCAATGCATGCAGCATGGGGAACAAAGAAGAGGAATTACGGAAGTCTGTGCCATTACTGCAGGTCTATGACCTCATGGAGACATGGTGGGATAGCTTACGTGACCAGAGTGCTGTGACAAATGCATATGGGCTCTTCAGGGAGGACAGGCTAGATAGGCAAGGAGGGGGACCCTCTTATGGAAGGGCAGGTCAGGAGCCAGTCAAGAGCTTACAGATCAAGATTAGCAGACAGAACAACATTGAGCGATGCTGTAGTAGTTGCCTGCTATAGACCTCCTAATCAGGGATAAGTATGTGAGGCCTTCTTCAGACTACTGGAAGAAGTTTCAAGTTTAAAGGGACTGGTTCTCACAGGGAACTTAAAGCACTCTAATATCTGCTGAAAGGACAAGAAAGAACACAAACAACCTAAGAGATTTCTGGAGTGCAGTGATAACTTTCTGACACAGGTGACCAAGGAGTGGTGCACTGCTAGACAAACTAGGAAGAATTGTTCATGGGACATTAAAGTCAGGGCACTTTGGCTACAATATGAGATGATGGAGTTCAGGATCCTTTGCGGAAGATGCAAAGTAAAAAGCAAGACAACCCTGGGTTTCAGGAGAGGAGACTGTAATATCTTCAGAGATCTGCTTGGAAAAATCCCACGGGATATAACGCTGGAGAGAAGAGGGTCCAGTAGAGCTGGCTGATAATTCAAGGATCAACTCCTGCAAGTTCAAGAAAGGTCTATCACCATATGCAGGAAATCAACAGCAGCAGGAGGCCTGCATGGATAAGCAAGGAGCTCCCAGAATAAACTCAGACATAAAAAGAAACCGTGTAAATGGTGGAAGCAGGGGCACCTGACCCAGGGGGGAATATGGAGTTCCTGTCCAATTGTGTAGGCATAGGGAAAGCCAAGGCCTACCTTGATTTGAATCTAGCAAGAGATGTGAAGGAAAGGGAACAAGGAAAGATTATGCAACTGTAAAAACAGGAAAGGAAAACTAGCGAAAATGTGGGTCTGCTGCTAAATATAGTGGAACCTCTGATGACAATAAACACAGAAGAGGCCAAAGTACTTAGCACCTTCTTTGCCTCAGTGTTCACTGATAAGACCAAATTTCAGGAATCCCAGCGCCCAAGACCACAGGGAATGACCACAGGGAATGTCTAGAGCAAGGAAGACTTAGCCTCTGTGGAGGGGGATTAGGTTATGGAGCATTTAAACTGGACATATATGCCTATGGGGCCTAACAGGTTGCACCCATTAGCACTGAAGGAGCTGCCTGACCTCTGGACAAGGCTACTTTGGTCATCTTTGAAAGGTCCTTCCTGAACACCTTCCTGAGAACTGAAAGAGAGAAAGCGTCACTTCTAACTTCAAGAAGGAAGATCTGCTGAAAGACTGGTCAGCCTCAACTCAATCCCTTGGAAGCTGTCAGAGCAAATAATCCTGGAAATAATTTCCAGATACGAGGATAAGAGAAATGCGAGTCCTACACATAGGGAGTACCCCATGCACCAGTACATGCTGACTGCCAACTGGCTGGAGAGCAGCTTGGTAGAGAAAGACCTTGAGGAACTCACGAACAACAAGCTGACCATAAACCAGCAATGTGCCCTCATAAGCAAAGAAGGTGAACAGCCTCCTGGATTGCATTAAGAGCACTGCCAGCAAGTGAAGGGAAGGTGAACATTCCTCATTACTCTGCACTGGTTAGGCCAGATCTGGGCTCCCCACAGTAAGACAGACATGAGCTTAGAGGAGTGATTCTAGGAAAGGGACACAAAAATGGGATCTGTAACATCTTTGATATGGGATTGTTCCAGAGAGGTTGCTGAGTCTCTACCCATAAAGATATTCAAAATCCAACTGGACATGGGCCCAGGCAATCTGCTGTACGTGACCCTGAAATCCCAAGAGCTCCTTCCATCCTCACTGATTGTCTTAAATGTACACATGTATTTCAACACCACTCATTTTTTAATTTCTTTTATTTTCATAATAACTTTTCATAATATTGTGCTCACCACCATTTTCCCCCCACACACATTCCTTGCCTTTTTGCACTTGTTTGTTTTCTTCTGTTCTTCCTCTACTGCTTGGAATTACTTTCCTCAGTGGGAACAAAATAAGCTTCAACACACATCTAAAAATCACCCCCTTGAAAGCACATCAAAAGACTCTGATTCCAAGTCTGCATGTTTATTAGAGAAAGGATAGTGTTACAAATACTAAATATATAGTTTATGTTCTGGGAAAACAAACAAAAACCTAAAGATGCAAGTCAAACCATTCTTCACCTTCAAAAGATACTTTTATCTCATGGTAATTATGAAATGGTTATGAAACCCAAAACATTCAAACTTTTAACATGTGGTACTTATGCTTTTTTATTAAAGCAATTAATGCTTTAACCCATAACAATTAAGCAACTGAAAAGGTAAGCTACAGAACACAATCCAAAGAATCAAAATTTTCTCCCCTATCTTGTCACAAGTTATGTCCACCATCTCTGATCTGCCTGCCATGTATCACTGTGCTCCCCAAACCACCCCAGTAGCCCTTTGCTGAATTCACTCTAGTTTATGTGTCTCTCTCTTGTGCATTGAAGTAGGGCGTGTGTGTGTTTGGGGGTGGGTGGAATCTAGTACTCTTAATGCAGCCTAATTAATGCTTAGTAAAGGGGAATAAATCACTTCCCCCGGTCGTCTGATTATACTCCTTTTCATACAGTCCAAATACTGCTGGCTCGTGTTCAGCTTGCCGTCTACCAAGACCCGCAGGTCTTTCTCGTCAGAGCTACTTCCCAGCCAGTTAAAATTGCTGCAAGGGGCTCTGCCTTCTCAGCTGCAAGAAAACTCTGCATTTATCCTTGTTGAATTTCATGAGGTTCCTGTCAGCCCATTCCTCCTGCCTGTTCAGGTCCCTCTGATTGGCAGTACTACCCTTGAATTTCCATCATTTGGTGTTTAAACTTGGTGAGAGTGCAGTGCATTGCCACTGCCACACTGTTGCTTAAGATATTGAACTGTACAGGCCCCAGGACACACCCCTGCAGTTCACTGCTTGTTATCATTTTCCAGGTAGTGTACAACTCATTAAGCACTATCCTCTGAACCTGATCATTAAATCTTATGTCTTTTTTAAACACATGTGGATGACCATCCAAGCAGATGACAAGATCCTAATTAGGACAGGATATTATGGGACACAGACAAAAGACTTGCTACAAGTTGAAGTAAATGACATCTGTTGCTCTCCTCTTGGCCACACAGCTAACCATTTTATCATAGAAGGCAGCCAGGCTTGTAAGGCCTGATTTGCTCTTGGAAAAAAAATCCACCCTGGCTATTCCAAATCATCTACAAATGGCCAGCACTTCCAAGAGGACTGTCCCATGGTTTTCCTCACACTGAAATAAGGCTGTCTTTGAAGATGGAGGCAACATCTGCCCTTGTCAGAGACCTCCTTGATCTCCACAACTTTTAAAATATTGTACAGAGGAGCATCAGAGGAGCATCACTACAACATCAGCCAGTTCCATTGGCATACATAGATGCAACTCATCTAGTCCCATGGACCTGGTCAAGTTCTTGCAAGCACTCCTTGAGTCATGCCTCATTCACTTCTGAGGACTCTTCTTGAATGCTTTCACTAGGCACAGCAACAAGAGAGAGCCTGTCAGTGAAAACTAAAGCAATGAAGACAACATCTGTTGATACTGAATTATCTATCTTTCTCATCAATAGATCCATATTTTTCTTGTTAAAGCTTCTAATACCAAAGCAGTGGTAAAACCTCTCTGTATTGCTCTTGATGTCTCTTACAAGTGTCAACTCTACATGAGCTTTGGTTCTCCTAACAACATCCTTATATGATGGATCAAGAGGATCAAAATTCCTCCTTTTTACGCTGCCCATTTCCAGCTCCTATATACTGACTTTTTGCACTGGAGCCAGGTCATGAGTTTCCTGTTCATCTTTCCCAGTCTCACAATACATCTATTAGTTTCTTGAGTGTCAGGATGAACCATCTTTGCATTTGGAGGAGGTTCTCCTTAAGCACGTGTCAGGTCTGCTGAGCTCCTCTACCCTTCACAGTTGCCTCCTATAGGATCCCACTTCCTTGAATGAAACTGAAGTCTGCTCTACTAAATTCCAGAGTCTGTGCTCTGCTACTCTCCTTCCTTAGTGCCACCAGGACCTTGTTGCCTACTATTTCACAGTCAGTATAGCCAAGGCTACAACTGATCATATGATCCCCAAGCAGTTGTTGATAATAAACAGCAGATCCAGTTGTGTATCACCCTCTTGACATATCCAGTACCTGTATTAAGAATTTATCCCCAATATCCTCCAGAGAACTTCTTGACTGCTTGCATTCCAGTGTTACCCTGTCAGCAAGTGTCAGGGAATTTGAGTCCTCCACGAAAATCAGTGCCTTTTAAATCAGAGACTTTTAAAGAAGGCTTTGTCCTCTTCCTCACCCTGATCAGGTGATCTACCACCACTGCTATCCTTTCTGGCCTCTCTCATCTTCATCCACAAGCTCTCAAGCAGCCTGCTGTCATCCCAATGAAGAGCTCCTTATATCCAAACTTCTTCACGTTATCGCAGCCCTGACCTCTTTATCTTTGCCCTTCCTGAGAAGTTTGTATGCATCCATCTCTCACTCCAATCATGTGAACTGTCCCATCGTGTCTCCACTATACCAACAATGTCATAGTTCTGTGACTATAAGCAGGAGGAATTAATTCTGCATGTTTCCCAGGCTGCATGTATCTGCATACATGTACTTGAGATGGGTATCCTTTTACCAATCCCAAGATCCCTCTTGCTTCCACCACCTTGTACCCTTTGCTTTCCATGCACATGCCAATACCTCCCCTAACCATGGGTCATAATGTCCTTTCACCAACCCAAAGCTCCACTCACCAGGCTGGCCAGCCAGTTGTCTCACTTGAGGATCAAGGACTTTCAGAGAGAGATGGGAAGCCAATTATGGACGCCATGGTATTAAAAGCCAAATGCCTGTTGACAAACTGTGCAATTAACCAGGTTTTGATCTACAGGATTTGCCTGCTCCTTTCCCTTCAGAGGATTTGTCCTCCAAGGTCTCACCCTTTCACCAGCAGGACTGAGACACTCTCACATAACTGGTCTACTTAACTTGAGAGATAACACTATCTCTAGTAAGGCAGACTTGGCTGGCAACTCAAATTTTAAAATTTCAAGACAAAAGAACAGTATGTTCACAGTCCAAAAGACTCAACATCAGTTACAAGCACCCAGGCTACTTTACCTCCATTTTGGTAAAGCAAACTGAAACACTCAATCAAATGTCAGTTTCTCCATATTTCCAGTTAAGAACTGGCAACGTGCAGGGAAATGCCATAAAGGATAAAATACATTACTTTTTGTTCTCTCTTTAGGAATCTGGAAGAGGGAAGTATCAACAGATAAAATATTTTTGCCAAGTAAGAGAAATAACAATAAGTAATCTTAAAACTGTAATCCTTACACTCCTGTCTGCACAATGGTACTTCCTGAAGATTTGTTTTCTTTAAAGCAGGAAAATAAAGCATGTAGGAAAACAAAGCACATAAGAGAAATAGCTGTGTAGAACCTGGTCATCATAACTGTTCGGGGAGTGTTTGTAAAATGGAAATTTTTGCCAAAGAGAAAGGAAAGGAGAAAAAGGAAACATGAAAAGGGTATCTGTAATAACTAGTCAGCCAAATACCCTGCAAATGTACTCTGTCAATTCTTTCTGAACTTCCTGGTTTTGATTTCAAAGGTGCTGAACCAAGGTACTATATCTCATTTATGACCTTGATGGAGAGGAAAATTAACACAGCAAGTGGTTAAAAGTATTCACTCTGTTCATGCTCTCTTCATGAACTATTCTCAGTCAGATACTGTTGTTCTGTCTCTCACACTTGGCCAAAACAACACAGCCTGGACACCAATTTTTCTCCAATCCGAGTGGACCAACCCTTCTCCAGTCCCATTAGCTGACAAGTGTGTTCCAGTACCTTCCGGCCAGTTTGTCCTGCACCCCAGACTCCTTTTTTTGCATAAAAGGAGTCACTATATGCTACACAAAAGTCCCTTTAATAATATTCTGTCCTCATGTCCATTCTATCTTTTAATTCTTGAGTTTTTCCTCAAAGGAAAAAAAAAGCAAGATCAAAAGCCTGATCTGGAATTTTAAAATAAAGTTTGATTTCCAGTAAACTTCACTATTTATGTTCAAACAGATCATTTTTTCCAAACACGTCCTTCTCCAAACATGAGTTCTTTTGTACAACAGGATAATTAAGTGGGACCCAAAGCACTCTTCCTGTTGTTAGAGTCATTGCTTTTAAGAATTGTAAGATTATTACCTAAGGCTGTGTATCACAAAAAGTGCCACCTCTAGCTGTGGAGACTAGGGAAAAGCAGTTCACAGAAGTGCTTAAGAAGTTCTAGGCATCACCTCTACAGAATCGCCATGAAAAAATCCCAGCAGTCTTCTTGGACAATCAGAATCTATCTTGATTTGAAACAGTTGCGTTGATTCAAAAAGTCTCTTCTTCAAAGGAGGTGACCAGCTCCACTGAAGTCATAAGGAGAAGAGGAAAGAGGGAGACAAATTCACCCTTTCAGAAATTTTGTCGCCTAGAGAAAATATGCCATTTTTATGTCCGTGCAGGCAAGTTCTTCAGCAGTTAGATTTCTTATTATTAGGATACCCACATTACTAGGATACAGTATGAAAGCTATTTTTAAAAAAGTGGCCGCAAGTAAATCTTGTTAATATTCCACATATCAGCAAAACAATGTCCTCCCAGATCAACAACAGTCGAAGATGCTACTTAAAACAAATAAACTGGGAAGTTATTTTGGGTAGAAAATTATACCACAAAGTATACAAGCATCAGTAAGGGACAAACCATGCAGACAGAAATTCCAGGACTAAAGAAGAAACACAGTATGAGGAACTACACTATTTAGCACCTACAAAAAATGACAAAAACATGTTGAATATTACAATGTAGACTGAGAGGGATAGGAAGTATGGTACTGCTATTTTTTAAAGCATCAAAACAACATACAACTGCCAACAACTTTTTTTTTTCTGAACAGCTAGATAGAAATGCACAAAAGCACAAGAATTCTTGAATTCAAATCAACCAGAAGAACACGCAAGATTTGTTTCACTGTTAGTTCGCTATTTTGTTAATATGTTTAAATTTTATATTTGCAAAGTTTTAAAAACAAATATTACTTCAAACTAAATATACTTCAAAAATCAGAAGTTAAATATAAACAGAAAAACTTGTTCAAAAGTAGTAAAAGGAGCAGCTAAAATTAAGATCTGTACAGGTACAGATAAATAAAGACCATATAAAAATACCACACTTCCTTCTCTGAGAACAAAAAAATGCCAGACATGAACAAAAGGAAACTGAAAGAAGATAAACAGGAATGTACCCTAAAAAAAAGGGCAGAAATTGTGTTCGAAAGAAGATAAGCCCCAGATCTCACAGGTTACATAGAAAAAACATAATGAGCACATTAAAAACTTAGATTGATTGATCTGAAAACAAAACAATCCCTCTTTCTGGGGAGCAGGAAGCCTCACACAAAAGCCTGCAGAACTAAAAGATGACAAATATAAATCTGAAAATTTAGGACCATTTCTATTACTTTCCATTACTGCCACTTGGCTAAAGACCTCAAATTCATTAAATATTCACTTAGTCACATCTAAAATTTGCACCGTGAACAGATTTTTCTGATGTTCTTGTACAAAGGCTTAAACAAAATACAAGTCTTGGTATTGGCAGAGTCCTTGCTAAACTCAAGCTTTCAAAGGCTGACTGAAGAAAAGTAAGAGCTGATTTTGTCTCTCTTTATCTTAAAGTCTAGCAAGAAGAAAACACAAAGTACCACCTGAACTACTTTGGTTTGATATGGTGTGGTGACTTCAATCACGTCAGCCAGCTCCAACATTAAAACAAACTGTGAACAGTTTGCTTCACAACTACCCACCAGTAATAGGCATTTGATACATGCCCTTTAAAGTGCAAAGAAGACAAGTCGTATTACTCTGGATTACAAATAACTACTTTTATCATGAAACACAAGATACTCCTGAAAAAGAAAAATAGAGGATTTTCAAAAACACAGGTACACCCTGCAAATTAAGTTAAAATCAGTTCAGAGGTACCACACACAAAGAGACCACTCTGAACTCTAAGTGTGCACACACAGTCATGAAAGACCTGTGGTCCTAAGCCCGTGTATATTCCATGGTTGAACCACCACTGTTTCCCTTGTATTTTTGTATCTGAGACACAGGAAGTCCAGTTTGGATAGGTTTTAGACATCCTGCAATTACAAATTTCAGTTGCAGTGCAAACACAGTACCAATGAGAGGTACTATTATATGGTCAATTCTTCTGTACAAATGATGTCTTTCTCTCCCCCGTTCAGTCTCACTCCTCTATTTGATAATATTCTCTAATCCACATCTGTTTCCCAGATGATGATCTAATGATGACAGACCATACAGGACACTTCCTTTACGTTATGTCTGAGACATGAGTAAAAGTAACACCTAACAAACATGCATATCACCAGATACAATAAAAAAGTAGTATTTATCAGGTGTTCTACCAGCTCAAAGCATTACTATACAGTACACGTTATTTCCTACCATTGTGCCAACAGCTTCATGGAATCTTTGTCAAAAGCAATCCAGATCAACAAATCAAACATTCAACTATTGTGTACCACACTGTTTTATACAAAGCCTCGTTGACATAATACCAGAAAGGGAAAAAATTAAAAGCCATGAATGTATCTGAAGCAATCCTAAGAACTCTGTCTCCTTTTACTGCCTGCTAAGGTTGTACTTACGTAGTATGCAAATAATTAGTCATTAACATAGAATCAATTAATCACTAACATATACTCACAAAGCATTCAAAATAGATTTCACCTTTATTTAGGCCAATTAACTAAAGCTAACATTATGATGAGAACTTACGGTAACATATCAATAATATATTAAATGATAGAATATTCATATATTAATTGTATTATTATAGACTAAAATAATATTGTAACATAACTGCATTAGAATTCTAAACTAATTTACAATACTGTATTTTCTTTATGTATATTTATATTAGTATATTAATATATATTAATAAACATTGATACACTAAGAAATTGGTTTGTATTTTGCAAATCAACATACCTGAAACGTGAAGTGATTCTTGTTGCAGCACGTTTCTTACACAGCTTTATGAACACTAGCAGATTTATCTTGTACTTTCACTGCTAACTGAGAGGGATAGCTTAGGTAGCACAAGTGATACAGAATTATTCCTTGATAAATTTCAGAAATGTCAGGGCTCAGATAACTTTAATTTCTGCAAACTAGTTGATTACTGCATATACCACCTACCAACATGTAAATGAAGCCTGAATTCTTAGTCAGGAAGAAAATCATTGAAATCCTGACTGAACTAAGATTCTATTTGAAAAATGGACTCAAATTCACCACCCTACAATAAAATATTGGTCAACTGTGCCTTTTTCCCCACCCAACTCCTTTCAAATGATATTAAGTGTCAATACCATAGCGAACCCCCATGGTACCTGCCACAGTACCCACAGTATTTGAAATTACCATCTTCAAATTTCAAGCATAACTATCAGCTTATTTATGCTGAAAAAAAGACTATTCTATAGAGTTCCAACAAACATGAACAGCATTTTTTTATTAGCCACCACGTGCTTACTTTTGTGAATATAAAACATCTTTTGAGTATCATACTTTAATAAATAGGAAAAAATCTGAAAGAATCAATGCAGACAACACTTTTAGATAACGTTATCAACAGACATTTGGACTTCATATAAACTGGTATCTGGATGATTCTGACTGTAGAAGGTTATGAAGTCCATCTCTGATTTACCAAATGCCATACAAATATTACATGCATTACAACGAAAATCATCTCTCTAGACTGGCCTACATTTCTTAATGTCTTCTCTCTTCCAAGTTAATAATTCAGACTACCTACTCAATTTCTTCTTGCTTTACATTTGAAGTTTTTTTGCTTTGCCAACAAAACAAGTCCATATGACTGCTGTACTTAACACAAGACAACCATAATGCACTGAGATTGTCTAATAAAACTCCCATTATTCTAAAATTAAAAACCATCTTCAAAACAGATTTATATTTACTTGCATGATTTACCAAGTTAATGTCTTTCCTGTTTCCCAGTATTAGGTATGATTGTTTTGTTTTGTTGTTGTTGCTGGTTTTTTTTTTTTTTCTTACACAAAACATTGAATTGCACCTGATCATAAGTCTTCTGTGTGTCTCTTCCAATTAACCACATCCTACGCTGTAAGTCTTCCTGCAGATCGAACAATTCTCGTTTTTCAAAGAAAACTACACTAACATGCGAATAGTCCAATTTATTTTAAGGAATATAATCCCAGAACAATGATACTACTCATTGAGTAAATGGGGGACGTGCCACCATTAAATCAATAATTTCTTATGTAAAAGGAAATTTCACTTTAGGTCCAGTTTAATTTTATAATCAGTTTGACTCCTAACGTATAAGTACCCATACACTCCCCTCTTCTGCAAGGACAGAGGTGGCAGACTGGACCCATTTGCTTTTAGTTCTTTTGTGTCAGAAAAGGATAATGTTAAAGGAATGAGGAGGAGGAGGAGGACTACAGTGAATTCTTTAAGGAGACTGCCAATAACAACTGGTCATTTGTTCATCCCTAGAGTGGCAATCACACCACTGACAGTAATATCATACAGATTTCTGCAGAAAACACTGTGCCTAAAGAATTATACACAAATTATTAAATGAAATAGGAAAACAAAACAAAGATACTCGGGTGAGTTCAGCCACGTCAAAACTCATCATTTCCACATCCCAAAGTTCCACATTTTACTCATCAGAAGCTATAATACCCACATAAATATTTTATTCTTTAAAAATTCAATTAGCCAGTTCAGAGACTTACTGAAATTGTCAGAGATGACTACTACTCAGTGAGCTAAGGGTTTCCAATTATCTCACAAATTACTGAAAACAGATTTCAGTTTTCAACAGAATTGAACATATAATAGATATAAACGTATAAATATATAACACAGAAATAATAAAGGAATATAAACACACTCTGATCAATTTGAATCACAGACAATACATGAAACCTTACGGTTGCCTCCAGCAATCTCAGAAATGTAACAATTCTGACTCATAACTAAGTCTGCACACCGTAAAAACCATACAGTGTAATTCCATGACTCAGACAGCTGTGGAATCGAAGTATGACATAAATTTTAATCTAGAAATGACTAGTAGACAAGAAAAAACAACAAACATACTTCATATGATATGTAGAGATTTTATGAGTTGGTCAAACAAATCTTACCCCAGCAGAATTTTAGCATGAACCTCTTTGTTAGTCCTTGAGATTTCTCTCAAAGAGGTAATTTCTGCATCAAACCAAAATCCTCTTTCTTCTGGAGTCTCAACATTGTAGTTAACCATCACCACATCACCCACTTTTAGTTCACTCCACTTCAAAATGGTTCTTGCTCGGGGTCGAAGATTACTGGTGTCCATTTCTACTATGCCATTCTCTGGGTACCTTGAAAAGTAAAACCAACAACATTAATGATTATGACTCCTGCAACAGTAAGAAGTCACAGACAACATTTTCAAAAGTATAGATTTTTAAATGTGCTTCGGGCATGTAAGAAACGTAGTATAATAATCTGACCTAATAACCTTTTGAAAGTTTAGTTTTCATCTAAACACAGACCAGGAATTAAGCAAATTTATAAACATGCGATAACTTTTTGACTGGAATGCAATCAAGTTCAAGGTTTTGGCACACACATGGCCCCAGTCTGCACCCAGTAAAGTCAGTATTCCAATTAAAATGACAATGAAAAGTAGTGAAGGTTAAAACTATGTTTTTCAACTCAGCACATTTCTAATTTAGCTTTGCTTTCATGCACTCGTTACGCTTCCACTAACTTCAATAATAACACATTTAGGGAAGTTTTTTTAAAAATTTGACCCTACAAACACAGCATATCAAATTCCTGTGATGAGTATAGTCCAAGTCCACATTCCATGCACCATGTTTAAAAAAAAGTTTAACTACAAAACGTAGTGAGAAACAGAACTAAGACTCTCGATGAGATACATGCTAACACATTGAAAGTATTTCTCCCTTTAAATTACAAAACCAAAAACTCTAAATACATTTCCTCTCTTGCAACACACTTCTCTTGACCAGGACAAAGACATAGGAAGAAATGCAGTATTAAAAGAAATTAACGGTTCACTGAATCATAATTAAGAAGTTTGGGTTGCTTTATTTTTCACTAAAAACTTGGGTGACTTTTTACACAATATCTTACATAGAAACCCTAATTTTTGGGTAACATTAAGAGATTTCTTTCCTCCTCCTTTGCTAGTGTATGCCATCACAGCACATATACAAAAATCAAAGAGTAATGAACAATTTCTGAAGAGCTCCAATTCCTCTCCAAGTTGAGAAAGACCCATTTAGTAAAATTATGATAGTGATGTTTGACAGCACTAGAACTAAAATCCCAGTGCAAGAAAGAAAGCTTTTAAGATTTGAGATGTTAACTTTTCATTTTAACACCACAGCTTTCTTAAATCCTCTGCATAAGGCAATTATTCAATGATAGTAGAGCCTGTGTACTTTGCACGTGCTGGAAAAATAGCACAACACGGACATGATAAAAACATTGCTCACAGAAAAAAGCTGGCCTGCTACAAAAAGCAAAAAGTAAGATGCTAGACTAAAACGGTGAAGTTCCTTTCTGATACTGTGTGCAACCAAATTAAGAATCTTCCATCATTTAACAAGTATTAGATGACATCACAGCACAATTTAACAGAGAAAATGAAAATAAATCTACAGCCTATAAACAAGTGCTATTAAAAGTATTCATTTTTGCTTCTTAAGAAACATTGCCAAGGATTATATGAGAACAGTATGATTGTGGGAGGTGCCCCTGCCTATTGCAGGGGAGTTGGAACCAGATGATCTTTAAGGTGCCTTCCAACCTAAACTATTCTATGATTCTAGAATATATCTTAAATTACATTTCCATCATGCAATTATTGGTATTCGCATGCAATTGTGAAATTGTAATGGCAAAATTCTACTCCTACTAATAAAAGTATGGCTCTGTCACTTTCCAGCATGCTTCCCAGTAGTGAACATCATTTCAAGGTCTTGGGGAAATCACACATTGTGACTTACTACATTACTACATAAAGGAATACTAAAACTACTGTCATTAACAGCAGGAGGCTCTGATACATTATAGCCTGAAATCAGGATGTCTGCTCCTAAACAGTTGATTGAAAGCCCACTGGCATAACTGGAGACATTTTTAAAAAGTTCAGTTTGCTTTGTTTTATGCCTTCTATTAAATCTAGCACAACGGTTTGCTACTAAAGATAAGGTGAGGGGCAAGGCTAGACCTGGCATTCTGTCTCCAGGCATTTCTTTGTCTTCTACAACGTAGATACCTGGAGCGTACCTTAAATTTGTGGAAAGATTTATCAGTTTTTTTTCTTTAAAGAAAAACGAACCAATACAGTTTAAAAGTGGCTGTCCCTTTACATAAACCAATGACCAAGTAAAAAAAATCACATGTCCTTAACTACTTACAAAAGTTAAATCCAAAAAGTGTTTTTTCCCCCCAACATTTTCAGATCCTAATCATAAAAATCTGCATGACAGGAATTGTATCATACAAAGACAGGTGCTTGGGATTGAGCCTTTATCCAAATGACAGTCTCATATGATGTAACCTTCACAGTTCCTACGTTTTCTTTTACTTGGTTTTGTTTCCAATTTGAGTGTGTATCGCAAAGCTAGCATTTGTGTTTTTCCTTTATGTTGTGTAGCCTTCCCTTAAAAGAACTATTATACAGTTCTACTATAATAATTATGAACCCTGTAACTGTAATATCCACAATAACCGTAAGACAGATTCATCTACAGTTAATAAGACAAAGCAAAAAGCAACTATAGAGATAATGTCTATTTTATTGAGTGCCTGAATAATGACATCATGATACAGTACAACAGGCTACTGAAATCTTAAGACAGCTATGTTTGAACTGCTAGTGAGTTCCAATCATCTTACAATACACCCTTCCTAAAGCCTACAGGTTGCAGCAAGTAGCACACAGTAAACGAAGACTCAGTTTACTTGAACTCCAAAACGAAAATAGGGCTTAAACATCAGGAAACTAAAGATAGGTAAAAAATAGGCATCACTTATGTATACAGTGAAATAATCAAGTGAGAAGTACATAAGGGATGAGTGGGATTGTAAAAATAACCAGTACACATTTAAAAAGTTATAGTGTCACTATCAAAAATGAAAAAAATTAAAAAATAAAAATATGTGACTTCAGTTTACATTCATAGAAACTTAACTTTGATCTGACAAATCTATTCTCTTCTAAAAATAAAATCTCTTCAGGTTCTGTTTTTCCTGGGAGATCATTGGAAAAATGTATTTTTTTACTTAATAGTTAAGAAATATTTTTTTCCCAAATTCAGATTTGTGTCATCTTTCCCACCCCTACCCAACTCAGAAGAGAATCTTTCCTACTGTACTGCTGAGGAACTTCAAAGGTTGTCATTGTTAACAATGACTCCACCTCTGTTCTTGGAAGTATCTGATGAAAGAACCCAAATACAGAAGATTGCTTATCCCTTTTACAGACAGAACGGACGTCCCTAAAAAATTGCTTACCCTAAAGTCCCCTTTTATAGGCAGAAAACAACTAACTGCTTTCCAAAGAAAGAAAAGGAAGGCAGACTCTTCACTGAGTGAATTTTTCCTCTTATTGGCTGCTCAGAAACTTTAGAAGAAAAAAGATAGCTTATAAACAGGTGAGATTTCCCATGCTGAAATTCACCTTTCTTTTGCATCAGATTTCAAACATTGAATGTTTTGCTGCTATGCCTTCACACACAGAAATATGCTTTCACGGACATCAGTGAATGCTAGCGGATATCTAACCATTCGTGTTCGTCCATAACTGACATCCCAGACAGAACAGCAGAAACAGCATTTTGTCACAAGCTTTTGAGTTAGGCTTAGAATTGCAGAGTCACACTATCTATGTTAAGCACAGTACCACTATTCCTCGTTATACAAAGCAGTAAGATAACAGCACTTCCACAGTAAACCTGTGCTCTCAAATCTTATCTAATGACACAATTTATCTAAGCATGGAAAAAAACCACACTCACGTTAGAAGATGCTACTACTTCCATGTTCATTTTCCCACAGTTTAACTAGTTATTTGTAAAAACACCACATTATATTTAAATATTATTTTTGCATATTTAAGAGATTAGGTTTTAAGTTAACGTCAACGCGTGGACTTATGTAGATAAACCAAAACATGAAGAGAGTAAATACGATCTTTTAACAAGCCTCAAGAATGAAGTGAAAAACTCATTCCGGCAAGCTATAATAAAGGACTACATTTAGACATGAATGTTTAGTGGAAGTTTTTTCTTATTTATTGAGTTACTTTTAAAATCCTAAAATGACCCTCAAGAGAAAACAGGAACATTTTCACAGCAGTGTTCTAATTAGACTAGCGTAAGCTTGATACAGTTGAAATTAAGGTTATAGGACACAATTCAACTTTTGCACTTAAAACAATTATAGACATTTTCTTGGATTTCCGTGGTTTTTGTGACACTTAGCACCTAACATTGAAAAAAGCAGACACCATAATGGTAAGCATAATCGTAACAGTTTAAGGAATACTGCCTATAAGAAGTCTCATGTTCATCATTAAGCTGTATTTCCCTGTAATTTAATTTTTCCCCATAATATTTCTAACTGCAAATACTAACGCTAGCATAGCAAGGATTTCTTAATATTTCCTATTTGTGTTGACAGTTTCCATAGCAAAGAATCATCCATGAAGTAAAAATTCCAGTGTTTCTTGGCTATAGTCAGTATCTGCTCATTCCTAAAATGCTTAAGTACTAAAAAACACACTAGCTGTATGTCAGAATATATACAAGTCTGCTCAATTTACTGAGAACTTGCAACATATCCTTTTAACACTTTTCCCAGCTGTTACCACAACAACTGGAACTGGAAAGAGAATTCTTGAAACAGCGGTCTAGACTTCCACAACCCCTCTCCATACTACTATGGTAATAAATGTGAGGGCAGATGTGCCATTTCTTAACACCCTTCCCTCCCTGGACAATTTGCTATTTGAGGAAACAATGAGCGTGATTTTGCTGCAGTGTTTTGAGAAAGTGAATGACACTATACTGGAAGAGCACCCTAAGCCACAACTACAAATGAAAAAAAAAAAAAAAAAAAAAATCACTGGGAAAATAAAGCTCTGTGTTTGTACTTCCAAAAGAAGACCAGCAGGTCTCATAACTTGTTACTACAAGAAAAAAGGTAACACATTTTAAAAGACAGACTGGAAGGAATAATGAATAGCAATAAAGAAAAAAAAAAAATCAGTCACATGGAATATAAAAAAGATCTTGAAAACCTTACCTAACAACTAATATTTACAGAACTAAGCAGCTTAAACACTGAGAAACCATATCAATAGCCTGAAGAGAAACATCTTATTTTCCTAATAATTTTAGTTCTGAGTATTAAGAAAAACTAACTTCTAGAGTTGCATTGTGTGGACCACATGGATGCTCTGAAAGAAGACAAACTGGAAAGAGAGTATCAAGACAGAAGTTCAGAAGCTGTAAGAAATACATACAAGGTTGAATTTTTAATACAAAACTGTTGTATAGTGAGTTTAAATACTGTGAATGTGACAAAAACCAGATTTACTTCACTAGCTAGCACACAGGATGACAAGTCGAAAGCAGCCCGGCAGGAAAGGACCTGGGGGTGTTGGTGGACAGCCGGCTGAATATGAGCCAGCAGTGTGCCCAGGTGGCCAAGAAGGCCAACAGCATCCTAGCCTGTATCAGGAATAGTGTGGTGAGCCGGACTAGGGAAGTGATCATCCCCCTGTACTCGGCACTGGTGAGGCCCCACCTCGAGTACTGCGTTCAGTTTTGGGCCCCTCGCTACAAGAGGGACATTGAGGGGTTGGAGCGTGTCCAGAGAAGGGCTACAAAGCTGTTGAAGGGTCTAGAGGACAAACCTTATGAAGAACGACTGAGGGAGCTGGGGTTGTTTAGCCTGGAGAAGAGGAGGCTGAGGGGAGACCTTATCACCCTCTACAACTACCTGAAAGGAGGTTGTAGAGAGATGGGGGCTGACCTCCCTGGTGACAAGTGACAGGACGAGAGGAAACGGGTTCAAGTTATGTCAGGGGAGGTTTAGATTGGATATTAGGAAACATTTTTTCACTGAAAGGATTGTTAAGCATTGGAATAGGCTGCCCAGGGAGGTGGTGGATTCACCATCCCTGGAGGTGTTTAAAAAAAGGGTAGATGGGGCACTTAGGGACATGGTTTAGAAGTGGCTTTTGTCAGGGTAGGTTAAAGGTTGGACTTGATGATCTTAAAGGTCCCTTCCAACCTCAGCAATTCTATTCTATTCTAAGTCACACCATTACTGAAAGACCTTTTGAAAAACCTTTCCTCAGGTGTTCAAGCCTGTGACGGTGCAAGGAAAACACTTACAGCTAATTAAAAACAAATAAATAAGAAGCAGAAGGAGTTCAATCACATTATCACTGAGTACACCACTTCTTTCAGCCAACTATGAGTTTTAAAGGGACACAAAAAAGTTTAACTGTTGATATTTCAGTTGTTCTCCCAGACAACTACCAGGACAGCAAAGCTTTCCTCCCTTCATTCCATGTGCTTTCTAAAGAGGCACAAGAAACACTTGGATTTTCTCCTCAAACTATTTCCTTTTCAGTTTGCAGAAAGCACCTACATTCTTAGAAATCAAAGCCTTACAGTTAATGCCAGTTGTCAAAACCCTGAGGGCTAATACATGCAAAAACTCTGAGATTATAAAACACAGATTATGCAGTCAGGAAATCCACTGCAAATGGGACAAAGAATCTTCCAAGGATTGGATTTAGACTTCTTGAAATTAAGAGCAATAGCGTGCAGCTGATTCCCCCAGAATACTTTAAGTTTTAATTAATGTGCCTAGACAGTCACATCATACTGGGACTTTTTCTAATGAGGACATAAAGAATGAAAACTTCCATGTGACCTATCAGGTCTCCTACTATTTTAGCACTGTCTAATAATCTGTATGAGAGAAAGTTTTGAATGAATAAACGGATTAATCACTGGTATTAGAAACTAGAAAACAAAATGATGCAGCTAGGAGAGGTGCTCCAAGCAGTCATTTGGACCAATTATCAAAAAAAAGTTTGATACTCACAGAAGGTCAAAGAAAACATGTTTTCTTAGGAAAAGATTCTATGGAACAGCCAGTACAAATCTCATTCTTCTTCCTCTTCTGAAATTCTGAACTGGCCAACATGAACTAAAGATAAAAGGTGCCACAATGAAACTATGGTCTGCAGCTCCCTACATTTCTTCGTATTTCTAGACACTAACTTAGTATCCTTCAAAAGAAATCACTCCCCAATCTCCTCACTTCAACTGTTGAGACTACTGCCAGGAATCTGACAGCACACACCTTCTTGATATGCACCACTTCCTGTGCTTTCTGTATATAAAGAAAAAAGTCAAATATTTCTGTTAAACATGCTTACAAGGGGTATTTGAGAAATACATTGTGTGCAAGGGGACGTATTTTGGTATTTCTTCACAGAAGACAAAACAGAACTGTTTGCAGCAAGCATTTTCACTAATGCTGCTGAAAGCAGCAACCTCTCATAGAAGCAGAGATTCTTTCTCTTGTTCTGCCCCCCCTGTGCAGCCACTGGGCGAATCCATTTGATTAGATCAGTGACATAGAAAACAGTAATATTCCCTTAGTGAACATTAGTTTTTAGATATATTAGGAAGCAAGAACACTTCACTGTCCAGCCACACAACCACCAAAGTCAATGCAACTTAACTATCAGATGCACAGAGTTGGAAAGTAAGGTAAGAGGAAGACGCAGTGGTCACCTCATCTGACAGTGGCCCATAATGTCTTTTCGTCTCCAAAATCAATTTATCAATAGTGCCATCTCAGATACATTCTATTAAATACCAGCCTACTACCTTTACTTGAACATTTCACATTAAAAATATTCTGAAAAATATACCTGTTAAGCAAGTCTAATCTTCAAACCATCCCTTGAGAAAGGAATAGCAAGTTTAAGACTATTATCCTCTTGATGATCTCTTCACCTAAGGAGACACTTTCAAGGAGAAAGTGCTTATTTTTCTTGACCAGATAGTACTTCAAACTTTTCTTCTCACTTCCTCAAAATATTCTGTAGTCTCCAACTATTAACATGTATCTTGCATGTACGTACTCCACACCCAGGATGACTAAAATTTATGATCTCTATGACAACACAGTGAAATCCTAATTTTATATATATATATATATGTGTGTGTGTGTGTATATGTATATACACACAAACACTTTTAAAGAAAAGGCAGAATTGTGCCTAAACACATTATTTTTCAAAGGTTAATGACAGCCTGGACTACAAGTGACAAATGAAACTCACCTGAAATAGGCAAGACTCTTTTGGTAAGAATAATGGCTACAGCTGGACAGAGCATTTTAGAGTGCTAGGCTATGACAGTCTTTCAAACGAAATGCCATATAGTTTTGTTTTAACTTTGTCTCTTCCCTTTATAAAAAGGATGATCAGTAATACCTTTAGCCTTCATTGGGAACTGTTTCTCCTCACACCACTCTGAAGGTGAACTTCTCTTACTGTCTGCAACCCTGATTAGTCCTGAATAAATAGAATAGATGTGTAAGGAAAAGATTTAAATAAAAAGAAGTAATCTTCTTGACAATGAAAACTCCCCTGTTACTTAAAGACCTTCTCCTCCTGCACTTAAAGACTTTTCAAAGCTTTCAAAGCTCCTACAACATTAAATAATACAGGAAGAAATATTTTCCATTTGAGTAGGATGAGATCTGGGGAATGGACAAACATTTAAGAAAAAAAAAAAAAGAGTATTTCAAGTCATATCCCTCCCAACATTTTTCTTCCTCAACTGCCTTTTTGTGTTGCACCTCTCCAAATAAAGTTTGTTGCCCAAGTTCCTACGTTTGTGTCTCTTTCAGCTAGTATGAGGCAGCTGCACCCTTAACATGCCTCAAACACTTCAGATGCAGAAGCAAATACGAGACAGACAGACTTATAAATGCTTCCCAGGCAGAAGCAGAAACAAAAATGAAAACAGGAGTATTGAGTTGATAGGTAAATGCATTTTAGTGGTGTTTAACAGCAAACATTCCACCTTGAAATAAAGCTGCCACAGAGACTGATACTACTGAATTAGTTCAGTTTACATTTAAAATGTAAGAGTGCAACAGGTGTCCCAGATCCCTGAGATCAGTCCCCTTTTTATTACAAGCACCACATACACTAAGCTTTTCCTGGACTCCATTTATCATCTAAGGGTCTAAAATTACTGCAGTATTTTACACAATAATTTTTATTTATGACATTTTACACAGCTTATAGAAGACTAACTGGCTAGTGAGAGAAAAATACTGACTGAGGCTTACAGGTGTGGCAATGGCATATTCTTATGTGCCTTTACCTTCAAGGCATGCTGTAATCCCTTCAGGTTAAGGAATGTCTTTTTGTGAAATGGTTCTATGAAGATAAGCACAATAGTAAGTGAATTTATTCTTGAGGACTATAGGTCCTAACTAATATTAATATTTGATAAAAGCATATGTAGTACATCAACACAAGCTCGCTATTAGATGCAACAGCATCAGCAACTTAAGGACAGAACCAGCAAAAACATACATCTTACTAGATACCAAGGAAAGTTAACATTGTTCTTAATTATGCATGCTGGAGGATGAAATGGACTACCCAACAGCAATTTTATTTCTTAGAAATGCATTACTGACATTTATTCTGTAAATAAAATTGCTTCTGTAGCAGGCATAGATCTGCATGCATTCTTCCTCCTCTTCCCATTCCTCTCACCCTGTACTTCTGGCATAGGGAGCACACACAAATGCATCACTTGCACTAACAACATGACTGAGCTCCCTACAAGAAACAAGGGTCACCATACCGAGTGCAAACAAGAGTGCCACCCTAGGAAAGGCACATTCATGACCATGCCTCCTTTGCCAGTCCACGTGCAACAAAGTTCATCCCTTCAAAGCCAAGTGTTTTGTCTGCACTAAACAGCTGTTGGTTCTACTCAACTTCAAAACCCCAACAGCATACAGGCTCCAGGACAGATAAATGACGAACAAGCACATACCCCTCCTAACTACCTACCTACACATCAGTCTATAGGCACAGTCAGTAGCTCCACACACACAACATTTAGACAGAGTGTGTTTCCAATTTCTTTGTTACACAGTAATTACTGTAGGATTGCATCAAAGGACAGCATAGTTTCTAAACATATTAATAGCCAGTACTAATGTTTTACAGATATCCACAACGGTGCCATTCTTTAATGATGTCAGAGTTAAAAGTATATTGCAACTTAAGCTCCGTCTTTTTAGTTTTGCCACAGATTTTCAAGTTACCAGCAGCCACTGAGACCATCTCTAAGATCACTGTATCTTTTGATCTTCCAGCTGAAGATGAGACATAGGGATCATCTGAAGTAACTGGTCCCAGGCCAAGTTGGACAATGTCTATTCTATCCAACTTACCTATCTATCCAGAAGTTACACAATTTAGGAAGAATATAGAAAAACTAGTTTTCTAACCAAAATCAGATGCCGGCTGAATCTTGGTTTAAGTCAAATCCCAGACTAGGTCCCAAAAGAAATCTTGTAATATCACAAAAAAAAAAATAAAAACAAAACAAAACAAAACCAAAAAAAACCCAACCAAACAAAAAAACCCAACAACCAAACCCCAAAAAGCCTGAAGCCCACAAGCAGGCTGTCTTTCTTCCCGTAGAAGTGAGAGAAATCCTGAAAGTCCTCTTGCTGAAGAGCAGAAATAGCAAGCTGGTTGCCCCAAGCTCTGAAGGTCAACATCAACTACTAGTTTTCTACTCCGTTAATGATGAGGATCCCTCAGAGACTTCAGCATTCTCACCAAACCCAGAAGAAATGTTAGCTTTAGTAAAACGCAAGGAAAGAAGCCTGGGAAACCCACTAAAAGATGGTGCGCTGTTACAGAAGCAAAGACTAACGTAATAATCCTCACGATCCATCAGAGAAAAAAAAACATCAAACAGATTCTCTTTGAAGAGGGACACTAATGGACAACAAGAACCCTGAGGTACTTGGAAACTTAAGTCCATCAGGTTAAAATCTTCCTGTTCACCAACAAAGTAAAATTTTAGTAAATGAAACATTAAGAACTGGAGAAAAAATAATACTCTACTCTTAATAAATCTGCTATTAGAGATACTCTAACTTCTGCCTGTACAGATAGAACAAATTAGGTAACGCTTTTAAGAATCCTCACTAATAGTAATGGCCATCTGGCTACTTAAATTACCAGAATTAGCATGTAACTCACTTATAGTGCAACTTACCTCACATTGCTTTTCATACAGGATCAAAGAAAAAGACATCCATGTAAATTCTTATGGATCATAAAAACATCCAACAATCATACTACAAAGAACAGACACTGGCCTGACTGTAATCTCTTGGGCAAAGATTTAAACGAAGAGACCTCAGACTACTTCCTAGATCTGAAAGAGTTCAGAGGGCACTCCACAGCCCACACTAAGCATGAAGTAATTAGATGATCCCTCTTGCTTAACTATCTGGTTCCTTAGAACAAACAACCACAAACAGTGTACTTTATGATACACCATATAGATATTAACTCAAGGTTTAAATTAAACTTCTCTGTTTATTGATATAAAACCTGAAAGGGGTATCATCAGCCAAACGTGATGGCCCTGAAAAGTTACCTACACTTGAGCCATACTAAATCAATACGTGCATATAGGTAGGCTTACTGACATTTCTCAGACTGCAGAAATGTCCATCCTTCCTGGGACTACTATTAGAGGCTTCTTCGTGGAAGGCCTTCAATAAGACAACATTCGCTTGTAAATCAGTAAGTCATTCCACTACTTCAGGGAAGAGCTAAGCATCAGGAAGCTAACAATCAAAAGTGAGAGAAATGTCTCCCCGAAACCATCCAGTGCTGCACAAAACTATCCAGTGCTCCACACACAACAACTATGAAATAGAGTAAGTTAGGGAGAAAGGACAAACTTTTTTATGATACAGCACTGCAAGACATGTCCTTATAGTGCCACATTAAACTACCAAAGTGTCCTGCTCCTGATTTAGAAGTGATTTTTAAACAAGCTGTGATGCAAACTCTATTTCAGTAAGCTTTAGGATCTAAGCATGTGTTGGATTCCTCATGATTCCTTTCAAATAAGAATTCAGCTTTTTTATTCAAGAAAGGTTAGCATCTTCTTCTGTATGAAAAGACAGTTGCTTGGAGCAGAAGAAAGAAACGTATGATAGCAGTGTATGAAACCTGATAGCACAAAGTCTTTAATGGCTCTTTGTGACACCAAGAAATGCAAAGGTGATATGGAAATACAGTGAATTAAGTGGCAGAAGGCAAAGTGGCAGTGTTGTAAGACAACACTGGCAGAAACAGGAACACCTCTGTAAACAATGCTGCCTCCAGAGAAAAGGCTTCATGGTGCACTATCAGGCAATAGCTATAGAGCTATAGTACCAAGACAGCTGGTACTGACTGAAGGCAAGCATCAACAAAACTGATATTTGGGTCTCTTCCTCACCGATGAAGACAGGGTTCTTAAAGAAGCCTTTTAAATCTTTGGGCTGTGACTCCAGTTTCATATGGAACTGAGAAGTTCTATTCCTCCAAATGGCACTAGGTTTTCTGTAAGCAGAGCAATCTCTGTGCAGAAAAATGTGGGCCTTACAACTATTGCAGCAGTTTTTTTAAATGCTCGGCACACAGCCCTTGTGGAAGGGCAGAAAGGGGAGAAGGCAACCACAACATAAACAACTTAGCTATCCTGTTCCCTACAAAATCAAGGAGGGATATGTAGCACCTCCTATCTGTAGCAGTCACAGCTGGTGTTTAGCCATAAGGTAGTTACCCCTTTGAATTTGGTGTAACTAAGCTCTTGCCCAGAAAGGTTAATTTCGCTCAATTGTACTCTTTACTAGAAGAGCTCTGACGTACTTTCCCCTTCACATTCATTACACTATTTAAACAAAAAGTGGAAAGAAGAGAGGAACAAATGAAAACTCAGCCCTTAAAAGGAGGTACATTCTTATGAAAAGATTAGAAGAACGCAGATTTTACCAGACCCAGAATTGTAAAACAATGTGTTTAAGTTTTCCACAGGACTTATGACACATAAATCTAGCAGGACCACTGCTAAAACCAGCTTTCTCACTTAAGGGAAGGACACATCCTGCTTCATCCTTTAAGAACAGCTGTTCTTAGAAGAACACAGTGACCTAAAAGTCACCTTGTTGAGAAAAAATTAATGATTGGATTCTTCACTTGATGGAACTGTCAAGTGTTTACAGCTAGAAAACCAAAGCCAGATGAACATCAGATCTGTTGATGCCGTTCTAACTACTTCCAAAAAATCACGTGTGGAACAGCCAAGCAACCAGTACAGAGCCAGCCTTCTCAATGCACAGCCACAGGACTACACAGAACCACTGGCTGTGGCAGTATTATCCCTCATTGAAACTGGTGCAGGGAGGGCAAACACACCACCATTTCTGGACACATTTTGGATGAAAATTCTTAATTAGTTCTTCATGCTCTTTGACAGATTTTTCTTACCACCCCCAAAAAGCTTCAAAATAGAGAGAAGTGTGCCCCAGTATAAATTAGTAGGGCAATTCAGGCCAAAGGTGAGCTTTCCTGCCAAGCACAGCCCAGGAGAAAATTACTGAGCTTCACTTTCAGACTAAGTTCCCAGCTATACAGTTCTGAGATAGATGGTGTCAAACAACACATAATTCAGTCCTGAATCTACAAGTACAGTGTGACTACCCATGGGACAGCTAAGAAAGGAAAGAACACTTTCAGGCCTTCATCTGAGTCAAGACATGGATCTGTGTATTTTGGAGACAGCTAGGCAAGACAGGCCTGCCCCAGAGGACCTTCTTGCAAGAACCGGGCCTATGATGATGGAAGACCTGGATGGAGTAGACCAATTCAGTCACTACAGGTGACCTATGCTTCAGCTGTAATCTTTTTGGTGGTTTTGTTGGGTTTTTTTCCAAACTGGAAGTATGTAACAGGCAGGGAGGGAGAACCAATCTGGAAGCTGAGCATTGGCAATGATCTGAGAAGTTGGAGACCTGTGTCCACCTCTGACACATAGTTCCTCCTATGTATTCAACTAATTTTGATGCCTACACGGGCACCAGGCTTATATCATCAATTTGTGAACCATTTTTATTCTGTTTCAGATAACATCATGTGTTTTCATGTCTTGTAAGACTGTACCTGTTGTACACAAGGCAGAACTGAAACTATGCCACCCAAGAGAACCATCATCTTTAGGATATAAAAGGGAAAAAAGCTTCTCCAAAACAACACAGCAAGGACAGACTAGAGAATGTCAAATAAATCTAGCAGCAAAATGCACAGTCCAAACCTAAAAAGCAAAACACCCAGGAACAGATAACTGTGCAGAAGATACTACTAGCAGCAAAACATGAACCCTGAAGAACAGGAGTGAAGAGATTAGTTAGATTAAAAAATTTCTGGAGCAGAGAATGACTGTGTGGCAAAGCACACCATGACCTCCCTATTTATCCACATCAAGCATGTAGGTGGCAGGATGCATGTGTGGCCTACAGACACCAAAAAGGTAAACACTGATGTATGGAAACAAAATGGTATGAATGCACACATAGCTAATATATTAATATGCATGTTAGGTAACACTAAAAGAAAAGAGTGAGACCTGGAAAGATTTGTAACAAAGGTCAGTAGCATTCATGAAAAACCCAATCACCGATAAATGTACAAGTTTCACTTTCCAGAAAGCCTTCCAATAGTTTTTCTTTCAAAAGCTCAAACTTCAATACCTTACACTGGTCAGTTAAATAACCATGACTCCAATGACTACCTTGCAACACTGTGTTTCTGTGCCCTACCTAATTTTGTTGGCTAAAAATATACAACTGCTATACATAATAGAGTAAAAAAGACTGTCTCCACCTGCTGAAAGGGAACAGCAGGGATCCTGAAGCACACATAAATAGAGGTCAATCTTTTTTCTTACTATGAATATGCCAAAGAAAGAACAGGCCTGTTGTGAAACATTTTCTGCTTCTGCACTTTTAACTCATGAAAAACAACAATATCTAAAAAAAAGGAACAATTTCATTGCAACCATTAACAAACACTGTTTCTCAGAAACGTTTGCCTATGGCTACTTATACCCACAGTATTATTGCAGGTAATCTTAAAGCCAGGTCTTTGAAATCACACCACAACAGATACGCAGTTTCAAAAGAAGCTACTGTCATTTTGATCATACTGGCTGGCTAAGTTACACTCGTGTTATTTCTTGCAGTATTCAATGAAATATTTACATTTCTACTTCCACCTTTGTAATTCCCTAACATTTTAAGTAGAAAATATATACAGTTGCAGATACAGAATCTGAATTCAACACAGTTAAAAGTGCATTAAGTTGTATCTGCTACTAGTAAGAGCAATAAAAAGTGCTCTATGTAAGTCAAGATTCACAGTTACATATTAAGATAACTAAAGCTGAAACAGCTGCTTTTAAAATGTTTTGGGTTCGTTTTTTTTTGGAAATCTACATTTAGTTAATACTGAATATACTTTGCATCCTTCTACCTTAATCTTACATTGCACAAACTACAGTATTTTTACTAATTTCTGTATCAAAAATTAAAAACCTTGAATCTTTGCTTGTTTAGAAGCTTAACTTAATGCTTTAACAGATGTTATTTGAAAAAAAAAAAAAAAATCCAGACCAATTTCTCAAGCAAATGAAGTGGAGCAGAGCATGTTCATAAATAAGAAACCCCTTCAAACTCAGGTTTTCCCACCCACACATTGCAGGCTCTGGAATTTGTTTTCACTACAGAAATAAACAAACACAAAAACCCCCACAACATGCACTTAATGACCCCTCTCCACTTCAGAATCAATTTCATGCCCTCGGTCACAAAGTTCTCTTTAACAAACCTTTACTGTAAGTGCAGACCTGTAATTTTGTGTACAATTGTTCTATTTGAAATAAAATTGATCCAAATCAAGTGACAAATTTTGTTCTCATGAGAGTTCTCCTTCAGCTCCAATGAGAATAACTAAATATACACAGAGAATAGTTAAAAAAATTAAAACAATACTTTACTTGGAAAAATCCACAGTAAAAATTCAGTTATATAGTTTCTTTTTCTCATGTAAGAAGGATGGATTTTAAGTTTCATAAAGACAAAGAAATTAATACTTGACAAGTACTTAGGCATGAAAAGTATAATTATTCCCAATGGATTCACTATATCCAACTGAAAAGTGTTATAAATTTTTTCATAATTTTTTTCTTGGTTGCAATATTGAACTTGCTTTCTTTGATTCCAAGCTTCTTCAAGAAATTCTTGGTTTATACAAACCAAATAACAATATGTGATGTCCTCAAAATAGTATCAGGAGCACTTACTCATCGTACTTGATATGATAAATAGCGTCTTCATCAGTGTCCATACAGTCCGAATAAGATGTGGATGGTGTACTGTCCAAATTATTTGCATTTTCCCTAGAATGATCTTGACTTAAGTTTCCATTAGTCCTTTTGTAAGTGTTACCACTCTTTCCTTGAGCTTTACCATTCTTATGTCCCTTTGTTGCTCGTGTAACATTTTCTATATGAGCTTCAAACCAGGCTCCAATGCTGACATCACGGGCATCCACCAATTCATTTATCTAAAAAGAAAATTCAAGAATGAATTCATGCTTAGTTTATATGATTCTAATTAAGAAAAAAATAATTTAGACATCTTACTATACTACTGATTAACTTTGTTATCAGTGATACAATCAACTCTAGTAACTAGTTGAGCTTGAGCAAGTTCAAGTAACATGCAGTCACGAACATGTTGCCCTTCCAGTATTTCATTGCTCTTCTCTCCCTAAAATCTAGTATGAATATAATCTGTACGTACTTTTAAAAGGCAAGGCTACATTACTCCCCCCCGCCCCCCCAAACCTGAAAGTTAGTTTAATTGCTCTCATTATCCTTTCCTCTCGCTTCACCAATTGTTCTTTATGGCTAAAATAAGCCTACACAGCATTAAAATACTAGCTCACAACCAAGAAGTTTAAAGACTTTCCTGAGCCTGCAACTTGGAATTATTATTTAATCTTCTATCTTTCTGGCCTGCAAGATTTTTTTAACCCTTCAAGACTTGAGGAGAGAGAGGGAGGAGACAAATCTAAAACAATTGCCACCAAAGTCAGCCAAAATCTTATGACTGTAAGAAATGGAACTATCTCCCAGAATTTCTATCTTCTATATTGACAATAATATTGGTATTAAGCAACCAAACCACTTTAATATTCTAAATCATGTTCCATTTTCTCGAGTATTCAGCTAATTAAGCAGATGTTCCTTTAATAATACTGACAATGCCAAAAAAAAAGATTTTAAGAACACTTCATCAACAGTACTCCAAATATAAAAAAATTACTAGAACAGAACTACCACACAGCCATACCATAGAAAACATCTGTAATAAACTATGAGATACATACATACATATTTATACACACACACACACACATCCCCTTGTATCTATCGGTTTAAGCTACAAGGCCTTCTCAAGTACCAACACAGTGGCAGAGAGATACTTACTCTTACTAAGCCCAAAGGCTAGTTTACATAAACTGGACAATCTTACTGTATTTTCACAGGAGCAAGCCAAAAAACCACCCTCCATAACTTTTAGTATTTAGAGCAAAGCAGTCCTTAGGTATCTGGAAGTGCAATTGACAGCAGTTTGAGCTAAGATGTTTATCACAAGAAAGCAATACTTCTTATTTTACTCTTTTCATTCCCCTTGTTAAAATTACCTCCAAAATTCAATGCTTTGTGTTTCCCCCCATGTAAAATACCAACATGTATTCTTTTGATTTTTATTCTTACAACCTACAGTATTCAAATCACAGCTTTTTAGCAGGATGAAAATTCTAGCCACATAAACACACCAGAGAATGAAAGCTCCATTTTAAATCTATCAATGTATTTTAAACATAAACAGTGGATTCTAGCACTTCAAGAAACCCTCACAAAGGCAACCCAACAAAACCTTACGTGTTTGAACTAGCTGTAGCTCAGAGTGCTACTTTCTTTACTTCCTCCTTTCAAAAACCACATTTGAGAGAGACACACACTATTCCCCCACCTGCAGCTACTTCTTGTGACCTCTTACAAAAGTGGCAGAGAAGCCATGTTAGCCAAGGCAAAAATCATCAGATCCAGAACAAAAAAATTACAAAAAGTAAGGGTAAAAAAGAAAAAAAAAAAAAAAAAATCAGTGCAAACTCACAGAATCACGAAATGGTTCAGGTTGGAATGGACCTTAAAGATCATCTAGTTCCAACCCCCCTGCCCTGGGCAGGGACTCCTCCCTCTAGACCAGGCTGCTCAAAGCCCCATCCAGCCTGGCCTTGAACACTTCCAGGGATGGGGCATCCACAACTTCCCCAGGCAACCTGTTCCACTGCCTCACTACCCTTACAGTAAAGAATTTCTTCCTAATATCCAATCTAAACCCACCCTCTTCCAGTTTGAAGCCACAACCCTGTGTCCTGTCATTACACTCCCTGATAAAGAGTCCCTCCCCATCCTTCCTGTAGGCCCCCTTTAGGTACTGGAAGGCCACTATAAGGTCTCCTCAGAGCCTTCTCTTCTCCAGGCTGAACAACCCCAACTCTCTCAGCCTGTCCTCATAGCAGAGGTGCTCCAGCCCTCTGACCATCTTCATGGCCCTCCGCCGGACCCATTCCAACAGCTCCATGACCTTCTTGTGTCGAGGACTCCAGAGCTAGACACAGTACTCCAGGTGGGGTCTCACCAGAGCACAGTAGAGGGGCAGAATCACCTCCCTCGACCTGCTGGCCACGCTTCTTCTGATGCGGCCCAGGATGTCGTTGGCTTTCTGGGCTGCAAGTGCGCATTGCCTGCTCATGTTGAGCTTCTCATCCACCAGCACCCCCAAGTCCTTCTCCTCAGGGCTTCTCTCAAGCCATTCTCCGCCCAGCCTGTATTTGTGCCTGGGATTGCCATGACCCAGGTGCAGGACCTTGCACTTGGCCTGGATGAACTTCATGAAGTTTGCACGGCTGCATCTCTCAAGTCTGTCCAGGTCCTTCTGGATGGTATCCCTTCCCTCCAGCATGTCGACCATGCCACACAGCTTGGTGTTGTCAGCAAACTTGCTGAGGGTGCACTCAATGCCACTGTCCATGTCACCAACAAGGATGTTATACAGCACTGGTCCAGTACTGACCTGTGAGGAATACCACTCATCACCGGTTTCCATGTGGACACTGAGCCATTGACTGCAATGCTTTGAGTGCAGCTATCTAGCCAGTTCCTTATCCACCGAGTGGCCCATCCATCAAATCCATGTTTTTCCAATTTAGAGACCAGGATGTCGTGCGGGACAGTGCCAAACACTTTGCCTAAGTCCAGGTAGATAACATCAGTTGCTCTCCCCTTATCTAACAATGCTGTGGCAACATCATAGAAGGCCACCAAATTTGTCAGGCACGATTTGCCTTTGGTGAAGTCATGTTGGCTGTCACCAACCACCTCCTTATTTTCCATGTGCCTTAGCACAGATTCCAGGAGGATCTGCTCCGTGATCTTGCTGGGCACAGAGGTGAGACTGACTGGTCTATAGTTCCCTGGGTCATCCTTTTTTCCCTTTTTGAAAATGGTTCCTGATTCTGCAAGTAGAAATCCTCTACACATTCCCACTGTCACCTACAAATAGCACAAAATGCTACGACTGAACCCTTATTTCTCTCTATATGTATATATTAAAACCATATGGTTGGCTGAAAAAGTAATCAATTCACAGGTAATGAAGGAGAAAGTTGTTAGGTTCCCAGTACTAGAAATTGCAAAAATTCCAGCTGAATAGGTTTCCTTGAGTATGTTTGCCATTATCATCATTCCCTGTTCAATCTTCTGTTTTAGTCCTTAACAAAACAGCTAAGAGACTACCTGATATAATTCTTAGCATTCTTGAAAATACACATTTTAACACTTCTTTCCTCTGATAACTGATCTTCTGCAGCCTCCCACTTCGCCAGTATTCTCCCCATCCTTTCTTGTATTACCTTTTACATTCATTGATTACTTGAAAAGCAACAGAACTGAAGAACTGGGAGTTTTCCTAGTGTAATAAATGGAGATAAAAAGCACGCAAGCTTGTTTCTCCATATTCAAGCTACAGATTTTTTGGCTCCCTCATTCCTCAGAGAATAAAATTCACTGCACAGAACACTACAGGAGTGCAGAGTAAGTAACTTATCGCTTGTCCTTAATACCCAAAACATTAAGTAACAGTCTACGTGAAACAAAGCGGGTTTCACATCAGGATGACAGGTCTAAATAACAGTGTTCCTCCAACTGAAATTAACTTGTATATGTATGGCAGCCTCTACCTCCTTTTCCTTTTCTGTAATTTTGGACATTTTCCAGCAAAAGAATTACTGTTATGAATATTTCTTATCTAAGAGAAACACCCAAACAGGAGGTAAAATGCTACCATTCCCTATATATGCACACATCCTATTAAATATCCAATGAGGTAGCAATCTTGCAACTGCCCACTTTCTGTTTAAATTAGACTTCTTGTACTCTGATGTAATCTTACATGAGAGTATCAAAAAATTCAATGAGGTACAAAACTAACAATGAATGTGATATACAGGATTCCTAAAAAAAATTTAATAAAACAGCAATCATTACATCACATGCAATTTAAGAAACTGTGTATTTCCATAGCTTATCTAGTTCTAATACAGCACTGAAAGCATTAGTATTAGAACAAAGATTTGTCAAGCTTGAAAAAAAAAAAATAAGTAGGGGAAAAGCCACACTTTTCCACAGATTTTTGAACAGTTTCTTCTGTTCACAGAAAGTATTTCCGTTTCACAGGTACTCTAAAACTTTTGGAGAACATGTTTTGGAGAACACAATGTGTCAAGCGTTTATGAACTCTCCTGAAACCCACAACACCAGTGAGCCTGGTACAGGGGTGCTTTCATAACTCTGCAAGAGTCAGCTTAAATGAAGTCAATTTGATGTATATCAAAATGGGGAATTATGTCATATCATGAAAGAAAGCAATGAGGATACACACTTTTCTACAGTAAAACAATAAGCTTTTTTAATGATAAAATTAAACACACAAGTGTAAGGCAAGTTTCCAGCTTTTAAAGTTTGTACATACCTTGTACAATCCAATGCCAGGATCAATGAGAAATGAGCGCGATGATGTAGATGGCTGACTGGGTGATCCACTATTTGTTTTTTTAACTTTGTTCTTGCAGTTGGAAACAGCACAGGGGTTGACTTCTCCATCCTGATCTGTCACAGAAGCAGTGGTAGGAGCTTCAGATTCAGAACGTATCAAAAGCTGAACTATGTCATTTAGTCCAACATTGTAGTCAAATAAAGTGTGTCCATCTTCTAGCTGTCAAAAGAAAGGTATACTTATATATACTTATAAAATTCTACCCTGAGGTACATAAATAGTTTCCAAGTCTTCCTTTTACGGACAATAATTGTACAGACCAGAAGATGCAAGTGATCTATTTCAGTTAAATAAAAAACTATGCCTCCAGTGTACACAAAAACAAACCCTCATGAAGTTACCTGCAGCCATGATTTCATCCAATGAAAATTACTGAAAGGCTTAAAATTACAAACAGGTATTTTCACAGACTTCAGATCTCTTAATTATCCATCAACATCCAAGATAATGAAGTGATTTACTAATCAAAAAAGGTAGGATCTATGTTGCCATTTACATGACATATGCAATAGCTATAAATACATGTAAGAACTTTTAAATTATCATTGTTTTGTGTACATTTCAGCTATGTACTTTCACAATTCAGTCTTTCTCAATCTCTTCTAGCATGCAAGGCAAGACCTAATACTTCCCTAATATTTTGCAAACTGCTTCCTAAATAAAACATCTAGATATAAAAAAACCTCATACACATGCAACTCCATTTAGTTTTCAAAACTGTAAGATCTGAAAGTATTCTTCAACAGCAACTACACTTAAGAGGGAAGCAACACCCAAAATAGGTACTGAGCCTTGAAGCTGAGAAAAGGAAATCTCCTAAATTGAGAGCATTCAAAAACATTTTTAGTCTAGATTTAGCAAAGTTCCCTGTCTCCCAGACCCCTCCCCTCAAGATCAAAACAAGATTATTCACTGAAAGTAAGTCTTTCAACTGCTCAGTTTAAAAGCTATTATAAAACATGCACTGTGTGGCACTCGCTCAAATAACTTCGTACATCAGGCCCCATTATATTCCAGATGCAATCAGATCCTGCAGAATACCAGAATATAAATAGAAGTAGACTTCTTAATCATATATAGCACCTAGTTACTAAACACTATTTGGGTTTCCAACTCTTCACAGCTTTAAGATAGCTGTTACTATATCTATTTTACCTGATGATCTCACCTACTTACAATTAAGCTAAGAAAATCACAGGAAAAAACACTGAGTTGTATGCTAGGAGAAAAGAAATACAGGGAGTAGCGACCACTGCTGCTTTGCTCTGTTAAAAACTCTCAATGACCTACAGCATCTTTGAAGTAGAGATTTAATTTACCTAAAAGCTTAACACAATCCTTTGGGACATCAACTAGAATTTGGTCAGTTATGTTTTACTTCATGTTGCAGTGGGAGAAAAGTGTGCATGACTGAAAAACTCCCACCTGTTTCCAAACTATTTTTGCAAGAAAAAATTACCTGACCTTTTTCCATAATAGGTGCTATTTTCAACATCAGTATTTCAGGAGACTTTTAAAACAGATCTGTTTTCATGAGCTTACGGGCAGTATCAATACAATAAGAAATAGCAGGAGCAGGAAGGAACAGGAAAAAAAAAAAGAGGAGGGAAGGAATTCTCCAGCTTCTCACTAATATATTTTTCTGTAACATTAAAATGATCTCAAGATAGACAAAGGTGGAATATTTCTTACTTCATCACCTCTGCTTTCTCAAAAAAACTCTAAAAGGCAGAGGACAGCTATGGACATAAGCTGACACTCAAGAAATGAATCAGTTATTCTCCCATGAATTTAAGACCTGTGTTAAAAAAAAATATAAAAAAATTACTCTCCTTACTGCTGGTAACTACTGTATGCACTGCTGTGGTGTGTGAACAGGAGCGCTCAAGTTTGTTTCCATGTAATTAAAGTTGGCCCAGCTGTCTGGTCAACAGCTATGGGAACAACCCCTGTTTAGCTGACAACCAGTTCAACACGCACCAGATGAAACTGCACTGAAGATTTTGATGCTGTAACTATGAAATGAACACAAGTCATAAAATGGAAGTCTGCAGCAACTGTTATTCTACAGGTGACTAACAACACTGCCTCGTATGTCTGGAGCTTTAGGCCAGGGCTTCATACTGAGTAGTGAGCTACTTAAACAAGTATGAGTAACCTTTCCCATCCCACCATTTCACACGTTCCTATGCTTTTGACAACTCTTTAACAAAGGGGACAGAAGTGTTCTTGCAGCCCTATGACAATCCAGATTTGGGGGCTTTTCACACCACAAGAAGTTTGTATTTGCACTGTTAAGATTATTTAAAAAGTTTAAAAACAGCTATTCTTAGATTCAAAGTACACATAAACCCAAAACAAAGACAAATAATCACGCTGCAATACATTCGAAAAGGGGGTGGGGGAGTGGGGAAGAAGATCCATATTTCTGAAGCTGCTACTGCTTCTCAGCACTGCACCAGGCCCACAGTGAAGATTCACTCCCCCACCAAGCCATTTTTTGGTTGCAAAATGTTTAAAAAAATGCAGCAGTACATCTGCAAAATAGATTGCTTCTGAAATAACAAATACATTAGATGTTATTGGAGACAACATAACTTCTGCTCCATTTTTCTGTTCCAATTAGACTGGACAAGCTGTGCCAGAGGTTCCAGTGCGCAATTTCTAGAATCCTACAGTATGAGGAAATCTTCTGAAAGCTAACACAGTGGAGAAAAAAGGATAAACTTGCTCCTGTAGATTGAAGGTATGTAGACAACACACAGGTGACAGCAAAGAAATTCTGTCACTGTGCCCTTTCTGTCAGGACACACCATGCACAGGCTCACAGAAAAATATTTTGAGGTACTGCAATTTAAAGTTTAAAGCCAATTCAGTGACAATCTAAATATGAACATTCTGAATCATCTACCAAACTAGGTAACCAGTGTTAACACTCAACTAAAAAGTGTCCTGTGTCTAGTCTTTGCAATCTATTCATTGGTTATGATGGTACAGTAAGTTGCATCTTCATTCCACAACTGAATGCTCCGTGTTAGCATGAGAAGGGGTAGGAGGGAAGACAATTTAAAAAAAGTAATCTGTCCAGGAATAGTTATATTTAACATGTTCAGAAAGCAAGACATACCTAGGCTAGGCCTTGAGCAAGAAGCAGCTTTCTCTAATGATGCACACATCACCACCACGCACAGACTACCTATTCCTGCATAAAGAAGTCAGCTTTGATGAACACGACCTACATGGTCAGTAGAATACACTGGTGACTGCAAAGCTGTCCACTCTACAGTATTAATTTATAATTAATTGCATTCTGTTACCTGACCCAGTGGTTCAGGGTTTTTCATTTTGTTTTTACAATCAGTATTCTTTGCAGGAATATTTTAAGACTACACACTATTGTATGACTCCCAATGTCATGCTTCAGTCTGAAAGCACAGTAACAGAGATAAGATTACGACAAGCATACTTCAAATGAGGGAGGATGTAGTTTTGGGCAATGGGAGAGGGAAAGAACACCTGCTTATAGTTGAGCAAAAAACACATTCCCAGAATATTAGCAACCATACGAATTTAGACCAAGTCAATGACTGCCACACTGCCTGTTTCTCGGAACAAAGTAGAGAAATACAGAAATTCGACTGGTAAAAATCAAGTTCACATGCTATTTGACTTACAAGAACTGATCTGCGTATCTACAAGTATACCTATGCCCAGCATTATTGCATCACTGACAATTTAAATGCCTGGAGTAACAAAGTTGGAAAACTATCAGTGTTTAAGAACTCCATTCCACCACAGAAGGAAAAAAGAACTACAGGATGTTTTTTCTTGAATTACTGATACTATACTGATGTTAGTGTAACTGTTGTTTCTTGAATTACTCATACTATACTGATGTTAACGTAACAATGGGATCTTGGCCAGTAAGGCATAACCTCACAGTAGTAGAGTGAAAAAACAGTAACAAAGCACATCACTTTTACAATGCACCTGTCCCTCCAGATAGAGTAATATCTCCTACTCGGTTCCAAGTTTGACAGGGACTCTAAGATGACTTTTCTAATTATATTATTATAGCAGTGTAAGATGCAAAAAAATCAGG
This sequence comes from Rissa tridactyla, assembly GCF_028500815.1. NCBI lineage: Eukaryota > Metazoa > Chordata > Aves > Charadriiformes > Laridae > Rissa > Rissa tridactyla. The sequence continues at coordinate 56,154,376 of NC_071497.1, forward strand.
ACCTATGACTATGTCAATATTAACAAACAGTAGGAGAAAAAGCACAATACCTTCCTTTCTACAGACAATTAGCATTTAAAAGCCATCCTGGAATACAGTATTTCTTACCAAGAACTACTCCACAAAAAACAAACCAACCAACCCCACAAAAAAAAAAAAAAAAACCAACAAAAACAACACACACACACACTTATTTCCTAGCCAACACTGCCTTACTAGGTCATCAAAATTCATGAAAGAATTACTGAATTGAGTCCCAAATTACCTCACTGACAAGTTAAATATTCAAGCCAGAAAGGTAGAAAATTTCATCAAAAAACACTCTAGAGATTTGGGGGAATAGGTGCTGACGTGCTGACCAGTTTCCAAGTCAGCTTCATGGTATGCTCACTTCTAACAATAGTTGCTTGTATTAAAATATAAACAATTTCATCCCATTCTGCTGTATAAAGATACTAAGAAGATTCCCCAAGAATATGTTTGCCTGGACAGTGTATTAAAAGAAAAGAAAGAAACATTACATATCAACTTAATCATTCACTACGCATTTAAGGACACTTGTCATTCACAAGTTTATACGTGCAAACCAGGAACAAAAGTAATCAGGCAAGTATCAGATAATCAAGCTGTATCTCATTCAAGTCAGTTAATGGGCAATTAGAGCATGTACTAAAGCAAAGATAACTGAACAGGCAATTTCATTTATGAAATTTTCCTAGCTCTTCCGATGCTACTGTCATTAAAAAAAAAGAGATGCATTTGTTTCCTTAGCAGTAGATTTCACTTTCAGTTTTTCTTCCTCTTAATGACTGGCATGCTTCAAAAGCCTTTCAGGCTTCATTAACATATTCTGAATGAAGTGACACTAAAGAGCAGCTATATTTACTTTATCTAGCACTCTTTCACTATACTAAATATCCATAAGTAGTGAAACATTAAATCTTTCAAATGTATTTTCACAGATCACGTATTAAAGACACTGTCAACTTCAAAATACTTCCAGAGAAGGTTCTTATAAATACTTAAAGGTAAGACAACACTGTGTTTACACTACTACACAAGAGTAGCTGTAGCAATGCAATACTGGAATTGATACCTACCTACTATCACCATTAGAACTGTCTTGTAACATCAAGCCATGAATGACTTTAAAAACATGCAGAAGCTGCACTTACATGAACATGCACGATCACGCAGAGTGCAGCATGATACTACATTACTTGGAATGAAAAAACCATGCCTGACAAGTAATTCACCAATTACTATCACATTGACTTGTCTACAAGTCCTAGCAGATGCTCATTATGGGTTATACAGCCTGTACAGAGACCTCCCAAGAAAGCACATCATCATTCTTGTAAGAACACATTGCCTACTGTTTTTATCTTAAAGGGTGATCCAAGAGGATAAATTCCTAGGTCACCTTAATCCAGTCATTACACTTGAGAGTCAAGACCTTTAATCACTTATGTTAGTGTGCCTTTGAGCATCTTCTGACATTTTCTTTTCCAAGAACTAGAGCAATGCCTACCTCTAGCAATGAAAATACAAAAACTACAATGAATGCAGAATACCTCTTTAATTAAATTAGTATAATGAAAAGTTAAGTGACAGCAATCTTTTACTGTGCACAAGTATTAAATGCACCCTACAAATTTCTTTAACAGCCAATCCATAAGGGTAAAGGGCTTCAAGCTCACGTTTGGTACAAAAACTTGGTTAAGAGTTACGTACAGGAGTTACCCAGAGGGTAAATTAGTCTGAAGAAATCAAGAACCTGTAATTTTCAGCTGGGTACTCATTGAAAGCAAGCAAAGTGAACTTCCAGAACTTCTAGTATTCTCCATCTCAAGACTGATGTACAAATCTAACCTCTTCTGCCTGCAAGAAGGCTTTTGGAATTGTGAATTCCACTTAATATTTTTACAGAAGTATTCAAACATATCTCCAACTAGCATCTAGTAATGAAAAGCCTAACTGAAAATTCAAAAACAGCTTTTAAGTACACAACCGAGTTTTGGGCCAATGGGACCAACTCAGTCAAGAAAATTTCAGTAATAATTACTACACGACATTAGGCACTTAACTCATGTGTTAAGTGTGGTTTCTGCCATTCACGAAGCATGCTCAGTTTGCTTATGCTTTCAAAGGTGAAAGAGAATCTGAACAATATTTTTTATTCCATGTGGAAAACTGTAGCCTATACCTGGTTTACCTGGTATCTGAAGAACACGCTTCAGGGTTCTAGAATCTTTAAATGCATGTATCGACGACATTTAGACTAGGAGGCACATGATCAGGTTTTTACAATAACTGTGTACTGGAATTGCTTCCTGAGGAAGTAGTTGTCTGAATTACAACAGACACGAAAGTTAAATTAGTGGGAACTTGGTAGCCAACCACATAACGGAACATACTGTCTTTATATGAATTGGAACATTTAATATGTGCTGTCTCAAAGTGTCTGCAACTCCAAGAGAACCACTTCCTCCTCAAGCAACTCAACAGTACTTGTTGCTGCTCCCATACATGCTGCTCAGTAAAAAAAACATTTTGTCTAGAGATCATTCTACTAAAACATCCCATCTTCTTCTTGCACACAGGACAGTTCTACTGCTGTCGGTGATATTTTTTGAGCAATGTATCAGTAACTGCTGAGGATCCAAAAAGATATTCCTGGCTCTGCACAAGGGAACTCCACGCAGGCAATCCATTACAGTAAGAGAATAAAAAGGCACATAACCACATCCAAAGATCTTTAAGCAAAGACTGCACATCCATGAGGTTTAGTGGCTCCTTCTCACATGCATACTGAAGACTGTTTCTAAAGTGCAGGCTTGACTATACTACCTCCACATTTTAAGCAAGGTTTTTGCACATACACTGTGCGGTCATAAAGGCAGCCTGTTCATATCATTTTCACTTTGAAACTCCTGAATGTTTTCTCCTAACTCCCCCTTCCTTATTGCTGGTGGCATTTTTAGCAAACATCCAAACAGTGGCCACTACCATTATCATACAAAAACTAACTATAATAAAGGCTTACTTTCCTAACTGGGAAATAAAAATAAATCTTGCTTGGAAGGAAATACCAATTAAACCCTAGGTCACTCTTATCAGTGCTTTTCATCCTTCACTCTAACAAGCTCCTCAATGAAAGCAAAGTCCAAACAGACTGAGAATTTACACACGTTTCTTGCTTGCCACTACAAGCACTTTAATTTACATGGTTTCATTAAAAGTCGTAGCATTAACAATCTCTTCTCCAAGCTTCACGTTACCTTTTCATTTCTCAATAGTTTGGACTTCACATCTTGCTATTAAAAATGAACAGATGAAAATGCCGGATCATTCTCTCATTTCAAGAGGGAGAATTTAGTCATTAAAAAAAAAAAAAAAAAATCATTGCTCTGTCTTATTCTCTCTCCCTTAGTACTCTTTAGAGTGAAATCATGATGGAATACATTACATGAGTAGGTAAAACATCTAAACAAGGAAGTTCTGACAGACTCTAGATCCACATCCCTCCACGAGAACAGAATCACAACATTTTAAAAACCAGGAACAAAACAAGTTATTAGCGTCCAGAGAATATGGTCCATATTAAGACTCAGTTCTGTCAGTTTTTTGCCAGGAGATTCACATTTCAAAGCAGCCTACAAGAACATTTGAAGACATGACTGTTATGCCACCAAAAATCCCACCAACAAGGTAACACAAATTAGTCTTTATACCAGAGACCGTGTTTCCTTTTGACTGCTTATGTGTGTTGCACAACAGCTAATCATCTGCCCTGGACCCAAGGAAAAAGGTAGTCATAATGTTACCTGAAATAAAAGCTTTCAAAACCAGAAGTAGTTTAGAGAGGAGATATTGCTTTATTTAACGTCAGGTGCTAGGGGGGAAACCCACAAATCTAGCACACCTTACTGGAGATACTCACCCATTATTTATACACAAGATTTACATGCGTATTAAATTTTGCTGCATCAGCAAAACACTTCCGTGCAAACGTGAGCTTCTCGGTGGTTGTTTGGGTAAGGAGACCCTTCCTCACATTATCCTTTTAAGATATTGAGTCATCTCAGAACAGTAAAAGTTTACTGAAAGTTTGCCAACTTCTTGAGGATGATAAGGATGTTCCTTGAAGTAGCCACAGCTCTGTCCTAATTGGTATAGGAGTACATACTTGATGCATAAAAGAACCTTGAAGTGATTAACTGCTTCTTGTTATCCTGTCCTTGGTGATTAGCTACTTCTGGCTGTCTCCTCATTATCACTATCTGTATCATCAGCTCAGTGACTATTTTCTCACACAGTAAGAAGGTTAGCAGGAAACAAACAACATTTTAGTTAGCATACGGTTACAAACAAAGCAGAGGCCTGTCTTTGGTAACAATAATACCCAATGGTATCAAATGTCTTACTCTCGATAAATCATAATCTAGATAGGTATCATAGTCTTATCTGGACTCCCACAGCACTCAGCAGAACGTGTACAGCAAGAGGAACTCCTAGAGAAGGAAGAAAATGGAAGCTTTCAGTATCTGAGAAAGGCTTTTCTACAATGATAGTGACAACCAACGAATTCGTTCATAGCACAGTGTGAAGATGGCGTGCTTCTTCAACTCTCCATATAAAGAGGGAGTCTACCATGCTACACAAAGCCACACAACCCAGGAAGAAATTAGAGAATCTTTTTGCTGACACCGTCTGTAATTACACATCAATTTCAGTACAAACACCATGATAAATGTACATTAGTCATCTTCATACTCAATCAACAAGACTAGATTTCTCTAAGAAGAAATTCACACTTTTTCTGATGTTCTGTAACTAAAATTATGTACAGAAGCCTACATTTTAAGGCCACATTCTCCAACAAAACAGTGTTTTTTACAACATTACTACAAAATTATTTGCAGAGTATACAGGCAGTACCAACACATTTTACCTTTTGATCTGGACTAACTATAATCCAAAAAAGATTCCAGTGTTCAAGATTAGTGCCAACACAAAAACCACTGAAAGTCAAGAGCTCTAAGAAAAGACTTCTTGACTTAGAAGATCAAGGTGAAGGCAGGCATTCTCAGTCTCAACCAATGAGACTCAACCATCACAACCAATGTTGTGATTCTCACAACAACCCCATGCAGTGCTACAGGATTGGGGCAGAGTGGCTCGAAAGCAGCCCGGCAGAAAAGGACCTGGGGCGTTGGTTGACAGCCGGAATATGAGCCAGCAGTGTGCCCAGGTGGCCAAGAAGGCCAACAGCATCCTAGCCTGTATCAGGAATAGCGTGGTGAGTCGGACTAGGGAAGTGATCATCCCCCTGTACTCGGCACTGGTGAGGCCCCACCTCGAGTACTGCGTTCAGTTTTGGGCCCCTCGCTACAAGAGGGACATTGAGGTGTTGGAGCGTGTCCAGAGAAGGGCTACAAAGCTGGTGAAGGGTCTGGAGGACAAACCTTATGAAGAACGTCGTGACCTGGACAGGCTGGAGAGCTGGGCAGAGAAGAACCTAATGAGGTTCAACAAAAGCAAGTGTAAGGTCCTGCACCTGGGAAGGAAGAATGCCAAACACCAGTATAGGTTAGGGGCGGACATGCTGGGAAGCAGCTCTGAGGAGAAGGACCTGGGGGTCCTAGTAGACAGCAAATTATCCATGAGCCAGCAGTGTGCCCTTGTCGCCAAGAAGGCCAATGGCATCCTGGGCTGCATAGGGAAGACTGTGGCCAGTAGGTCGAGGGAGGTCATTCTCCCCCTCTACTCTGCACTGGTGAGGCCACAACTGGAGTACTGTGTCCAGTTTTGGGCTCCCCAGTTCAAGAGGGACAGGGAACTACTGGAGCGAGCCCAGCGAAGGGCAACCAAGATGATTATGGGACTGGAGCACCTCCCTTATGAGGAAGGGCTGAAAGAGCTGGGACTCTTTAGCCTGGAGAAGAGAAGGTTGAGCAGGGACCTGATTAATGTTTACAAGTACCTAAAGGGTGGGTTTAAGGAGGACGGAGCCAGGCTCTTTTCAATGGTTCCCAGCGACAGGACAAGGGGCAATGGGCACAAGCTAGAACATAGGAAGTTCCGTTCAAATACACGGAAAAACTTCTTTATGGTGAGGGTGACAGAGCCCTGGAACAGGCTGCCCAGGGAGGTTGTGGAGTCCCCTTCTCTGGAGATTTTCAAGACTCGGCTGGATGCAGCCCTGAGGGATGTGCTTTAGGCAATCCTGCTCTAGCAGGGGAGTTGGACTAGATGATCTCTAGAGGTCCCTTCCAACTCTGAAGATTCCGTGATTCCGTGAACGACTGAGGGAGCTGGGATTGTTTAGCCTGGAGAAGAGGAGGCTGAGGGGAGACCTTATCACCCTCTACAACTACCTGAAAGGAGGTTGTAGAGAGATGGGGGCTGACCTCTTCTCCCTGGTGACAAGTGATAGGACGAGAGGAAATGGGTTCAAGTTATGTCAGGGGAGGTTTAGATTGGATATTAGGAAACATTTTTTCACTGAAAGGGTTATTAAACATTGGAATAGGCTGCCCAGGGAGGTGGTGGATTCACCATCCCTGGAGGTGTTTAAAAAAAGGGTAGATAGGGCACTTAGGGACATGGTTTAGAAGTGGCTTTTGTCAGGGTAGGTTAAAGGTTGGACTTGATGATCTTAAAGGTCCCTTCCAACCTCAGTGATTCTATGATTCTATGATTCTATGACTTGTACAGGGTTCAAATCTGTACCTCTTCAAAGTTAACCTTTCTAATAAGAAGTTCAGGTTTTGAAGATTATTTCTTCATTTATCACTGGGTGAGACACAGAAAAAGCCTGTTTATTTAGATATGTAATTTTCTTCTTGGATGCAACTCTCAATCCCATTAAAGGAACACTTGCTTATTAACTTCTAGCTGGAAGATTAAGTTAAAGCAGCAAGGTTTCTCCTCTGTTGCAGTTCTCAGGAGTCTTCCAATCAGGTAAATAAAAGTTCATAGTGTCTTCTGGTTGATATTTAGGATTACCTGACACTTTCGTAAAAAATGTGTCGAAATAAAAAGCTGCACTGAAATCCTTAGAAGCATGAAAAGACTCATCCATCTCTATGCTGATTAGATGAGAGTGGTCAAGTACCTCCTGTATGATGGTATGGGCTTCTATAGCACAGGCAACTGAAGTTCAGCAACAGTGGTGCCAGGGTGCACAAACGACTATCTGCAGCTTGTAAGGATACCTGTAACGAAGAACTTGTTATTATCTGAACCTTCTGTAATCAACAACAAAAGTCTAAAAAAATAAATGCAACAGCCGAGTATATCAGGGCAGTTAATTTAACCGCTAAATGATTAGGAATGGAGATCCACTTAACAGCTTTCAAATAAGAGAATCATTTCATAATTTCCATCACTATAAATTATATCAACATTTGATCACATTTCATCACTGGAAATCCACATCATTTAGTTGTCAGTCTAGGCCATGCATCAAGTGTGTTCTGCATCTAAGAGTCTGTGGGGTTTTTTTACTATAAAAAGAAACATTCTGTTTCCAAGGGCTTGCAGATTAAAAGTGTAAGTACTAAACTATCCTAACTAGGTTACATGAATAAATGTACATGCCACAAAATATAGCCTTAAATCTGGATGCAATTTCTTACAGGTTATATTATGTTTTTCCAGCTTCCTAATACTGAAGTCATACATACAAAATAATATAGTGTTCTGTTTCCACATATGCTTCAGCTTTTCCATCAGTTTGCTTAGGTGCTTTCAATAGCAAAGATAATGGTACCAAGGAATGGTAAGCTGCATCAGTGGCTTTACAGTAAAAATTTAACAAGAAGTAAACAGCTTCCACAATCATAAAAAACTTGTTAATAGGGATACCAAATCTACTGCCAGCTAAGTTCAAAGTATAGTCCATGAATGTTTCAGGAATTCTGGAATACTGATATGATGCTACTCATCATATCTGCCCTGGAGACTCCAAATGACTCTCTCTCATCGAGCTACTTTCTACCAGCTTCATCAAAGAATGGCAATCACTTCCTTTCTAAAGCTTCTTCAAATTGTTCCTCTAGAACTGCTCCAGTTGAAGATTTCTCACACCCAGATTCTGCCTGAAGCAGATGGGGTTTGGACGGCTGCAGCTGAAAATGTCTGCAATTTTACAAACAAAATAAAGCTGGGAAGAGCCTATGTTAAGAAACTCGATTGTTTTATGAATAGGTTTAGCACTGCCATGCTTTGGGGAAAGACTCCAGGAAAAAATGCTTTTCTGTCCCTCTGGAAATTCACCCAAGCTGTAAGTATTTAAGAAGCCCTTAAAACATACAGTTTACAAACCTGAAACTTAGCAGCTTGAATTCACACAAGATTCTTTCCACTGCTCAAATGCCAGTCTGGGTCAGCAGAAATTAAAGAGGTCTTGTATAAGAAAGGCTGTAGGTAAACCGAGGTATGTCCTATTGCCAGATTTATAACTGTGTTTCACTGAGGCTGCTTTATCACAAGGCTGCTCTCGTACAAAACTAAAGTTCCTCTAGTCCTCCTACCCCTCTACCGTTTCAGTTAAATTTACTGAAACAAAACCCTAAGCACTTGGACATCACAGCGTGGGCCTGACAAACTATACTGAGTCAACTTGCACAGCTAAGTGACTCGATACATGCTGCCATACTTTTTGTGCGTAAAAGCAGAGCTGAATTTCTTCTAATGAAGTAAGTCTGATTGGCAACACTTTCACATCAAGTGAATAAATGGCTTCACCACTCTCACTTCCACCTGCTGACTTTGGTCTCCCATGAAAAAGGTTTGGGGTCTTCCTCACTAACAAGACTGATAACTTCAAAAGCAATTTCAGTCTCTGCCTCTTATGTATACTGGGAAGAAGTGTTTGGGCCCCGATGTCCTTCGACTCTGGTAAGCACTATGGAAAAGCCACTTTAAATGATGACTTCTGTAACAACAATAGCCACTTAGAAGCTTTCACTGAATTCAAATTTCAACAGGGTGGTAGAGGATGATGGAAGAAGCCAACAGAAGATATTTTTTATATCCCATAAACAATTCATATTGCTGAAATATAACAGTGCACACATTTAGTTCTATTAGTTCTATGTGAAACATAAATTGGTATTAATACCCCTACAGTCTTCTGGACAACCTTAAGTTCTCTGGCAAGTTTCAAATTTAAATAAACTCCAACGTATTTTTACTGCTTAATTTTTCCAGCATCATAGCTGAAAGTTAGAAATCCCACAACTATAGCTTGGTCCTATAGAAAATCTGCTCTGGTGGGTCAACATGCCAAGAATTTGTCTACTGTATCTCGTTCAATTTCATGAATGAAATCAAGAACTTCTACTCTCATCAAGAATTGCTATATAGGTTCTCCAGTTATGACAGGCAGAGAGTATGCTGCCAGAAGACAGACCGTGTTGTCTTGCTTTTCTGAATTTTAGACCAACTCCACACAATGCCGTGTAATTTACGAGTTTACTCAGAGTTAACATAAAACAGCACAGATAAAGCATTAGATGAGAATAGCCTATGGTGGAGCGAGGTTAAGATATGATTTATTATAGCATAGGGAAATATTTGTGCCCCTCCAAGAAACTCCTTCGAGCCAATGATCCAACTTCAACAATGAAAACAGACTTCTCTGGCTAGCCACAGACTAGATTATTGCACCGCGGTAAAGGCATACAGTACTACTCCCTTTCCTCAGAAAGTTCTACCTCAGTGTACAGAATGACTTGAGTTCTCTGGCCAACAGTTAGTTATTCAGTTCTGCAGAAGTGTGGACCCCCAGACAGTCCAGGCTGTCCTCACAGACCAGACAAAGTTATAAAGTAATACTACCTTGCTCACTTTTCAGTGCCACATGTAGTACCAGTAAGAGATAAAAACCAGAAACCAGTCTGTATTGCTTTTTTCTGTGTTGCTTTTTTCCTGTATTGCTTTTCCTGGTTTTAGAAGAAAAAAAAACAGTACTACAAAATACTACGTTAATCACAACACTACGTTTTCATCAGTAGTTCTAGGGTATTTCAACCCTTAGGAGCAGAAGCATGCAGTACTACTCATTTAAGGTCCTGCATTTGTGTTTGAAGATCAGACAACAGCAAATTGGAGTATACCACATAAACTATGTTAACTGGACATGGATACCTCTGAAGAACTGCAAAATAATGGCTCTAGCTCAACATGTTAGTTGAAGCCCCTTCTCTACTGCAAGCTAAGAATGCAAAGTTCCTGAAATTCAGCCCATATATGGTGACTTGCTTAGGTTTCTGTACCCTTGTAACCTCATACACATACTATTTTTTAGAATAAAGGAGGTTATTTAGCCAGTCTTCTGGTAGCCATCACTTGCAAGATCCAAATATTCCTAAGAGTTCCCAGGGAGACTACAGTAAGCAGTACTCCATAGCAAGATCCGAATTCTACCAGCAGACTGCACAGATTTAACCATACTGAGTGCTAAACAGATAAAACAGGAAGAGAGTCTGGACTAGATAATGACTTTTCCAACACATGCAGGAATTTTCTGTTTTTCCATATTGCCCACCTCGGTATAACTGCTTTCTATTCATCTCACATTTAACTGAAATGCCCTTTTTTATTCTTTTTTAGTTTTATCACAATACTGAGAGAATTGAAGTTGTTTATTGTTTCCTCTGCTCATGTCTCTCAACATCCAGTTTTACTTGTGCAAGAGCAATCCTTATGACCTTTTTTCTACTTACTAGCACCATGGGATCAGAAAAGCGATCTATAACCATCAAGCAAACTTCAGAATTAATTATGATAATTGCAAGAAAATGGACATAAATGATGAGTGAAAAAGAAGTCCCTAATTCTTCACCAAACACAATCCCAACTGTATCCTGAACTGGATAAACTAAGTACTAAACTCACAAATGCTGCTTGTGTAGGCAACTTCAGCTGTAATATTTCATTATTCTGCTTTCTTAAGCAAGACATCTGTTAACTAAAAAGTTCAAGTTAACTGGTCTGACACTGACAGACTACATATAAAAGCACAAGTCACTACTGGCTTATCTTCCCTGCTTCTCAGGTAAAACTTGCGTCCCACATCAAGCTCTGCACTGAAAGAAGTGTGCTGGCATAGCCCAGAGCTAAACAACTTACACAACTTCAAGGCTGATGTTCCTTGATTTGGTCCCTTCAGAGAAACATGAGATTGTTCATCACGGTCTTAACAGACACGTCCTCACAAATGCTCGCTCTCACCAAACTGCAGAACACAAAAATTTGCTGATTTGCTATGGGGTTCACAATCTAGGCTTAGCATCTAGCCACTAATGCTTACCTCCTAATCATAGCTAGATCCAGATCCCTATTTCTTACTTTTTTTCCCCCTTGTTTGTAAAGATACACACTTCACCTGTTTTGAGGCAGAAATCTCACCGTCTTGCATTACACGGCTTAGGTGAACACTCCAACACTCCTCCAATGTGAGAAGGTGCATCTTAAGAGCCACACTCCCAGAAACACGCCACACATCTGATACCTTCCTTGCCAGGCCACATCTGCGCCTCACCGAATGACTCCAGCACTGAGTACACCTCAAAGTTTATGCAATGCAACTGGAAACGTTAACACCCTTCAGCAACAAAGATGCAGCCCGAGGCAATGTATTCGGATCAAAACATAACTGGCACCGGACAGAGGGGAAAGTATTGTCGCACAGCAAGCTTCCAGCCATTCACCCCGGTAACACCGGATCCCAGCCTGGATGGACCCCCGCCGGCCCCTCCGGACTGCCAGCTGCTGCCCGGAGCCCACCCGTGACACGCCGCTGGCCACGCCGAGGAGGAGCGGCCGAGGAGGAGCGGGACGCACTGCCTGTGCCCGCCCGAACGGACCCCGCTCACGCGGGAGCACCGGGAGGCCGCGGCCCGCCATGTGTCCGTCTCACCCCCCCGACATGTGTGGAGGTGGGAGGGGTTCATACCCGGCGGGCCCCGAAAACCGTTACTCGTGGGAGGGGCGCGCCGTACCGACCCGAGCGGGTACTGACGGGACACGGGGACTTCGCACCGCCTTCCCGCCCGCGTCCCGTGTGTGTCGTGTCCCGTCCCCCCCCCCCCCTCGCCACGTGCGGGCCCCGCGGGCGGCGTTCCTCCGTGGAGGGAGGGGATAGGGGGAAGCACGATACCGTTCCCCCGCCCAAGCAGGGGATAGGGGGAAGCACGATACCGGGATCGGGGTGGGGGTGTGTGTGTGTCTGAGAGCGGAGGGGCTTCTTCCTCCCCCTCCGGTCGCCCTGTCACTTCGGCACGGTAACGGCGGGGGCTGGGGGAGGAGCCTCCCGCCGCTCAGGTGGGAAAACAAACACACAAAGAGGCCTCCACGGCCCCGGCTCGTCCCCCGGGGAAAAGGCGGGCAGGAGAGCGCGGGGAACGGCCGCGCCGGAGCCTCTTGTCAGGCCTGAGGCCGCGGCTGCCTGCCGCCCCCCCTTCGCCTCCCTCAAGGCCCGACGGGACGGGAGTAAACAAAAGCCGGAGCCAGAGGTGGACAGACGGGCGGGGATGGGGAACCCGGCGCCGGGCCGCACAAAGAGCCGAACCCGAGAGGGAAGGGGGAAACCCCCAGCCTCCCCACCCGTGCCATCCAGGTAGCGGCGTCTCCCGCCTCACCTGCTTGCCCCGGTAGAAGAGGCGCTGGCGGTCGGGGCTGACGCGGAAGGTCTCCTGGATCTTCTCCCGCAGGCACTCGATCTTGGTAAGGCGGCTCAGGTCGTCGATGGTTTGGGTCTCGGTGCCGTCGATGGTGCGGACTTGGATCCACATGGTGGACGCTCTCCCACTCGCTCGGCCAGCCGCCGGGGAAGGAGGGAGGGACGTCCCGGGGCAGGCGGTGGAGAAGGGGTCCGCTCCCCGGGTGCGCGTCTGCGGCGTGCGAGGGAGAAGGGGAGGGGGCCGGGCGCTTCCCCCGCTCTTTGTTCGGCTCGGTGGGGCAGGATTTTCAAATCCCGCGGAACGGGCGCCAGCCTCCCCGCCCGCCGGGCCGCCGTCCTCCCTCACAGGGGCGCGGAGAGGGAAGGAGACCCCCCCAGCCGAGCCGAGCCTATCCCCCACCGCTTCGCGATCACCCGCCCCGCGAACCCACCCTCCCCCCCCACCCACCCAACCCTCCCCCGGGGGCGGCAGCACCACCACAAGGCGAGGCGGAGCCTGGCGGGGAGCCGCGGCGGACCCGGGTCTAACGGGCGCCCGCGGGAGCCATCTCCCAGCCCCGGGGAGTGTTTACCAGGCGCCGCCGCTCTCACATGGAGGTCACGGCGCCAACGCCGATCTCGCGAGAGCTTTTCTTCCCCCCTCTTCTCAACGGCCGTCAGGCGACAACACCACTAGGCCGGGGGGGGCGGGGGGGGTGGCTCGGCCCCGCCCCCCGCCGGCCCCGCCCCCTGCGCCCTCCCCGGCCGGCGGCTGGCGCGAGGCCTTGCGGGGAGGGGGCGTGGGGAAGGCTTGGCGCGCGCTGCGGGAAGGGACCGTTAACGTCTCCATGGCGGCCGAGCGGGACCGTCTCCTCGGCTCCCTCTCGGGGCGGGCTTCCATGGCCTCTGGGGCCAGCGAGGCTTGCGGCCTGGGCCCGGCCGGCCCGGAGGCTGGCAGGCGCTACAAGAATGGCGGAGTATCCATAGGCCACAAGGAGAACGGTGTCCATTGGTGAAACCTGCATCCCAGCGTTTCTGAAGACGTAAAATCTCGACCCAGCCAGATTTAGCTCTACACAAAAAATACGGATTAAGTCTGGCTGTGCCTGTTACGTTTGATAGCTGAAAACGTGGGGCAAGGCAAGAAAAAGCAAGCCTCGTTTACACATCAAATCTGATGCGGGTTTGACTTACTGTATTTTTCTAAATTGGGTAATTCTGCAAGTTGACATCAGAAAAATGAGGACTTACCATGCTGTTGTGGGCTACCCCCAGCCAGCAGCTGAGACCCACACAGCCACTCAGTCTCACTCCCTCACAGTAAGATGGGGGAGAGAAAGGGCAAAAGTGAGAAAACGTGTGTGAAGATAAAGATGGTTTAATAAGTAAAGCAAAAGCTGTGTGCACAAGCAAAGCAAAATAAGGACCTAATTCAGTACTTTGTATCGGCAGGCCGATGTTCAGCCATTTCTAGGAACCCAGAGCTTCATCACATATAAAGGTTACGTAGGAAGACAAGCGCTGTAACTCCTAACAGCCCACACTTCCTCCTTCTTCCCCCAGATTTTGTTGCTGAGCACGACATCCTACGGTCTGGGTGTCACTGGGGTCAGTTGTCCCAGCTGGGTCCCTTCCTCGCTTCTTGCACACCGCCAGCCTACTCGCTGGTAGGTCCTTGACCCTGTGTGAGCGCTGTTCAACAACAGCCAAAACATCCCTCTGTTACCAACGTGACTTTGGTCACAAATCTAAAACACGGCACCGTGCCAGCTACTATGAAGAAAATTCGCTCCCTCCCAGCCAAAACCAGCACACCTGGTAAAATACCATAAAAATGTATCTGATACACGGCTTGCAAGAAACCAGGAGATGCAATAATGGGTGTCTTTGTGAGAAAATCTGAGCAGCTTTATTGTCTACAACTTTGGCAGCTAGATTAAAATGCAGATTTACAAGATCCAAGTGATACCTATGTACTTTCATGGCTTTTTTTGTACCAGCTGCTCTAAATATCACTGATAGGGTACTGAATCAGGGAAAGAAACAGATTACAACCAACAGTTATTCGAGGACCATTTATTATTACTGTTTATTAGACTTATCATTAATATCAGACAACTGTTTGCGTTGTATATGCAGTTTCTGTTTCATGCAGTGTGTTGTGGTTTTGGCCAAATTGGCCAATGGCCGGCGACAGATGCTCCCCAACCCAACCTCTCATACACAGAGAGGAGGAGGAGAGATAGAGAGATTTACGAGTTTTGAAGAAACTAAGCTACTTTAATGAATTATTAATAATAAAATAAAAAGGAAATAATGAAATAGATTCAAATACACAAAGCCGTATTAAGTTCCCCAGATGACATCGCCAGCAGGCACTGAGGAAGTCCCAGACTGGACTCAGCGACGGGTGGGAACTGGATTCCACAGATGGAGTCAGGAACACACGGATCGGGATCAAAGGCAGATGAACAGACAGGGTCCTCCTCGGATGTCAGCCATCAAAGAAAGAGAGTTGACCCTTTGATCCCTCAGCTTTTTATACTGAGCATGGGGCAGATGGGATGGAATACCCCTGTTGGTCAATTTTGGGTCACCTGTCCTGTCCGCTCCTCCCTGCAGGTGGGACCCCTGTATGCTTTTCCATTTCTGACTCTCCAATGGGGCAAACAACAAAATTAGCTGACCTTGGTTGTTATAGCAATAAGTATAAGCAAGAGCCTCTCTGCATACCATTCCTTGGTACAAACTGTAAACATTGGTCATACCACTCCGAGAATGAACCATTTTTGACACAACATGTTGTTAATTTCAGAGAGTTAGAAGAGGCCTAGCTAAGAAATAAAATTACTGAAGAGAAAGTTGTTTCTGTTCTACTTCAAACTCGAACACAGTGCACAGACTCACAGCTGGAGCAGCAGTGGAGAGGCCAACCCCAGAGGTTTACTCAAGAGCAGGGCCTCGTACCCACACTCCAGGGGTTTCCAGGCAGCTGTGCACAGTCACACAGGAGGTCCCTCATTTCAGCAGATGTGCTTACACATGCTGCCCTGTAATCTTTGTCCACCTACAGCCGCCGCTGCCTTCTTGGGTGTGGTGTGGGTTACATGCGCCATCATGGGTGCCAGTTCCTGCTGGAGGCCTTGGTCAGGTTCAGAACCTCCTTGGTACCCTGAGCTTACCAATTTTTGCTCCAAGACCACTATGAGTTCTTGTGAGGCTTTCAGATGCTGTCTCTCAGCATGTATTTTTCCTCTCTTCGTCCTGCTGTTGTCTGGTAGCTTACTTCGCCATCCACACACAGAGGAACCTATAGAGGCCACTTGCACAAACAGAGCTTCTATGACACATTGTAGTAGCAAGGATTCCTCTATTTTACTTTCAGGTCTAAGAATTTCCACTGCAGTTTTGAGTTACCTCAGACTTGATTTTGGGGTATTGAGCGTGTGAAAAGGCATGTGAACAATTTGAAGTTTCTTAATTATTCTGCCAATTTGATCCTTTCCTCTTCATTCTTGCTAATCTATCTCTGCTCTTGTGATAGCCCACAACTTTCCTTACTGCCACAGCCACAGCATGTCACCAAACTGCCACTTACACAAATTCAGAGTTTGTAATACAGGCTCAGACTCAAAAGCTGTAGTACACATAGAATTATAGAATCATAGAATTGCCTAGGATGGAAGGGACCTTTCAGATCATCTGGTTCAACCATCAACCTAACACTGACAAAAACCATCACTAAACCGTATCTCTAAGCACTGTGTCTACCCATCTTTTAAATACCTCCAGGGATGGTGCCTCAACCACTTCCCTGGGCAGCCTGTTCCAATGATTAATAACCCTTTCAGTGTAAAAAATTTTCCTATTATCCAGTCTAAACCTCCCCTGGCACAACTTGAGGCCATTTCCTCTTGTCCTATCACCTGTTAGTTGGAAGAAGAGACCTCCTTTTAGGTAGCTGTAGAGAGTGATAAGGTCTCCCCTCAGCCTCCTGTTCTCCAGGCTGAACAACCCCAGCTCCCTCAGCCACTTCTCATAAGACTTGTTCTCCAGACCCCTCACCAGCTTTGTTGCCCTTCTCTGGACGCGCTCCAGCACCTCAATGTCTTTTGACCTTTCAAGATCTTTCATCCCCAGTCTTCTTGGGTTCACTGAAACATTCCATGATTATTCACCTCTATCCGTGGAAAGGTGATGGAACCTGGATCTCATCTCTAAGCATGTAGAGGAAGAAAAGGTTATCGGGAGTGGTCAACATGGATTCACCAAGGGGAAATTATGCTTTACCAATCCAGTAGCCTTCTGTGATGGCATGACTGGATGGATGGATGAGACGAGAGCAGTGGACGTTCTCTACCTTGACTTCAGCAAGGCTTTTCACACAGTCTCCCACAACATCCTCATAGATAAGCTTAGGAAGTGTGGGTTACATGAGAGGACAGTGAGGTGGATTCAGAAGTGGCTGAATAGCAGAGCTCAGAGGGTTGTGATCAGCGGCGCAGAGTCTAGTTGGAGGCCTGTAACTAGCGGTGTTCCCCAGGGGTCAGAACTGTCGCCAGTCTTGTTCAACATACTCATCAACGACCTGGAGGAGGGGACAGAGTATACTGTCAGCAAGTCTGCTGATGGCACAAAGCTGGGAGGAGTGGGTGGTACACCAGAAGGCTGTGCTGCCGTACAGTGAGACCTGGACAGGCTAGAGAGTTGGGTGGAGAGGAACCTAATGAAATTCAACAAGGGCAAGTGTAGGGTCCTGCCCCTAGGGAGGAATAACCCAGTACACCTGTACAGGTTGGGGGCTGACCTACTGGAAAGCAGCTCTGTTGAGGGAGACCTGGGAGTCCTGGTGGACAACAGGATGACCATGAGGCAGCAATGTGCCCTTGTGGCCAAGAAGGCCAACGGTCTCCTGGGGTGCATTAAAAAGAGCATGGCCAGCAGGTGGAGGGAGGTCATCCTCCCCCTCTGCCTTGTCCTGGTGAGGCTGCATCTGGAGTACTGTGTCCAGTTCTGGGCCTCTCATTTCAAGGACTGGGAAGTACTGGAGAGAGTCCAGTGGAGGGCTACCAAGATGGTCAAGGGACTGGAGCACCTCTCTTAATGAGGAAAGGCTGAGAGACCTGGGTCTGTTAAGCCTGGAGAAGAGAAGACTGAGAGGGGATCTCATCAATGCTTATCAATATCTAAAGGGCGGGTGCCAAGAGGATGGAGCCAGACTCTTTTCAGTGGAGCCTGGCGACAGGACAAGGGGCTGCAGGCCCAAGCTGGAACACAGGAAAATCCATCTCAATGTGAGGAAAAACTTCTTTACTTTGAGGGTGACAGAGCACTGGAACAGGCTGCCCAGAGAGGTGGTGGAGTCTCCTTCTCTGGAGATACTCAAAAGTCACCTGGATGCATTGCTGTGCAACCTGCTCTAGGTGAACCTGCTTTGGCAGGGAGGTTGGACTAGGTGATCTCCGAAGGCCCCTTCCAACCCCTACCATTGTGTGATTTAACACAGAGGAGTACAGTAAGAATGGGGTTTAATAGTCATATTGGAAAAAAGGGATAAATCAAGCTGTCTTCGGCTTCATCTTAGTTATGCTCCACCTCTACGTTAGAAGGAACAGAGTCTCATTATAATCCTATTTGCAGAATACAGCCTTTCTGTTGAAGCAAGCAGTAAATGTCTCTTGCAACGGGGAAAAAAGATCTAAAGAATTCTGAAATGGGATATGTTTTACCACATTAGGGAGGTAGCATCAGTTTGTGGTAGGGAGACTTGATGGAAAGTGCAGGATGGACTTCCTAGAACAGAAAACGTTCTTCAGTATGGAGAAAGAAAATGAAAGAGGATCAGTTTGTTACAAAAAGCAGAAAAGCAGGCCAGGTCGCTGGCACAGGAGTTACTGATTAGGAAGAGTACTTTGCTACGGAGTGATTCTAGATGGCATGTGGCAGTATGGACTGGCACACTGCCTAGGTGGCAGCATGGTCTGGAGACTAGAATATAAAGCGAAGAAAAGTGTGTAAAATTTCTTGACCTGGAGTCTGAAAGAGGATGTGAGAAGGGGCAGTTATTGAGGGGAAAAGGAAAAGAAAGCTAGATATTTAGAAGGCAATAACGTCCTCTTTGGGATATGGTTATGCTAATGAGGAAATTAGGTAACGCTAAAGGAGAAGCTGATGGAGTAGCATAGTATGCATGGTGGACTGAGGAGACTGCAGCAAAAAAATTACTAGAAAGAGCAGGACAGAGAGGAAAGGAGTCAAGAACTCATGAAAGTAAAGCATAGGAATAGTGAGGAAAGTGCAAAGATCTACTTGGAGACAAAACCAGAAATTAGCGACAAAAAAAGGATGAAGATGCACAGAAAAGGAAAATTTGAAATGAGATTTTAGGAGGTAAGACAATGCTAGTTTTCTTAGAGGAAAACTATAGAACAAGAATGAGAAATTAAATGAAAAATTATTTGAGACTGACGTAACAGTTAGTGTGAGTTTGTTTTGAAGTTAAGAGATTTTTTTTATGATTAAACGTTCAAAAGCAAACCATAAAGCAAAGTTGGGATTTTTTTGTGAGATAAAATAATCAAAGGTTTAAAATTATAGGGTGAAATATGGGAGCTATTAGAATGGGGCTTTTGTATGTGTAGGCATTTTCATAATTTTCCATGTATAGGTTGCTTTAGGATGTAAATAAATATAATTAGTTGCTTGGGTTTATGTTTGTTCTGGTATTTGAAATTCTGTCTGAATTCTTAAAAATTCTGGAGATTGTCTTACATATTTTATATTTGTCAGCAGGAGACCTCTTGATTGAATGGCCTTAATGTGAATAAAGTCATGGGGATAAACAGAAGCCAGAGATGAGCTTGACAAAGAGACAAATGTGTAGGAAACATGAGGAAGGGGTGGAAGAACAGAAGCATAATAGAAAGCGAAGGAAGCATAGAGAAGCCAGCAGAAGAGGGAAATGCATGTCACTGAGTTTCAAGGAGGAGCCGTGCAAGAGGAACAGCAAGCCAGAAAGGAAAAGACAGGAAATCTTTCTACAGGCTTACTTTTCTAGTGAGCTTTACACCTGAGAGCCTTTTAATGACTTGTAGGCAATGTAATAACCTCTGTGATTGTTCAGTACTGTTTTGCTCAGATATGCTGATGTACCTTCCAGGGAAGAGGAAGAGAAGAAGGAAATTGAAATTGTCCATCAACTGAATTTAGTAGAAATGTGTCACTTAACTCTCATAAAGTCAATGTGACTATTCCAGCATAAACACATTGGGAGAGAAAACCAGACCGGCTGACTCAATTAACCTCATTTAGACTTGATGAAGAGAGCAAAAGCAAATGCAGTATAGTTAGTTGTGGATAATGCAGCTAGCATGCGTAAGGATGGTACCCTATTCTGAACAGCTGACTGTTCTTTCCGTTGTGTAAGGGGAGTTATGAAAGACAGCAAAGTTGTGACAGTAAGAATTCATAACATAAATTTTGTTATTTGATTATGATAGGAACAGAACTGCTAACAACTCTGTATTATTAAATGTCATATATGTAGAACTGTTTCTTCTCTCAGAAGGGTTAAGTCATTAGAAAATGTTGGTTCTATGGCAGCTGGAATGAGAAGAGACTTACCCTAAGCAGGTTAAGTGTTCAGGGCCCCAGAGCAGTGTGTGTTTTGCCCTGACTAAGAAATAACAGGAGTCTATTTTTATTCACAGTGAGAAAAGTCTATGTCCTCAGGATCGTACAGCCTGGAGCAGATGCTTCCTGTTTCTTTAATACATTGTACCTATTCACGGAGTGAAGTACTTAAAGCTCAGTGAAATAAAGTAAGCCTTAAATTATACTTTATATAATCCGTATTCATAGAATTTTACACAATTTCTACTGTGAAAAAGGTAAAAAGAAGTAACTATAAGGATACTGCATCATTCTGATAATCCTCAACCAGAGCCAAGTCCGCATTGTTTCCTCATGTAATTCTGCTCATTCTAGCAAAGCTGCTTTAAGAACTAATTTATCTCAGTATATGCTTTTGTCTTTTAAAAGGTAGGTAATTCATATTGGTAAGGTTGTCATCCTTAATTATTTCAGATGTTAGTAATTTTTCAGTGAAAAGTAACACTTCATGAGATTACAGCCTCTTCTCTGAATATGATTTGAGATTTTTTTCTTAGTTTGAATTGTTCATTTCAATTTAGGTATCATTATGATATATTGCAACATGTAAGAGCGGTTGATTTTTTAATGGAAGTGCAGTGATTTTATCAAGAATTATTGTATTATAATTGTGTTTCAAAGCCTACATTACTGAAATGAGTAACGAGACATTAGACTTTCTTTCAAGTTTTTATTTATAAATCCTGTGGTATTGTTTTCAGATCTAAACGTATTGCATTCTCTACATGCATTCTTCTAAGAAGATGATTAACCTAAAAGCAAAGCTGTGGTGTTGAATGTTGTATTTATAGTTCTATAGTTTATAGTTATAATACAGAGAAATATTTAATATGTATGATAAAATCAGTCTTCTATAGCAAGGCAGATAAATGTTAAATTATTTAATAACTGCTTGAGAAATTTAAATGCTGAGTAATGCTACTAATGCTTAGTTGCTCAACTGGGAGTTTTTATGTATTAAGGATGAACTCACAACTAATCGTGTAAGCATAGAAGTTAGAAAATCTAGAGCAGATCTGGTCAAAAATATGCACATTTTGTTATGTAGAAGTAGAGAGTCATATCTAGTTTATGTCCTGTTGACCTTTCTTTCTGTGACTCAGAAGTCCCTCTAAGTTTGAGCCTCTATTATTTTTGAAAGGATAGGAAAGGATGAAGTATATGGAGGCCATTTAATGCTTTCCACAGTACCATTGTCTTTTATGCATGTGGGTATTTCTCTGTAAAAGACAGTGGTGTAAACACAGCACTCTCTTAAGTCATATTCAGTCCTCAAAACTTGGCTTAATTAGGACGAAAAGCACCAAAGCCTTGGGTTTCCTTAGACATCTGTATGTTTTCTGTCCATGGTTTTAGATTTGTGACATTTTTTTCTTACACTTCTTAATGATATTTTCTTAAATTTTTCTCAATGTGACAGAATACTTTCCAAAGTTATAAAATTTTACAAAGGAAAAATCAGAAACCTTTTCTGAAGCTATAGACTTTACTGTGTTATGCCTGGAGTTAGGATAAATAAGTTGCCTTTTTTCCAAATAATGTCATTCTATTGTTGGTGAGAATTAAAGCTATTTGAATTTATAGCTGATGATCTTATGAGATAGATCAGGCTAGCAAAATAAACAAGTATCACAGCAATTAATAGAGTCCTGACGTGACTAAAACTTGAACTTTACTGTAAACTACTGTTCAATTGCAGGATTAAAAAAAAAACACATTAGTTTTCTGTATGATGCCATCTTTCTATTTCCATCTGAACCCATATGATTCTCATAACCAATTTTTATTTCTCTACTACATCTTTTGGTTCAGATGAGCATCCTGTGGTACCAGCAGGGTACATGCCACTGTTGTTGGCATTGCACAAGTAGAAGAGACACTGTTGTTTTTTCATAACTGAATCTGGAGTGTTAGCAACTGGGAGCAGCTCACGTAAAATTCATATAAGTATATATATATATATAATCAATTCTTCCATTGGTTTTACTTGAACTTTTCCAGGGAATCATAAATTAGGCTATTGTGATAAAAATCTTCCCTTAATTGCAAAGAAAAAATTGTATTGCATCTGAACCAAGCTTTGTAGAAAAGCTCATTTAAAATCAGTAGAGCATTTACAAACCTGTCTTGACTTAGAATTTGATAAAATTACTCCTTGAAAACCAATGGAGCATTCATATTGACTTTTCAGGAGTGGCAAATCCGTGGTTCATCTCTTTTCATTTCAGTAAGGTTGGATTCATGAAGCAGAAGAACTTCACAGCTAGAATTATTATATATGGGACATGTAGAGTTGCAGGGGTTTCAGCTTCAGTTTCCCAGTTGTTTTAAAAGATCACTCCAAATCTTTCATTTAGATAGTGAACTACATCCTGCAAAACTGAATGGAACTGATCACTCTAAAACCTTTTATGATCTCCTTTGTGTTTCTGAATCTGTAGGCATGCCATTCAACTCTTGTATAGTCAATAAAAAATTTCATCTCACCTTCAGCATTCTGTGATGAACTGTATTTTATTTAGTGGGTTGGTTGAAATGTGAAAATATATTTCTTTTTTGAGAGTACATGAAAAATAATCACAGTGAGAATTTTTACTGCAAAATAATAAACCTACAAAAACAGGCTAATAGTGCAAACATCAAGGTAAATGTAATTATCTGGGTGTTGTGATATCCAATGCTGATGTTATTTTTCAATAAAGTTTAAGAATTTATTTGGTGTAAGCTATTTGGTGTAAGTCTTCGTGTACAATTACTGTTTTATCCATGTAACAGGGAACCCCTGCATTCTTCTGCACTCCCAGTAATGCAGAGAAAAGTGTACTTCACCAGTTTTGCAGGTAACTTTTAAAGAAACAACTTGGAAAATAATCTTTTCAGTGGTTACGTTAACCAAAAAAGATGTGTGGAAGCCTTGTCACTCACAGTCCTCAGAAAGAGTTTCCAAAGTTTGGGAAGGCATATTTTTACCACAGGAATCTTATCTTTTTCTCCTAGAGCTATTTTTCCATATATGTAACAGGACTCAAATGGGGACCCCATTTGTACAAACCTCATATGAAACTTCATCTAAAATACTGTTCAGCATTGTTGTCAGGACAGCTTATTTTAACTAGGAATAGGTACTGCTTCTAGGATAATCTACAGAATAGAGAACCTGTCTTAGAAGACTGGACTTCTTCAGGGCTAAACACCACAGGTGAGCAAAATGAGCAAATAATAACCATGTGAGTTTGGGTACAGTGGTCCACAAGGACAAATTAAAACTTCAGAAAATTTTGAACGACTTTTAGGTTAGGACCTAAAAGTTGGTTTCTAGTGAGCATAAATTGAGTGGTAAAAGGAGTGTCCCAGTTTGAGCGACATAGGATTAATTTCTCTTTCAGTAATTTTTCAGTAAGGTGTTTTCTAATGCTAGGGAAAACTGCATTTTTAGAAGACTCTAGTGTCTGAATTTCTGAAAATACTTACTTTATAGCCAGCTGTGGTATGCAGATTTCAAGGTCTTGTTATTTTTGAGCCTTGCCAGGTGCAGGGATGAGGAGGAGTAAGACCCCGGCACTTGACACAGGCTGGGCAACAGGATTATTTCATATCATGAATATGATATAATATATGATATGATAAGATATATAATTCAGTATAAATTAGAAGGTTTGCTGAGGAGCTGCTTCTCTTCTGTGATGGCTGCGATCCTGAGAACTCCTTGCCCTGGTGCCAGATCCCTGAGCCCTTCCCTTCCTCCCGAAGCTGCAGGGCTCGTAGTGTCTGACATTTACTGTCCACTGCTGGGAGTGCACAGCTTCCTGCTGATATAATTGGCTGAGTAAAATCCTCATGTATTTTATATTGTTGTTGGGAGTAACATCAGTTCTTTAGTATTATTAATGTTAATTGTTTAGAATCATAGAATCATAGGATTGGAACGGACCTCTGGAGATCATCTAGTCCAACCCCCCTGCCAGAGCAGGGTCGTCTTAGAGCAGGTTACACAGGATCGCGTCCAGGCAGGTTTTGAACGTCTCCAGAGTTGGAGAATCCACCACCTCCCTGGGCAGCCTGTTCCAGTGCTCTGCCACCCTCAAAGTAAAGAAGTTCCTCCTCATGTTTCGGTGGAACTTCCTGTGTTCAAGTTAGTGCCTGTTACCCCTTGTCCTGTTGCCGGGCACCACCGAAAAGAGCCTGGCCCCATCCTCCTGACACCCACCCTTTGAGTATTTATAAGTGTTGATAAGATTCCCCCTCAGTTATCTTTTTTCCAGACTGAAGAGACCCAGATCCCTCAGCCTTTCTTCATAAGAGAGGTGCTCCAGTCCCCTAATCATCTTGGTAGCCCTTTGCTGCACCCTCTCCAGCAGTTCCCTGTCCCTCTTGAACCGGGGAGCCCAGAACTGGACACAGTACTCCAGGTGCGGCCTCACCAGGGCAGAGTAGAGGGGGAGGATGACCTCCCTCCACCTGTTGGCCACACTCTTCTTGGTGCACCCCAGGATGCCATTGGCCTTTTTGGCCACAAGGGCACATTTCTGCTTCAAGGTCATCCTGTTGTCCACCAGGACTCCCAGGTCTCTTTCCACAGAGCTGCTCTCCAGCAGGTCAGCCCACAACTTGTACAGGTGCATGGGGTTATTCCTCCCCAGGTGCAGCACCCTACACTTGCCCTTGTTGAATTTCATAAGGTTCCTCTTTGTCCAGATCTCCAGCCTGTCCAGGTCTCGCTGTATGGTGGCACAGCCTTCCGGTGTGTCAGCCACCCCCCCAGCCTTGTGTCATTGACGATCTAGCTGAGGGTGCGCTCTATCCCCTCATCCAGGTCATTGATGAATATGTTGAAGAGGACTGGACCCAGAACTGAGCCCTGGGGAGCACCACTCGTCACTGACCTCCAACTGGACTCTGTGCCCCTAATCACGACCCTCTGAGCTCTGTCTTTCAACCAGTTGTCTATCCACCTTACTGTCCATTCATCAAGCCCACTCTTCCTAAGCTTCCCTGTGAGGATGCTAGTATTAATCTATTAACTGTGTTTATATTTCAACCCTCGGGTTTCCTTGTCTTTTCCCTGTTCCCCTTCCTGGGTGGGGAGGGGTCATCAGGTGATAGAATAATTGTCTAAATGGCAATTAATTATTGTGGGTTCTTCAAACCATAACAGGGAGGTCTTTATTTTTAATCATACAGCAATAGTATTCTGTATGGTTTTTTAATGTCTGTACCTTGCCAAGAGATGTGAGATAATTTTATATGGAAGGTAGTTGCATGACTGATGGCTTTGCTACATCCAAGTGGATGAGCTAGCTGTAGATTAGTCCAGAAAATTTAGCTGGACCCAGAATCCCATCATTTCTTTTTGGCAAAACACTTCTCACTAGAAAGTCATTATTCCCACTGACTTCTGTTTCATTTCCAGTTTGAATTTGAAGTGCCACTTTTCCTTTAAAAATCTTCAGATTGGTTGGAGCCTTACTACCGAAGATACCACCATTTCTCTATGAAGTTGTCAGTGAAGCTGTCCCATGATTTCAACATAACCCTACCTTGTCAACTTCAAATTCCAGCTGGCACCATGTTTAAGCCAATTCAGCAAGTGGATCCAGACATGACTGTAGGTCAACCGGGTCTGGTCAGCCAAAACAACAATATTAACACTAACACTTGTAACAGTTCAAAATAAGACAGCACTGATCCTTGCTCATCCTAAACTTTCTTTCTAGATTAATATAACTATAATCCTAATACATCAAACTGCAAGTGCAAACACTAGCAATAGCGCATGCCGGGAAACTACTTTCAGGTCTAAACCTAGGCCTAATGACATGTTTCAATAATTTATCAATACGTAAGGAGCCAATATTAGTATGGATCACATCGGTCTAATTCTAGGTTTTTCAGTAGCTCAGCAATGCCTGCTAATCCTCCCTGAAACCCTTGCCCAGCAGAGTCAGCTTCCAGCCTGATCCAGCCTTTCACCCATACAGACCCCGCTTTTACTGTAGAACATCACCCTTTGCTACTCTCTTTCCAAACTGAAATTCTAACCTCATTTTACTGCTTTCAGTTCCTTCTTGTGTGTCTGTTAACCTAGGACTATGAAGGGCTATGAAGATGATTAGGGGACTGGAGCACCTCTCTTATGAAGAAAGGCTGAGGGATTTGGGTCTCTTCAGTCTGGAAAAAAGATAACTGAGGGGGGATCTTATCCATGCTTATAAATACTTCAAGGGTGGGTGTCAGGAGGATGGGGCCAGGCTCTTTTCGGTGGTGCCCAGCAACAGGACAAGGGGTAACAGGCACAAACTTGAACACAGGAAGTTCCACCGAAACATGAGGAGGAACTTCTTTACTTTCAGTGTGGCAAAGCACAGGAACAGGCTGCCCAGAGAGGTGGTGGAGTCTCCAACTCTGGAGACGTTCAAAACCTGCCTGGACGCAATCCTGTGCAACCTGCTCTAAGACGACCCTGCTCTGGCAGGGGGGTTGGACTAGATGATCTACAGAGGTCCCTTCCAACCCCTACCATTCTGTGATTTTGTGATTCTGTGACTGAAGGTCCTGGTTTTCCAATTATGTTAGTGCATATCCTCACCCCTGAAAATTACTGCTATACGGAAAAAAAAGCTGGACTTGCTTGGCCCCATCAAAAAGCAAGGATGAAATTGGGAGCTTTCAAACAGTGCTTTCAACATTTTACCAGTTTGCCAAGGAACAAGCATACAAAATCAAGCACTGATGATTTAATACTATTTGTCTTTCAGCTTAAAAAAGTAAAAAGTGCAAAAAGGAAAAACATTTCAGGTAATTATATCTTAATTACAAAAATATATATTTATGAAAGCTGAAGCAATTAGTCCTCATTAGGGAACACATGCTTGCCAAATCTTTTTTTGTAAGTACAGCTGGTTTTTACTTGCATAATGAAACATACCAAGTTTGATCTGCTGAAAATGTATTAATTTATAAGGGTGTATTAGTCTTTATATGGTGGTCAGATTATTAATTAAATGTCAGAGAGAAAAGTAAGTCAAAGCTGAAACTGTGTATACCAGGGTTTTTTTCTCAGCAGCATAAGCTCCAGAAAATATAAGTTAGCAAAGGAACTAGAATGTCTTTCATAATCAATTTGTCACTGCTGTGTATTGCTTCAGTATAAGGAGATAAACAGCAATCAAAATGAAGAGAATGTGTACTAAAAAACACTAAGTGCTGCAAATATGTCAGTAATGTAAGGTCAGTTGAACTACAGTATGCCTATTCTTGCATGTTTTTGTAGAACCATAAAATTGTAGAACGGTTTGGGTTGGAAGGGACCTTTAAAGGTCATCTAGTCCAACCCCCCTGCAATGTGCAGGGGCATCTTACACTAGATCAGCTTGTGCAGAGCCCCGTCCAACCTGACCTTGAATATTTCCAGGAATGGAGCACCTACCACCTCTCTGGGCAACCTGTTGCAATGTTTCACTAGCCTCATTGTAAAAAATTTCTTCCTTACATCTAGCCTGAATCTACCCTCATGTAGTTTAAAACCACTACCCCGTGTCCTGTCGCTACAGGCCCAGCTAAAAAGTTTGTCCCCATCTTTCCTATAAGCCCCCTTTAAGGATTGAAAAGCTGCAATAAGGTCTCCCCAGAACCTTCTCTTTTCCACACTGAACAACACCAGCTCTCTCACCTGTCCTCATTGGAGACATGATCCATCCCTCTGATCATTTTTGTGTCTCTCCTCTGGATCTGCTTCAACCGGTCCACGTCTTTCTTGTACTGAGGACTCCAGAGCTGGACGCAGTACTCCAGGTGGGAGTGGAGTGGAGTAAAGGGGACAGAATCACCTCCCTCGAACATCTCGAAGCTGGCCACACTTCTTTTTATGTAGCCCAGGATACAGTTGGCTTTCTGGGCTGTGAGCACACATTGCTGGCTCATGTGCAGCTTTTCATCCACCAGTACCCCCAAGTCCTTCTCGGCAGGGCTGCTCTCAATCCCTTCATCCCCCAGCCTGTATTGATACGGGGGGTTGCCCTGACCCAGGTGTAGGACCCTGCACTTAATGTTGTTAAACCTCATGAGGTTCACACGGGTCCACTTCTTGAATTTGTCCAGGTCCCTCTGAATGGCATCCCATCCCTCAGGCTTGTCAACCACACCACTCAGCTTGGTGTCATCTGCAAACTTGTTGAGGGTGCACTTGATCCCACTGTCTGTGTCGTTGATGAAGATATTAAACAGTACTGATCCCAATATGGACCCCTGAGGGACACCACTTGTCACTGATCTCCATCTGGACACTGAGTTGTTGACCACTGCTCTCTGGATGCAACCATCCAGACAATTCCTTATCCACTGAACTACCAAATCCGTATCTCCCCAGTTTAGAGAAAAGGATGTTGCAGGGGACCATGCCAAAGACCTTAGAGCAGTCCAGACAGACGACATCTGTGGCTTTTCCCTTGTCACTCCATCATAGAAGGCCACTAGGTTAGTCAGGCAAGACTTGTCCTTAGTGAAGTCATGCTGGCTTTCTCGAGTCCACCTCCCTGTCATTCATGTGCCTTAACATAGCTTCCAGAAGGATCTGTTCCATGATCTTCCCAGGCACAGAGGTGAAGCTACAGGTCAGTAGTTCCCAGGGTCCTCCTTTCTACCCTTTTTAAAAATGGGTGCAATTTTTCCCTTTTCCTAGTCACTGGGGACTTCACTGGACTACCATGACTTTTCAAATATCATGGAGCGTGGCTCAGCATCAATTCCCTCAGGACTCTGGGATGCATCATGACAGGTTCCAAAGACTTATGTATGTTCCGTTTCCTTAAGTGGTCACAAACCTGATCTTCTCGTACAATGGGACAGACTTTGCTCCTCCAGTTGCTGCCTTGCGGTCTATCCACTTGAGAGGTGTGGGAAGAGAGATTACCAGTGAAGACTGAGGCAAAAAAGTTGAGTACCTCAGACTTCACTTCGTCTGTTGTTACCAGTTTGCCAGTCCTGTTCATCAGGGGGACTGAACTTTCTTTCACCTTAATTTTCTGCCTGACATATCTGTAGAAGCCCTTCTTATTATACTTTGTGTCCCTAGCCAAGTACAGGACTGGGTCTGTTTTGGCTTTAGCTACAAATACTGGTAATCTAAAACCTAACAGATTATGAAGTTGTAAAGAAGATGACTATTTCAGCTCTTGAAATGCTTTATAATTTTATCAAGTAGTTTTTAGTGGAAATAGAGTTTATCTTTTTAGAAATATTTCTGTTCCTGACTATCCATGAGAGAAGAGATTCATAAACTATGCACAACCCAAACCAGCAATATGCAAGGCATTTCTAAGTGATTCACATTTGGTCCTCATTACACAGAAAATGCAGAACATTCTTGTCCTTTGTGTCTATCCCAGGAGCCTATGAGAAAGTTGGAGGGCTTTCTTGTGCCAATAGTTCAGGAAGCACTGAACAGCACAAACCTCTCTGTTTAAACAGCTAGACCTTTGTAATGATGGGTAGGGTAAGTGGAAGTAACATCACAGTAATGCAATATCTAGCGCTTCTGGAGTTGAATGTAGACCTCTGAGTGAAGCATTTAAGCTAGCTGCGCATCATGTGCTAAAATTAGATGCCTAAGAAGGACAGCCAAAACAGCCAGCATGATAAATAGGGAGCTATTTAAATTCAGTGTGGAAAGTTTGTATCTGTCTACATGTAGAGGGACAGAAACAGTAAGGGAAATCTTGAATTCTGTTTTTCAGATAATACATACAGCTCAAACAGCTAATTCTGGATCCCCACTTAGTCAGTTACTAGAACCGGCTTCCAAAAACAAGGGCGTATTTAATTTCTTTCAAAGATATAGACAAAGTTCACTTTTTTAACAAAAAAGATCGACGATATATTAGGATGGCAAGGGATAGTGTTATTACCAATTCCATTTTTCTAAGCTGTCTTTTGAAAGATGAATTTTCCTGGGACAGGTCATGAGTTTTTATGTCTTTATGTATGTGTAGGTATTTTATTATCAATTTGTGGTACCCAAGTTACAGACCAGTTTGAATCTCCTGCATTTAGTTGCACAAATTCTGCAGTTACAAGCCAAAGAACATACCTTATATTCAAAGCCAAGAATCTACTGTTAGTCTAAGTAAAATCTTAATAGTTTAAGTAAAATCTTAATAGTCCAAGTAAATTCTTAATCAGGAATTAATATTAGTCCATTTAAACGTATACCACCACTTACAGTTCAGACTATGTACAGATAAAACTGATATAAGCAAACTTCCTAGTATCTGCCCCTTTCTTTGGTTGGATGCTAACCTTTCCACTGACCCTCCGAGTATGAAACATTAATGGCTTCAGTTTGGGAGCTGAATCTTGAGTCTGTCACTGAGAGGAGCATGATATTGATGGTGGGGTTTCTTCCTCCTCCTTGCTATCAGGAGTGAAATAGCGCTGCTGATTTCTTTTCTCCTCACTCTAGGATCTGTTTGGTATCACTTTTATATGCTTGTTAACGTATTTTACACATTGCTCCTTCTTCATCAGACTGCAAGTCCACAGTAGATAAAAATTTACTGTAAGACATGTTTTACATATGTTGGGTACGTGTTCTTTGTTCTATTACCACTAAGGCTGCTTTTACCCAGCTCCCAAGACTGCACTCCTTTAATGACCAGTAATAGATAAGGACGCCACTGTCATTCTGTGCCGAGGCCTCGTCTGTCGTCCGAGTTCTCTAGCCTTCAATGCTGTGTTCTGTTATAGGGTTTGTTACAGTAGGCTGCAACTTGAGTGTAACAGTAGGCACTGCAACACAGCGGTGCAGTGCTATGCAAAAGATAAAGTATAATACAATAATAGGTAACAGGCACCTAGAAAAAATATAATACAATAATAAGTAATAGTCACCTACTCCTTAATACTAGTTAATTACCAAAAGAGTTAGATAATTGGTCATAGAACAAAACAAACAAAAGCAGAACTTCTGACAGGCCAAAATAAATCCAGGCAAGCCCTAAGCCTTGTGTTGTTTGCTTAACACAAAGTCTGTGTCCTATTAGAAGCAATTGCATGCCACATTTACGGGGCTATAAGGCTACAACTTGAACAGAACTAAAAGCTAAGAAAAGCCCAGGAAGCACTGCGTATGAATTAGAGTAAAGTTTGCAGTTGCTTGAATTATCATCAGCATTAGCTGAGCTTGCAGACCTCATGTTTGCAGGATACATGTTTTTAGCTGATGGTCAGGAGGAGGGAGGTTCCTCTGTCAGGGCGATGGTATATTAACACTCCAGTGGCCGTGCAAATTAAATTGGGGATTGCCTTTGTCTGAAATAGAAATATGATTGTAATGGCCTCAGTACTTCCAGTGACAGGACGTGTGGGAATAGCTCAAAGCCGCATCAGTTGGAGGTTCAGAGTAGATACTAGGGAACAATTCTTTACCAAAAGGGTGGCAGAACATTGGAACAGGCTTCTTAGATGGGTGGTTGATGCCCCAAGCCTGTCAGTGTTTAAGAGGCATTTGGAAAATGCCCTTAACAACATGCTTTAACTTTTGGTCAGCTCAGAAGCAGTCAGCCAGTGGTACTAGATGATTGTTACAGGTCCCTTCCAACATTCCATTCCATGCCATGCCATGCCATGCCAATTCATTCTATTTACAGCATATTACTATGCCCACCATGACAGACCACTTTAAAAACAATTTGTGAGAGACAATTAAGCACTCTGTTTTGTTAACTAATGGCTATTCTGATGACTGCTTGCACACAAGGTTTCTGTGCTTTGTTTCAGTATCTGATTATAAGCTTAAATATATGAAACTTTCATAGCTGTATGTAATGTTATTTACATAACAGGTATGTCCTGGTTTGAGGTAAAACAGAACCCATTTTCTTTTAAGTAATTTTGATTTTCAGCTAAACCTCTTCTAACTAACTGAACTCTCTGAAATAAACAGCATGTTTTTCAGACACTGTCCACTTCCAGAGTGATAAGACATGATTGTTTATCATTATACCAAGGAATGGTATGCAGAGAGGCTCTTGGTTATACTTACACTTATTGCTATAACAACTAAAGTCAGTTAACTTTGTTATTTGCCCTCTTGGAGGGTCGGAAGTGGAAGACCTTAGAGGGGTCCCACCTGCAGGGATGAGTGGACAGGACAGGTGTCTGTTCATCTGTCTTTGATCCCGATCCGTGGGTTCCTGAATCCAGATCTGGAATCTAGTCCCCATCCACTGATGAGTCCAGTCTGGGACTTTCCCAGTGCTTGCCGGTGACGTGACTGTCATCCTGGGAGCTCGGTAGGGTTTTGTATATACGGTATATATTTCATTATTTTCTTTTTATTATTTTATTAATATTTTCATTAAAGTAGTTAAATTTCTTTTTTTAAACTCATAAGTCTCTTTTCTTTCTCATCCTTCTCTTGCTGAAAGGAGATGCTCTCCCTACTCTGAAGGGGAGAGAAATAAAAGGGAGTGTCTGTCATTCATTTTAGTGTCCAGCCCAGCACAAACCACAACACTGGTATTTGTAGCTAGAGCCACAACAGACCCAGCACAACAAAATCATAGAAGAATAGGTGTAGTATAGTTCAATTGACCTTACACTACTTAAAAATGTCTTGGCTACGAGTACAAGTATTGTATCAGCCTCTTGCAGTAAGATAGGTATTAAAACCTTTCAGTAGAACAAGCACATTATTCCAGAAAGAGGGCACAATATATACCTGCATTCTTGGTCCCATATCTTGCATCCCATTTTTGGACCTCCTCTATAGGCCTCTGGAACTTACTCCTGATTTATTCTAAAGACTGCCTATTCCGTATTGGAAAGTAATGGGTTTTATTTCATGTAAGAATCAAGTCTCACCACTGTCGCTCTGGTTGTTCTGTACATGTGTATTTAAAGACACTGCCTGAATTTGTATTCAATATGCATTGACACAACTGTAGGCAAGTAGACAATGTTTTCCTTCCGTTTATGTTATAATAACATTGATTCTCAGTTTCCATGTTCATTTATTTTACTTCATTCTGTAAGTAATCTGCTCTGATAAAGAAGGAGTTATAAACTAGGCTCAGCCTAACTCTGTAGCTGAACTGGCTCTTCTCATTTGTTGTTGAATCTGGCAGTTTGCAATAAATACGTTGAAGTTGTCTTTAACTAAAATCCCTATCTAAGTACAATAAAGTATCACTTCCTGAAGGCAACATAAGACACTTCTTCCAGCTGCTTAATTGACCTGCTATAAGTGATTGTGATTTTGGTGTGCAGTGATGTCATTCTGAACATTTATATGTCCAGTGTGGTATAGAACTATCAGCCTTCTGTACACCATGCCTGCCATCCTTCATTTCTGAAAAAAAAGTACATTTTTTAAATCCGCACGGTACACGCACTTACATGTGCATTACATTCAACACACACAGACCAACACAGTCGACATATCAGATAGTAACTATAACGTACTAAAATAATTAAGACTGAAAAAAAAAAGTGTGAATGTTGAATGCTATAGTGACATTACAATATTCAATAAAATAGTTCTTGGACATCAGTGGAGTTTTATATGAGTAAGGGATGTAAGATGGTTTCCCGAGAGAATTAATCTGTGACTGGTGACAGAATCAGCCATTATCTCCATTATTTTTATGAAGCTTTTATTTTAAAATTTTGTGTAGTTGTCTTATATTTAAGGGAATTAGCTGAGACAAAAAGGAAGAATTAAGTATGGGACATAGACTAGAAATCTAAGACATTTTAGGAATTTTTCTGAGACATTCAGGAATTTTATAACTCATGTAGGTGATTTTATCAGGTAGTAGACTCTGCAATAAAATCTGTTTAGGAATACTGCTAAGATTGCAACCAAATGGGGAAAAAAAGAGAAATAAAAAAGGCTCTAGCTTTTCAACACAGGATGTGGATTTGTGTTACACTTTACCCATGATAACTGAAGACCCTGCCTTGTATTAAATTGCGGAGATCATACAATCACAGATTTTACCATCTGATCAAAAAGTAATACATCAGAAAAAATCTCTGTAATCAGCTCTTTGATCTGACATATCCTGTAGTAACCCTATTGCTAGATCTAACTTAAGAAAGGAGTGAGCAGGGCTGCCTGCTTTAGGGTCAACTTGCTGTTAAAAGTAATGTGAATCCACAACTGCAAACTCAAACTGCTGCAAGGACCAAAGCACACACTGACCGACACCTCTTGGTTTTATCATTCTTGACTCCCACAAGCCGAGCATTTTCAGTATGCCTCTGTTCCTGAATTTTCTTTGTGGTGTTGCCTTTACAAGTTTTGTAAGAAGGATGGATTACGTGGCATTAGGATGACTGTGTCAGTCACTTGGTGTAGCGCATTATAAGACGATAGGAGTGCCAGAATCCAACCCAATTAATTTTTCATCAATATACTCTGGGGGGTTTGGGATTTTTTGTTGCTGTCGTTGCTGTATGTAGCTGCTCCACCGCCTCCTGCACTCGCAGATTATCAGCCACGCTTTTGTACAGGAAATTGAAGTACACTGGTTTGGGAGGACACCTCGAACTTGCAAACCTGCAGGCCACAAACGGAGACGTTTTTCCATTTGTCCCGAGCAAGGTTTCCTGAGGCAGAGGAACTCGTCTCGGGCAGTTACAACACGGTAATTCCGTGCTCACGGAAATGCAAAACCAGAGAGCGGTAAGGGAGCCATCCAGTGGACTGTTGTGAAACGCGCAGCAAAGACGAAACAAATAACCTCAGAGTTTTTTCTGCCTTTTTGGTTGCAAGATGTTGGGAGTTGTCATTTTGTGCAAAACCTGTTTGTACTGTTAAATGCCAAGTTCCTTCACTGTTTGTGTTCATTGTAAATGACTATTTTTCCCCAAAACGTGAAAG
Source organism: Rissa tridactyla (assembly GCF_028500815.1). Taxonomy (NCBI): domain Eukaryota; kingdom Metazoa; phylum Chordata; class Aves; order Charadriiformes; family Laridae; genus Rissa; species Rissa tridactyla. Next base: position 56,189,601 of record NC_071497.1, read on the forward strand.
TTTTTGAAGACCAGGATGTGGAGCTCTGTTTTCTAGAATACTCATTCAATTAAACTATGAACACCAAGCTCCTTTTTTTTTCAGTTTATGTAATGGAAAGAGAAATGTACCATATAAAAATGAATGAGGTTGGACGATATTAATTCATCACTTTGATTTCTATTCTGAAACACAGTTTAATCCTAAATTTTTAGTTTTAAGTGTGTGATATTTTAACTGGCTTTAAAGGCTTTCCAAATTCTCATTAGAGATGTATTTAGATTTTTTCAATTTTTTAACGATGATTTATGGATGATTTATGTATGATTTGTTCACTTACCAGAGTAAACTGAAAAGCAATGGAAAATATGACTTTTAATGCTCAGCATTAGCATTAAGCAACACAAGACCTGCAATCCAAAAAATTTTAGATTATAGCTCAAGGAGTAAGGAGAAATTGCCAGTCTTTCCTAAGCTTGGAGAACACGTTAATTGGAAATAAAATTAAGATTGATCTTTATTCACGGAATCACGGAACCTTCAGAGTTGGAAGGGACCTCTAGAGATCATCTAGTCCAACTCCCCTGCTAGAGCAGGATTGCCTAAAGCACATCCCTCAGGGCTGCATCCAGGCGGGTCTTGAAAATCTCCAAAGAAGGGGACTCCACAACCTCCCTGGGCAGCCTGTTCCAGGGCTCTGTCACCCTCACCATAAAGAAGTTTTTCCGTGTATTTGAACGGAACTTCCTATGTTCTAGCTTGTGCCCATTGCCCCTTGTCCTGTCACTGGGAATCATTGAAAAGAGCCTGGCTCCGTCCTCCTTAAACCCACCCTTTAGATACTTGTAAACATTAATCAGGTCCCCCCTCAACCTTCTCTTCTCCAGGCTAAAGAGTCCCAGCTCTTTCAGCCTTTCCTCATAAGGGAGGTGCTCCAGTCCCATAATCATCTTGGTTGCCCTTCGCTGGACTCGCTCCAGTAGTTCCCTGTCCCTCTTGAACTGGGGAGCCCAAAACTGGACACAGTACTCCAGTTGTGGCCTCACCAGTGCAGAGTAGAGGGGGAGAATGACCTCCCTCGACCTACTGGCCACAGTCTTCCCTATGCAGCCCAGGATGCCATTGGCCTTCTTGGCGACAAGGGCACACTGCTGGCTCATGGATAATTTGCTGTCTACCAGGACCCCCAGGTCCTTCTCCTCAGAGCTGCTTTCCAGCATGTCCGCCCCTAACATATACTGGTGTTTGGCATTCTTCCTTCCCAGGTGCAGGACCCTACACTTGCTTTTGTTGAACCTCATTAGGTTCTTCTCTGCCCAGCTCTCCAGCCTGTCCAGGTCACGCTGGATGGCAGCACGGCCCTCTGGAGTGTCGGCCACCCCTCCCAGCTTGGTGTCATCAGCAAACTTGCTGAGGATACACTCTGTCCCCTCATCTAGGTCATTAATGAATATATTGAACAAAATTGGTCCAAGTATTGACCCCTGAGGGACACCACTCGTTACAGGCCTCCAACTGGACTCTGTGCCGCTGATCACAACCCTCTGAGTTCTGTCACTCAGCCAGCTCTCGATCCACCTCACTGTCACCTCGTCTAGCCCATATTTCCTCAGCTTCCTAATGAGGATGTTCTGGGAGACAGTGTCAAAAGCCTTGCTAAGGTCAAGGTAGATGACATCTACGGCTCTCCCCTCATCCAGCCAACCCGTTATAACATCATAGAAAGCTATCAGATTGGTCAGGCGTGATTTGCCCTTGGTAAATCCATGCTGACCACTTCCAATAACTTCCTGTTCCTCTATGTGTTTGGAGACGACATCCAGAATGAGTCGCTCCGTTACCTTCCCAGGGACAGAGGTGAGACTAACCGGCCTGTAGTTCCCTGGGTCCTCCTTCTGCCTTTTTTGAAGATTGGAGTGACGTTAGCCTTCCTCCAGTCCTCAGGCACCTCTCCTGTTCCCCATGACTTTTCAAAGACAATGGAGAGTGGTCTAGCGATAACATCTGCCAGCTCTCTCAGCACTCGCGGGTGCATCCCATCAGGGCCCATGGATTTATGAATGTCCAGCTTGGCCAAGTGGTCTCTGACCCGGTCCTCCTCAACTAAGGGAAAATCTTCCTCTCTCCAGACCTTCCCCCTTGCCTCCAGGGTATGGGATGTGTGAGGGACGGCTTTATCTGTGAAGACCGAAGAAAAGAAGGCATTCAGTAACTCTGCCTTCTCTGTGTCTTCCACCACTAGGGCACCCGTCTCATTCATCAGTGGACCTATATTTTCCCTAGTTTTCCTTTTTCTGTTGATATACTGGAAAAATCTCTTCTTGTTGTCTTTAACTGCAGTGGCCAAGCTGAGTTCTGATTGAGCTTTGGCCCTTCTAATCTTCCCCCTGCATAGCTTTGTTATATCTTGATAATCCTCACAAGTTGCTAAGCCCCTTTTCCAGAGAATGTAAGCCTTCCTTTTTTTCCTGAGGTCCAGCCAAAGCTCTCTATTTAGCCAGGCTGGCCTTCTTCCCCGTCGGTTCGTCTTTCGGGACATGGGGATGGCCTTCTCCTGTGCTTCTAAGAGCACCTGCTTGAAGTATGACCAGCTTTCCTGGGCACCTTTGCTCTTCAAAACTGCCTCCCAAGGGACACTCTCAACCATGCTCCTAAACAGGCTAAAGTCTGCCCTTCGGAAATCCAAGGTGGCAGTTTTGCTGGCTCCCCGCCTCCCTTCACCAAGAATTGAAAACTCTATCATTTCATGGTCACTCTGCCCAAGACGACCTCCAACCTTTACATCCCCCACAAGACCTTCTCTGTTAACAAACAGTAGGTCCAGTAGGGCACTTCCCCTAGTAGGTTCCTTCACCAGCTGTGTTAGGAAGTTGTCTTCCACACAGTCCAGGAACCTCCGTGACTGTTCCCTCTCTGCTGTGTAGTATTCCCAGCGGACATCCGTGAAGTTGAAATCCCCCACAAGAACAAGGGCAGATGATCATGAGACCTCTGCCAGCCGCTTATAGAATACTTCATCGGTTTCTGCATCCTGATTAGGGGGTCTATAACAAACTCCCATCACGATATCTGCCTTGTTGGCCTTCCCCTTGATTTTTATCCATACACAGTCAACACTGTCATTCACACTGTTAAGTTCTAGACATTCAAAACCGCCCCTAACATAGAGGGACACCCCACCACCTCTCTTCACCCCACCACCTCTTATGGGCCCTGATGGGATGCACCTGAGAGTGCTGAGGGAGCTGGCAGAAGTCATTGCTGGGCCGCTCTCCATCATCTTTGAAAAGTCCTGGAGAACAGGCGAGGTGCCTGGGGACTGGAGGAAAGCCAATGTCACTCCAGTCTTCAAGAAAGGCAAAAAGGAAGAGCCGGGGAACTACAGGCCGGTCAGCCTCACCTCCATCCCTGGAAAGATGATGGAACAGCTCATTATGGGTGTCATCTCAAGGCACGTGGAGGAAAGGAAAGCTATCAGAAGTACTCAGCATGGATTCACCAAGGGGAAATCATGTCTGACTAATCTGATAGCCTTCTACGATGGCATGACTAGATGGATAGATGAGGGGAGGGCGGTAGATGTGGTCTACCTTGACTTAAGCAAGGCGTTTGACACGGTCTCCCACAGCATCCTCATAGGGAAGCTTAGGAAGTGTGGGTTAGATGAATGGACAGTGGGGTGGATAGAACACTGGTTGAAAGATAGAGCTCAGAGGGTTGTGATTAGGGGCACAGAGTCTAGTTGGAGACCAGTGACGAGTGGTGCTCCCCAGGGCTCAGTACTGGGTCCAGTCCTGTTCAATATATTCATCAATGACCTGGATGAGGGGATAGAGCGCACCCTCAGCAAGTTTGCTGATGACACCAAGCTGGATGGGGTGGCTGACACACTGGAAGGCTGTGCCACCATACAGAGAGACCTGGACAGGTTGGAGATCTGGGCAGAGAGAAACCTTATGAAGTTCAACAAGGGCAAGTGTAGGGTGCTGCACCTGGGGAGGAATAACCCCATGCACCAGTACAGGTTGGGTGCTGACCTGCTGGAGAGCAGCTCTGTGGAAAGAGACCTGGGAGTCCTGGTGGACAACAGGATGACCATGAGTCAGCAATGTGCCCTTGTGGCCAAGAAGGCCAATGGCATCCTGGGGTGCATCAAGAAGAGTGTGGCCAGCAGGTCAAGGGAGGTCATCCTCCCCCTCTACTCTGCCTTGGTGAGGCCGCACCTGGAGTACTGTGTCCAGTTCTGGGCTCCCCGGTTCAAGAAGGACAGGGAACTGCTGGAAAGGGTGCAGCAGAGAGCTACAAAGATGATTAGGGGACTGGAACACCTCTCTTATGAGGAAAGGCTGAGGGATTTGGGTCTCTTCAGTCTGGAAAAAAGACGACTGAGGGGTGACCTTATCAACACTTATAAATACTTCACGGGTGGGTGTCAGGAGGATGGGGCCAGGCTCTTTTCAGTGGTGCCCGGGGACAGGACAAGAGGCAATGGGCACAAACTTGAACATAGGAAGTTCCACCTAAAGATGAGGAGGAACTTCTTTACTTTGAGGGTGGCAGAGCACTGGAACAGGCTGCCCAGGGAGGCGGTGGAGTCTCCAACTCTGGAGACATTCAAAACCCACCTGGACGTGTTCCTGTGTAACCTGCTCTAGGTGACCCTGCTCTGGCAGGGGGGTTGGACTAGATGATCTCCAGAGGTCCCTTCCAACCCTATGATTCTATGATTCTATGATTCCCTTGCCTATCTCTTCTGAAAAGCTGGTAGCCATCAATTACAGCACTCCACTTTTGTGTGTCTTCCCACCACGTTTCCGTGATGGCAACCACGTCATAGTTTCCCTGCTGCACGATGGCCTCCAGCTCGTCCTGCTTATTCCCCATGCTGCGTGCATTAGTGTAGATGCACTTCAGTTGGGTTAATTGTCCTACCACTTTCTTGGGGGGACAGGCCCTGATTTGCACCTGATCATTCTCGGACACTACTGTAGTTACCAAATTATCACTACTCCTTGTGTCTATGCTGCCACACAATTCACTATCCCCCACCATCGCTGAGACAGGCTGCAAGACCTTGCTATCACTTATACCCATGAGCACTGCTATGTTGCTCCCAGGCACCACTTTTGTGATCCTGGTTTCGTCCCCAACCCCCATCAAACCTAGTTTAAAGCCTTATGGATAAGCCCTGCTAATTCTTGTCCCAGTCTCTTTCTTCCCCTTTGTGTTAGGCTTCCCCCGCCTGATGCCAGCATGCCTGGTTTCCTGTAGATCAGCCCATGTTCAAAAAAGCCAAAATCCTGCCGGACGCACCAGTCGCGGAGCCAGGAGTTAATTTGCTGGCTCCTCCTATTTATCCCCTCGTCTACCCCTGCAAATGGTGGGATAGAGGAGAACACTATTTGTGCTCCCGATCCCTTAACCAGCCGTCCCAGGGCCCTAAAGTCATTCTTCATTGCCCTCAGACTTCTGGTACCTACTTCGTCACTGCCTACCTGAAATATCAGTAGCGGATAGTAATCTGATGACTGGACCAGGGAAGGGAGTTTCCTCCGTATGTCCTTAATTCTGGCCCCAGGGAGGCAGCTGACTTCCCTGTGGGATGGGTCCGGTCTACAGATAGGACCCTCTGTTCCTCTCAGAAGGGAGTCACCTACTACAATAACCCTTCTTTCTTTCTTTGTTGAGGACGTCCTGAGGCGTGGGGGTGAGTGACGAGCACTGGGCATTTCACTGGATGGATCAGCTTCTCCATCCTCAATCGCCTGGTCCTCAATTTCCAGAGCCTCATACCTATTACGTAAGGGCAGTTGGGATGGTGAGGGGGGCCGTGAGAGGTTTCACTTACCTCTCCGAGGAGGGATCTGACTCCACTCCCCCTTATCCCTTGAGTCCTCTCCTTCTGCCTGGTGACAGGAGGGAAGTGGGTCATCCACTTCTGATAGAGCCTCTTCCTGCTGCCTTTGCCTCAGGGTATGGATCCACCAATCTATTTCGTTTTCACAGTTCCTAATACTTCTTAACCTTTCTACCTCTTCCTTCAGTTCAACCACCTTCCTGAGCAGATCATTCACTTGATCGCACCGTATGCACACAGTGTCTCTGGAACCCTGTGGGAGCAGTGCCAGACTCAGGCATTCATTACAGCCCGAGACCTGCACAGCCACATGCTTGCAGAGGAGCTCAGTCTGAGTTCCCACGTTCTTCCTCGCAGAAGCTTTTGACTGTTTTGCAGCCATGTTCTTTTCTCGTGCCGGGAGATGGAGGATCTCTGCTGTTCGCTTCCCTCGCGCCCTGAGCCGGTGCCCTTGCACGCCGATGTTCCTCTGCTTGTGGTTGCCCAGCTTCTGCTTACCTTAGACTCAAGGCTTCCAGTGACCCACCGTACGAAATGCTGCTCCTTGTTCGTTCGCTCGCACTGCGGTGCCGCCCTGGGTGACCCACGTAGGCTACCCGCGTGCTGGGTGCGCAGCGGCCGGCCGCTGCGCTCCGGGACCACCCGTTTAGAGCTGCCGCGTGTGACGCTGACTCCGCCCAATTATTCCACTTATTCCAAATAACCTAGCATGTAGTGAATTTTTCCTATCATTCTTACTGATCAAAACTTGATCAGGGATTGATCTTCAGTAAAAAAAACCTTGACTTTGTTTCTTGGCAAAGAATGGTTTAAATAGTTGCCGTGTTAAATATAATCACAAAGTCAGCAAAACATGCAACTGAGCAACTGTCATTTGAAAAGATAAGAAGAATTCAGCACGATACTGGAGATGGGTTTCAATTTTTTATTCCCTCCTGTACAGTATGTACCTCAGAGGCATGTTTCTCTTCTGATCACCATTAAAAACTGACAGTATAAACCAGAATCTTTTGGTGAAGCTCGCCTGACATAACAATAAGTGTAGTTTATGAAGTAAGCCTGTCCTTAACTTTTTTATCTGAGGCAACTTCAAGGACTTTGTCTTTTTTTTTTATTTACTAAAAGGTAAGCAAAGCAAATTTTAGATAATCTTCATGAGTAGTCTAGGTAAGTATGTAAAAAAAACACTCTGAATTTAGCCAGGTTACAATATCAAATAATTGATCATGTTCACAAAATTTAATTTTCTTGTATTATGAATATGATAAGAAAGGTAGGTAATGTTATTTGTTACTTCACTGTCTTTTTGATATGAAAATTTGAGAGCTTTAAGGATGTTTTAATCACTCTTTTAAACTTGTTTATTTATTTTACTACAGAATCTGGAAGGCTATAAGTCTTTTATGGGTCAAAACCAAATGCACACACAGGGTTGAAAACTACATATGCAGTAGTGCAGGGTATCATTTCTTAATGCTGTAGTATATGAACTATAGCTCTGGCTGACACAGCATTGCAAAGACTTACGTCAGTTTGGTCAGCAGTTTCCTCCTGTGAATTTTGTCATACATGCCTGTGCAAATTTCCCTGTTAGACAAATAAAAGCCTGGCTACAATTCATCTTCTTCTGTGTTGACTGAGAGCTGTGTTTAGAATCACCTTAGATTGTTATGGTCATGTTTTTCTGCTGTTCCAGTTGATTCTTGGACTATTTTGGGAGCACCCCTTTAGTTTATGAAAAGGAATTTGCTGATGTTGTGCTCAAAATAAAGTTATTTTATATTTCAGAGAGGAAGAAAGACTGGATTGTATAATACTTTTTATATTTATGCTGATGTTAGTAATTTGTTTTCCTTGAGAAACTAAAGCACTTGAAAATCATATATTCCAGGGAAAAAACCTCTTCCTTTTTCAGTTTTTTATTGCCGTGTAGTTTAGGGATGGTTGGCTGGTAACAGAAGACTGAGCAGGTGCTCTTCTTAAGTGCAGTTTTGTCCCTATTCTTCACATGACCACCAAATGAATTCCATGTGCAGCTCAGGTGGTTTCCTGGTATTCCACAAGTCTAAACTGGAAACTGCCTTTCTGTAGGAAAACCGCAGTAAGTAGGCTGATCCCTTTCATCAAGAAGGGCGATACCTTCATAAAAGTTGCTGCAATAGGTATGGATTGTGTCTGGACAGAGTTGTGCATGTGTTGATTCGAAGGGCACAATGCAATCCTGTGCTGAATTCTCTCATTTAAATGAAGTGAGGCAGAAAGTCATGGATCAGGATCCCCTTCACCAGGAAGCGCCTCCCATAGTTACCTAACTATACAGTAAGATCAGAACCTCTTGAAATGTGGTGCAAAGTGATCATATTTCACATATTTATTTCACAGGAAGTCCAGTTCTGTATTTTGAATAAAACAGTGACATTTGATTTTGTTCTTTCTTTCTGTCAGTCCAATAAAATCCATTTCCGGCTGTTTTAAAATGTATTTTCTGCAAAATAACTATTTTTAAAAGCAAACATTAAGGAATTGTAAATAACATACACTTAGTTAAAAGGAACAATTCGATAATATAATTACTGCTGGCAAAACAGTTCATGCTGCTATGAGATACAAGGCTTTCAGACCTGATACAGTACACAGCGCGTGCCACGTTTCCTGCTCACTCAAACCAGATAGAAAATGGTGCTTTCTCTTTTCTCATGGTAATTTTATTCCTTGGCCTCCTTGCTTCTTGTTTTTCTGTTTCTATTCTTTTTTCTTTTTTTTTTTTTTTGTAGTATTGGCTAGAAGAATACAGTTTCTTGCCAACACTGGGCTTTTATGTATGTTGGGAGAGGAAAGATCAACAAATAGACCTTCTGTATTGATTTCCAGCAGAACTGAGAGGAAGTAATCCGAAACTTATCCTGCTTGCATCTGTTTGTAAAGGTCTAGGGGTGGTGAAGAAGTTTCACTTTAGACTATAATAATAGGTTTTTTAAAAATGGTAATTTAAGAACATGTAATCATTTTCCATGGTGGAGCTGATAAATAAAATACTCGAACTAAAATTACTGTTCTCTTATACACTATATTTCATTGGCTTCTTTTTACTGTTAGAAATATGACAGTATATTATAGGATTCATAGCTACTGTATGAGCAACTTCTTTATAGAAACTGAATTGCTAGATGAGAATGTAAAACAGTCCTTCATATAATCTCTTTCAGCATCTAAAGCAAACCGGGATGTATCTTTCCATCTAGGGATTTGGGTTTTTTATCATGTCCCCATGCAGTTTTCAACAATGAAGCAGAATAGCTGATCTTTATCTACACTTTGATTATGGGGCAGCACCAAGCTGTATTTGATTCATCTGTTTGCTGATCCTAACAGTTACTGGAGAATGTGAAGCTTTTTCATAGCACACCCTGAGAAAGGGGCACTTTGTTTCTGACATTAAATCTTAAGTCCATGAAATCAAATTACGGTTAGGGACCTATATTCAAAGTAAATCAATTTCAAAACATGAGTTGAAATTACTTTCAGACTTCACATCTGCCTCTGACTTTCTCCTGCCAAGGACGAGGATTTAGCACTGTATTTTTATGTTTTAAGGAAAGTTATTCTCTTGTTGCTAGGTTAAAGACCCATTCAAACAGAAGAGGACTGAAATACAGTCTTCATTGTGCAGCTGAACTGGGAAGTGCTCAAGAAACAGAACCGTTACTAGGAGCGCTGAGAAACCGTAACTCACAGTAGCCCCAAAGCCTTTCTAGAGTCCGTCTCTGCCAACAGTAGCAAGTTCCAAACGAAAAACCTCAGAGCCACTGTTTTCTTAATGCCAAGTCCTCAGCCCTGCCACCCCACCCTGGTTAATCTGGCTGGGAAACTGAAATGCTTCTGTTTTAATTATCTTAGGCACTTGTGCATTACTAGTATGCACCACTGTTTTAAAAGTGTGGTTGGTGATTTGGCCTAGTTTAGGCCACAGTTAAGAGCAGCGTAAACAACATTGGTGCACCAACACAAGCTGAAGCGTAGCATTCAAACGCAAGGAAACTGGTGGTAGCAGCACTGCTTTCAGCAGCACGGTTGCCTCTTTAGAAGTAGCTGAACTTTACAGTTCAGTAGTGGGATGTAGAGGACTCAGGGGCAGTCCCTAGTTTTCCATTTTCCATTAGGGACAATGGAGTTCATTACCACCACATCTTTAGCACAAATCACCTTGGTAATGTCTGTATTTTCTTTGTGCTGAACAGAAGCACTCCAAATGCCAGCAACCAGGTGGGCATCATAGCCACAGAAACGGATGGTGCTGCAGCCCCCAGGGAGGTGAGGGCTGGCTAAGAAGCATCACAATTGCCACTGTTACATCTCAGAGCATAGCTCACATTGCAATCTCTCTGTCTTAACCCCAAAAAATGCCTTCATCAAAATGCCTTCTGTCTTCATCTACAGTTAAGTAACTCACAGAATAGATTTGTGTAATAAAATTATTTTAATATTAACCATTTATAAATTAGCATCTCAGCATACAGCCAATAGTCTCTTTGTTTGCCAAATGCACATCCCCCTGTGATAAGGTGTATGTATAATTGAGTTTAAGAATGGAATTATACTAGTACGTCTGTACATTCTCTTATCAGCAATGTGTTAGAGAAAGAGTAGCTGTTCTGTTCGTTAGCACTAATACCACAGAACTGCCTCCAAAGTAGCTCCATGCTGAGAGTGGGAGAATTGCTTGTCAGCAGCCTGCTTCACCCTTACTGTTAAAAAAATGTTACTATCAGAGTTGTTAATATTTATATGTGTTCATTGTATTTATTTAGCGGTTAAGGGTCTGTAATCAGAACTGGACCTCATTGAAGTGTTATTCAAACACAGTTTGTTTAGATTTCTATTTAAAGTAAGGCATGATAAGAAAGTATAACAACCAATAGAGAGAATTGGATTATAGACAAGAAAGAATAAAGGTTTTGGTTTATTTCTGTGTCTGACCTGTAGAGCGTTATACTTTTTGTGGATTTTAATGCATTTTCTGATTTAAGGGGAAACATAGGGTGTAAAAGTCCTTCTGGGCTAAATGTCTGTTATGCGTCTAATTTCACAACCAGACTTTCTGACTCAGCTGATCCCTTCCATTTCCATGGCTGTTCTGTATTTACACAGGTAGTTCATAACTTTCAGCAGTCCATGGTAAATTGCTGGCCCTATGAAATTCAATTTCAAAGGCAACTTCAAGTCTTATTACTAGGCTTAAGGTATTACGAGATGGAAGCTGAAAAATTTTGACAAATATATTGAGATTAATCTTGGGTTGTAAATAAAAAGATTAGTTCATCATCATGAATTAAAGTAGTGCTTTCAGAAATTGAAGAGATGACTAAAAGACAAAAGAGAACATTGTCGTATCATCTGTTTGCCCATAAAAATGGCGGGCCCTGTCCCGCCATAAAGACTACAGGACTGAAGCCAAGATATAGTCGCTTCACGGTGAAGCTAAATACACTGGCACTTTGGTTTGCAGGTGACTTATAAGGAAGATATGGTGTATCTGTATTTCTAAATCGTCAGTTCAAAGCTATCAAAGCTTAAATCTGTTTTAAGTAATTAAGAGGAAAGCTGTATGAAGTTAGTTCATTTTTACTGATATTTGTCATCTATTAAAAAGTACACTGTAACAGACTTAAGACAAATGTAGGTTAAATTGTATGACTAAAATTAAAGCAAAAAAGGATTAAAGAAATAGAAATAGGGGTAGTAAGACAAAGCACATTAAATATGCTTTGACTTAATCAACTAATTGTTTTATAATAAACCAATTATTTTTTTTATATCTGTGTAAGGAAGATCGTGGCAGGGCCTTGAGCACATCAGCAGGCTCTGTAACCCTCTTTCTCTGTTACTCCCCTCTGCAATCTCTTCCCCTCACTGAGTGCTTGACTGCTTTTATTTAAGGTCAGCTCACTTTCCCTTGCAGAGAAGCTGACCCTTGCTGCTCTCTGGCAGGTTGTCTGCCACTTCTTTCTCCAAATGTCTGTTATTAAGTGCCCCAAAATTGTATCTCCTCTTTTTAATAAAAATAAATGCAAATTCCAGGAAGTTCTCTTATAGGTCTCATAGTCAAGTTAAATTAAATAAATTGACCAAAATCTTTTTGAGAGTAAGAGCTTAACAAAGACCCATGATAAATATTTGCAGTAAATAATTCTCTGTCTCTCTGGAAAGAAAAAAAAACAAAAGAAAAAAAGAAAAAAAAAAGAAAAGCTGTGTTTGGAAGGAGAGATCAGGTTTACTTCAATGAGGTTTGCCAAAATAGATTATAATTAGAACACTGACAACAACTAAGATGACAGCAAATTTTGGTTGCCTTCTAAAAAGTATTTGTGAACCTTCTGTTAAATTTGCTAATTCTCTGGTGTCTGAATTTCTCTATATATTAATTTCTGCATTACACTAAAGGCAGTGTAAAATTTTTCTATTTTTAACCAGTTTCTGACAACTAGACTTATACATGAAACCTTGTAAAACAATAGTGGCAAGACTGTGCCTGCAGTTAAAAATTGTTAAGTTTATTGAGGTTTATATAGTACACATATACCTAAACACTGTAGATCACCTCATCTGTTAAAACTGAGTTCAGGTTGAAGTCCTTTCTAGCTTACTGTCAGTAACTTGTTATGTTTCATTAGGAGTAATAAAAAAAATGTATGAAATTACTTTCATTTTAGTTTTGAAAAAAGCAATTCAATACTTAGAGGTCAAAGTCAATCCTGATTGATGCCTTTGCAAGACACTTTGCTTTGCTTTGAAGTTCATACTCTAAAGTGTTCATATTCTGATAATTATGGAAAATGTGTTAGAATCTTACTATTTAGCTGTGAGAATGTGTGCGAATGTCAGACATCCAGCAAAGCTGCAATTCTGCACTGGAACAATACCGGAGGAATGTCTGCAGGACCGGGAATCATGAGTTAGTTAGAATTTTGCCATTTGCTATTGCCTGGCCTTGGCTAAGTAATTTTTCCGTTCCTAGTTTCCTCAATTTAAAATGCACAGAATAAAACTTGTATTCACCTTTTTTGTATGGCAACATTTTACAGAATTTTGACTCATAAAGTACTATGGGATTGTGAAATGTTATTTCAGGCTGTGTGACTGTTTACAATACCACAACTTCAACCATTTTGCTTATTTACAGTTCTAAGATGTGGAAATCAGTGGAAAAAGTGCAGTGGGTTTCCACCCAATCAGTACATTTGGACCATGATACACATCCAATAATAACTTAGGAGGAGTCAGGGATTAACTTTGTCGTTTGAGTACAGATGGTACAGCTACTGTTGTCAGAATGAATTTTTCAGTTACCTCTAAAAAGAGTAGATAATGCAATACTGAAAACACTGGGCACAGAATTACAAAGACATTGTACTTACACTAATATACTCTACCAACAAAGAGATTACTTAGGGTTCATATTTGAGGATTTAGCTCAATGTCCTGCCGCACAGAAAATTTCATACAAACGTTTTATTCTCACCCAAAGTGTTTTTATCTCATTTCCACATTCCCAATGTTCCTCCCAGAAGCAATTTTTCCAGGCATAAATTCCTCTTACAGAACAGAATCACCAGGAGTTATCATGGAGTAATTTAGGTTGGAAGTGACCTCTAGAAATCACGTAGTCAGCTCTGCTGCTCAAAGCAGCGTGAACTCGAACGTGTTACTCATCATTTGTGATGCGCATCATCACTTTTTGTCTAACTTGTGGCTGATCTTGAGATCCATCTGATCTTGAGGAACAAATCTTAAAGTTCTTGTTTTCATCTGCTGCAAGAAGTGGGTTTTGTGCTTCATCCAGATTATGCTGTGTAAACTCCAGTTTACAAAAACATGGAGCAATTATCCCTGTTAATTATTAGAGTCAATTAAATGATAGAAAGTTGAGAAGAATGAGTACTGTCCAGAGACTGAAATGCCTCTAAGATACTTTGTCAGATGGTCTTTGAAGGCATAGCTAGTTGTTACCATCTGAAGAACATGGTTTTGGAAAAAAAAAGTACAGCAAAAGCACCTCAGTGTGACGTGGTGAAATATTAATTTTTTTACTCTTGAGTTAAACCCATAAAATACTTTTAAGGCTTATTTTAAGAGTGAAGCGTAATTGTTAGCAAAGTTTGCTTGACGTTGCGAATACAGAACATATTTGTTTATAATGTTAGCAGTCAACATATGATATTAGTTAATATTAGTCCTAATACTAATGTATTGGTATGACTAATAGTCTAGTGTTTAGTATGACCTTATTCAAGAGAAGTACATAATTACGAAGAAAATATTAAATTAATTTCAGAGAGAAAATGTGGAGCTACCAGTAAAGGAAGCAGCAAAGGTCAAAACTTATGGGTCTTCTAAAACTGTACTTTGAATTATATATCCCCTATTTCTAAATACCAGCTTCCTATATAGAAGCTCATACTGAAAACAAAGCAAACTCATAATTACTAATTAACTACTTTCTGTCTTTCTAAGTGATAAAAAACAATGAAATTGAAACCAGATTGAGAGATCCTGCAAATTCTGTAGTAAAGCTGCAGCGAATAATGAAGAGTATATGACTTTCTAAATAGCCAAAATGTAAGCACCCCACATGCGTGGATAGCTGTATTTACTACTTTTTTTTTTTCCCCTGCATTTCTTCTCATGCAGCATAAAAAAGTCATTCGATATGCCACTTAGTTAACATAATGTCTCCTGAGGAGCTAAATCTTCAAACAACAGGCAATAGATTTCATTTCAGTTGTATAAGAGCACATACCTGTTCTCTTACAAATATACCCCAGGGCACCATTTCAGTTACTCTGATCTGCAGCTCCCTGTACAACTGTGGAATAACTTGGGGCCAGAGGTGATCACAGGGGTAAAAGAATTTGTTTAAACATAACTTTGGGACTTCTTTGAACTGTGGTTTGCACTCTCTTGGGAAATTACTGGCACTGTGATGAAAGGGCTTTGGGACCACTACAGAGATTTCAAGACATGTCCTCTGCTCAGCTATGTGGGAACTACAGATTTTTACCTGGGGTTAGTGTAGTTAACTCTTCTATTTGTTAGTTTTCTAGAAGGAGGAAGAAATGCACACAGAATCACACTATTTTTTGTGCTTCGTTTTCAAACTTTTTCTTCATGTCTTCATTTTATACCTTTTAGATATTTTTTTTTCTTCTGTATGTCTCCATACTGTGTCTTTCTGTTCTCATCTCTTCTCTTTCACTGTATTTTTCTCTCCAATTTCAATCCCTTTTCTAGACTTTCTCACCCCCTTTTTTTTAGGTACTTCTTAGTCTCTGTAAACCACCTTAGAATCCCTTTACAAATAAACTGGCAGCAAAGATGTATTAATCAACATTTTACTTTTTCTTATCAGTGTCTGCTAATTGCTTCAGTTACTTGCCTTGACAACAGTTATGCTTGAACCCCACCACACCAACAACTTGACTAGAATACTGGAAATCTAATTGCTTTCTCTCTGTAAATATTTTTATGATAAAGCAATGCAAATGTCTGGTGTACTGCCTAACAGGACAGTCGTAATGTTACAGAAAATGTCATGCCTGTCAGCCACAACTTCGATGTCCATGAGAGAAAAATCTACTTAACATAGGAATGAATTATTCTGGTAGTAATTTGCATAACTTGTGGAATTTAGGTAACTCTTTTAGCTAGATGTATTAGATCTTTTTGTTTTTAACATTATTAGAATACCTAATAATGTACTTCCTGATTTCTTTAATAAAACTGTAGTTTACTCATTACTTTTAATAGCTGCAGCGGGGGGTGGAGGGGATCCTCACAGAACTGACCACACTTCAGTACAATGAGATGTGCCTACTGTATTTCCTGAGATCATACAAATATTGAAAAGACTATTATTGCAAGAAACAGTACACCAAAAACAATCAGGTAAAATGACAGAAGCTTTTAAATTCACCTGATAATCATATTGCGATTACTTTTTATTTTCCAAATGAACCCTTGTTTTCCTTATGCAGTTTTCTGCTTTGAAATAGCCCATGTGTTTTGATTTGAGTTTTCTGGAGATCAAGAGGGAATCTTTCCCTTGTTATGACGTTTTTTCTGACAGTGAATGTATTTTCCTTTGGGCTTAAGCCTGCATGCAGTCATGAAAGCATTGTGCTTTGGTATGAAATCAATAGGATTTCTTTTGATTGCTTTTATGTGGTTCTTCTGTATGCTCGTGTAGGTTGTATTGAATACCTTTGCTTAATTATTAAATTATTAGATTAAATATTCTGTAATTTCTAAAACAGTGAAGCTGCCTTTGAATCATAGTATCACAACATAATTTACGTTGGGAAGATCCTCTGGAG